>NC_069500.1:988230911-988570911 GCF_027579735.1 Bombina bombina
TTGGGATAGGCTAAAATAATAGATAGATTATTGTTATTATTATATTATTATAAATACACACTAGATCAACTGTGCAAATCTACCTATATATGACCACACTTAGTCTGGCGTTCGCCACCTTATCCCACAAGCCATTCATATCTATCTTTCTGCTATGTTTGTTATATAGCACAGATAACATAAATAATGTATTCATATACTCGTAGCTAAGTCTCTCTACTTAATGTCGAGTGTTTAAATATGAATCCTTTCACATTGTCCCAATGGTATTAATCAAATCTTGTGCCTATACTATTAGCAATCCCCAGACTGATCGCGTAAAAACGGCAGATACCCTAATTGTATGGCGTCTGACGTGGGAGCAGGCGATAGGCTGGTTTACCCCCAACCTACCGGCCAATCAAATGACGACAACAGCTACACACCCCTGTCTATGCAAACGCCCTTGTCTCAATCGGCTTACGGCAACCACAAAAAAATCCAATGTCTTCCCAGAACTCACCATTGTGTAACAACACCCGCCTAGAGTCCTAACGCATCAGTGCCATCAGGGACCCAAATCCACTAAGACCCGGAGCGCGACTATCCCGATAACATCGAAGGGATGCCACTCCCATGACCAATACGTCACCTGCAGCACACACCTCTTCTCTACAACACTAAGCTGTCAGGCCAAGCCACAGTAGTAAAAAACGTATATGTTTAAGTCTGATCGTGGGACGCTGATCCCTCAAACAGGGATCCCTAACAGTAGTTTTAATCTATATTAATATTATTATATTGAGGATAATAGGCGTCTCACAGATGACAATTGTTATATCTTAACGAGCTCCCTCGGAGGAGAGCTTTAGTAGCACTGTACTCTGTCTATTTATTTAAACCATCTCCATTCTGCATAGTTCTCCATATCCGGAGCAGTACCATTAAAAAGAATTTTTACACTCATTACCAACATGGGTAATTTTTTACTGCCACAGGTCCACTTTCTATGTATCTATATCCATTGTTTAAATGTTGTGAGTTACAACTCTGTGAATTCCCACCCAAAATAATATTACTATAATCAATAATTTAATTAACATGGATTTTGCATGGATTTTGCATGAAATCAGCCTATAGGATTGAAGTTCAATCCTATTGGCTGATCCAATCAGCCAATAGGATTGAGCTCGCATTCTATTGGCTGTTCCAATCAGCCAATAGAATGCAAGCTCAATCCTATTGGCTGATTGCATCAGCCAATAGGATTTTTCCAACCTTAATTCCGATTGGCTGATAGAATGCTATCAGCCAATCAGAATTCAAGGGACGCTATCTTGGATGACGTCATTTAAAGGAACCTTCATTCTTCAGTTGGATGTCGTTGGAAGAGAATGCTCCGCGTCGGCTGGCTTGAAGATGGACCCGCTCCGCTCCGGATTGATGAAGATATTAGATGCCGCCTGGATGAAGACTTCTGCCCATCTTGAGGTCCTCTTCTGCCCGGATTGGATGAAGACTTCTGGCCGTCTGGAGGTCCACTTCTGCCCAGTTGGGTGAAGACGTCTCAAGGTAGGGTGATCTTCAAGGGGTTAGTGTTAGGTTTTATTAAGGGGGGATTGGGTAGGTTTTAGAGTAGGGTTGGGTGTGTGGGTGGTATGTTGTAATGTTGGGGGGGGGAGTATTGTAATTTTGTTACAGGTAATAGAGCTTATTACTTTGGGGCAATGTCCTGCAAAAGGCCCTTTTAAGGGCTATTTGTAATTTAGTATAGGGTAGGGCTTTTTTTTATTTTGGGGGGCTTTTTTATTTTATTAGGGGGATTAGATTAGGTGTAATTAGTTTAAAAAAATTGTAATTATTTTATTATTTTTTGTAATTTAGTGTTTGTTTTTTTGTACTTTAGTTTATTTTATTTTATTGTAATTAGTTTAATTTAATTTAGGTAATTAATTTATTTATAGTGTAGTGATAGGTGTAATTGTAACTTAGGTTAGGGTTTATTTTACAGGTAAATTTGTACTTATATTAGCTAGGAAGTTATTAAATAGTTAATAACTATTTAATAACTATTCTACCTAGTTAAAATAAATACAAACTTGCCTGTAAAATAAAAATAAATCCTAAAATAGCTACAATCTAATTATTTGTTATATTGTAGCCATCTTAGGGTTTATTTTATAGGTAAGTATTTAGTTTTAAATAGGACTAATTTAGTTAATTGTAGTTATTTTATTTCGATTTATTTAAATTATATTTAAGTTAGGGGGGGTTAGGTTTAGGGGTTAATACATTTAATATAGTGGTGGCGACGTTGTGGGCGGCAGATTAGGGGTCAATAAATGTAGGTAGGTGTCGGCGTTGTTAGGAACGGCAGATTAGGGGTTAATAAAATTTAACTAGTGTTTGCGAGGTGGCAGTGCGGCGGTTTAGGGGTTAATACATTTTTTACAGTGGCGGTGATGTCCGGTCGGCAGATTAGGGGTTAAAAAATTTATTTAAGTGTTTGCGATGTGCGGGGGGCCTCAGTTTAGGGTTTAATAGGTAGTTTATGGGTGTTAGTGTACTTTTTAGCACTTTAGTTAAGAGTTTTATGTTACGGCGTTAGCCCATAAAACTTTTAACTACTGACTTTAAATGCGGTAGGATACGCAATTGATGTAAGGGGATTTGCGGTATGCTTGAGTTGCGGAAAAAAAATGAGTGGTACACCTGTACCTGCCAGACTCGTAATACCAGCGGGCGTTAAAAAGTAGCGTTGGGACCTTTCAACGCTGCTTGTTAAGGCTAATGCAAGACTCGTAATCTAGGCGAGAGTTTGTTAAGTAGCAGGAAACAAAATGGAATTATTTGGATACTTGCGATTAGATGATTTTAAGCATAGGTAAAAGGAAAGACTGTAGCTTGAATAAGTTGGTAAAATCCATGCAGGAACAGTCACAGACCTCTGTTGTTCAGGAACACAACTTCAATGTTAATGCAATGCACATTAGGCCTGAGAAGACTTAAAAAGAGGCTGAAGGAATCAGGTGCATGAATGATTAATTAGGCAGGTAAGTTGAATGCCAATACTGCCCAAACCAGCATGATTGTCAGAAGCAGTATTAAAGGGACAGTGATATCAGGCTGGGATATGTTACATTCAGGGAGTTTTTTTTTTCTAATGTACTTCTGTTTCAAAATGTATTTAATTCTCTTGTTTTTCTCTTATTTCACCTCACATGCACACACAAACATTGGGCTAGATTGGGCAGTGGAAATTACCGCTCCCACTTGCACGCTAACTCTGCTTGACTTCTGCTCTTTGCGTGTCTGGTAACGTGCGTATTACAAGTTGAAAGTAAATATTTATCCCTCACGCTCTAACCTGAGGCGTGCAAAGAGCAGAAGTTAGAATATCGCAACCACGTTAACGTATTCTCCCATTGACTTCGAAGGAGAGAGAAAAGTGGAAAAAGAACCTAAAACCCATACTCATGCTCTAACCCTGTCATACTCGGCAAGGGAGCAGGTTCAGAAGTTGGGAGCTGTTGTGCAGAGGTGTCAGGTTCTGGGGTTAAAGTTGTGTTTTGTCTGTGTGAGTCTTTCCTTTTTGGCATAATTAAACAGGTACAAGGTTTTAGGAAATAAAGGTGATGGTTTTATTGATAGGATAATTAGCAATGCAGAGATATGCAAATTATATAAGGCAAAGTCTATAGGCTGTAGACTGGAACTCTGTAGTA
Organism: Bombina bombina; assembly: GCF_027579735.1. Taxonomy (NCBI): domain Eukaryota; kingdom Metazoa; phylum Chordata; class Amphibia; order Anura; family Bombinatoridae; genus Bombina; species Bombina bombina. The sequence continues at coordinate 988,234,616 of NC_069500.1, forward strand.
TCAGGCAGGAATGAAGATCTTTGTAATAACAGGCAGGATACTTGCATATGCTGTAGACTGGAACTCTGTAATAACAGGCAGGAATGCACATCTTTGTAATAACAGGCAGGATACTTGCATATGCTGTAGACTGGAACTCTGTAATAACAGGCAGGAATGCAGGTCCTTGTAATAACAGACAGGATACTTGCATATGCTGTAGACTGGATCTCTGTAATAACAGGCAGGAATGCAGATCTTTGTAATAACAGGCAGAATACTTGCATATGCTGTAGACTGGAACCATATGGTGTAGACTGAAACTCTGTAGTTACAGGCAGGAATGCAGATCTTTGTAATAAAAGGCAGGATACTTGCATATGCTGTAGACTGGAACTCTGTAGTAACAGACAGGAATTCAGATCTTTGTAATAACAAGCAGGGTACTTGCATATGCTGTAGACTGGAACACTGTAGTAACAAACAGGAAACTTGCATAGACTGCAAACTGGAACTCTGTAGTAACAGGTAACAAGCAAGCAAAAGTACCTGAGTCAGTCCTTAGGAAATAGATAATTAGCCAAGATCAATTGCCAGGAAATCAGTCCAGAAATGGAACACAGTGCCAAGGGAAAATCAAGAAGAGCAGTCTGTAAATGAAGCAGAAATCAGGCACCAGGAAATCCAACAAATCTGTATTCACTCAGGAAACAGGACCAGAGGGTCTGTCAGAGTATAACACTCAATGGCAAGGCCCAGAACTGCAAGCAAACCTCCCAGATATAGCAGGCTGCTGATTATATGATTTGTTTCAGCTGGTAAGCAGGTGGAGCCAGAGAACCAAAGTCACAGCAAACAGAAAACCCAATATTCTTAGTCTGTACTCAAGCCATCTGGTGGCAAAGTGGTAAAACAACAGGCTGGGGAGGAACAGCAGCAGGAATAGAGACAGGTCCCAGGTTCAATTCTAGGCTCGATCATGACAAACCCAAATTGCCATAAGCCTCCTAATCTAATAACCCCTAAACTGATGCATAGCCCATCGCAAAGTTTCCACTACACTACTGACCCCTAACCCACCACAACACCCATTGCAAAGTAACCTACTACACTATTAACCTTTAAACCGCTACACCACCATCGCAAAATAAACACTATACTTTTAACCGCTAAACTGTCACACCCCATCGCAAGTAACCCACTAACATCTAATTAAACACACCAATGTACAGTGGCATCACAAATGGCTAGCTCTCCTAATAGTTCAATAATTGGAGGGCTATTCAATCATAGCCTCATGAATGTATTAAGGAAGGAGAGTGGTGCTTTGCAGCAGTTAAACATAACACTCTGGTGAGGGAAGAGCCTTCTGGATAGGCTGCCTCATTAGCACTCTCAGCCTGGACTATTGTATGGAGAAGAAAACATACATGACCAAATAAAATATAACTTTATTAGATTACCATTAAAAATAGGGACCCAGTGTGAAGACACATAAAAACAACAAGAGACCGGTTGATTCTATTCCTGGTATTAGATTTTGAAGTATATTTCATATGTACAGGAATAGCATTGTGCGGTTCTTAATAGTAATTGCCAGTGTATACTCCAGAACTGATATTGGTTAACATTTGAGCTATGTTCTAGGGCAAGAATGTATGGGAATATTACTACAGGTTCATGTAATATGTTATGCTTGGACACATGATAAATGTACTATTAATCAGTTCTAGGAGGTTAATTGTTTGGTGACAATTTTCTGGTCTTGTATATATTGATGAATACGAGCTCAAACCTGGTGTGAACTGTACTGACTTGTGATTAATATCACAGTAATATGAATAAGATCACAGGAGTATTGCATATGTTCACTGGTTGTCACATTGTAACATACTTTATTTCGAACTAAATGCTTATAGCTAATATCGTATAATTTCCCACTATGTGGGAAATAAGGTCAAATGTCTAAGATATATACCTGAAATAATAGTAATAACTATCACACGCGCTTATTTGTAAAAAGTTAACCTTGAATGGGACTAATAAAACCTCTATATCATATAGAGCTAATTTGGTATTGGTTTTCACCAAGCGCACTTGGTATAGAGCTAATTTGGTATTGGTTTTCACCAAGCGTACTTGTACTAAGTAAGTAGCTGGCAAAATTTGCACAGCAGTGTTTAATCAAATAGGCTGTAACTAGTCACAGTATCATCTCTGGGTAATGTTCTACTTCTTGATATAAAGTGCATAGAAGTAATTATGTATTATTGACATTGTTTGTTACAGCAGACTCTTGTGCCGCATCCTGAGTAACTACAATCAGTGTTCTTATAATTGTTACTGACTTATTGAATCAGATTATACGTTGGTATGTATCTAGCTAAGTTTCAGCACTGAGTATAGACTTTGTTCTTAGTTTATTACAGAGACAATGCACATAGAATTGAATCCGCTGTTGGCACGAATTGCACAAAAGCGTATCTACAGGCAGTTATGATATATTAATAACTGCTCATAACATTAAGTCAGAACCCTCTTAGGTGTTATCCAATAGTGTTGCAATCTTGTATACAATAATGCATACTGTGAGTTTATCAGGTCTAGGTAGGGGAATTGATCTATTATATGCAAGATCTACTTTTTATTTTTAGCAGAGTACAGAAAGTTTGTGGGTGTTGCTGGCACAATTTGCACAGCAGCTTATACTATATATTTACTTTGTGTACTTGTTTAGTAATAACTCTCGTGTTAAGATAAGCATTGGTTTTCAGATTTTAGGTGTGTTGCTGCAATGATTTAAGCAGCAGCGTATCTCTGCCTAACCCAACGCTGGGGACATCGTAACAGTTACTGAATCATCCTGTTGTCAGTAGCTCTTTATATGCTCTTTATATGCTCTTTGTGCAGTTTACAATTGTATTTAATATTAAAGCCCAAACTAATGAGTGACCAGTTTAAACTTAGTATTTACACAATATTGCACTTAATAATATAAGGTACATAAAATAATTCTAACATTGTTTGTACAAATTTCGACGGCTAGTTTGATAGATAACATGGATATTAAATGACTAAATGTCAATTGAATCAGGATTTTCCAGAGGATACAATTTTAATCGGTGTTGCAAAAGAGATACAGAGGCCTATTTATCATATGTCTGTCAGATCTGATCTGACAGTGCGGATCGGGTTCCGACAGACATCGCTGAATACAGAGAGCAATACGCTCTCCATATTCAGCATTGCACCAGCAGCTAAAAAAAGAGCTGTTGGTGCAACACTGCCCCTGCAGACTCGTGGCCAATCGGCCGCCAGCAGGGGGTGTCAATAAACCCGATCGGGTTGAATTCCGGCTCAACCGGCTCGATCGTACTCTATTGGGTTGAATTTCGACGATTCCTGTCCACCTCATCAGAGCAGGCGGACAGGGTTATGGAGCAGCGGTCTTTAGACTGCTGCTTCATAACTGGTGTTTCTGGCGAGCCTGCAGGCTCACCAGAAACACTGGCCCTCAAGCTCCGTACGGAGCTTGATAGATAGGCCCCACAGTTTGAACCAGTATGGCAATTGTTTGTTGTGCAGCGTGTGGTATAAGGCTGTAAGCAGCTAACTTACCGCTAATAATAAAGCTGTATTTTTAGAGTTATAGAGCTGGTTATTGTATCTTATTCCTCTATAGGAGGATAGGAGCCTCTAGGTTAATAACCATTGCTGCCCCTCATAGCGGCTGATCTTGTGTATCAAGAATAAATCATTTTTTTAGTATTTATTAAATAAAATTTAAGTACCGCCAATGCGGTCAACAGGTCTCAAGTAAAGTTTTAAAAATGGAGCTCCCTTTAGGTTGGGATCTAAAGGGAGTTCCATTTTTAAAACTTTACTTTAGATCTGTTGACCGCATTGGCGGTACTTTAATTTAATAAATACTAAAAAAATGATTAATTTATTCTTGATACACAAGCTCAGCCGCTATGTGGGGCAGCAATGGTTATTAACCTAGAGGCTCCTATCCTCCTATAGAGGAATAAGATACAATAACCAGCTCTATAACTCTAAAAATACAACTTTATTATTAGCGGTAAGTGAGCTGCTTACAGTGTTATACCACACGCTGCACAACAAACAATTGCCATACTGGTTCAAACTGTATCTCTTTCGCAACACCGATTAAAATTGTATCCTCTGGAAAATCCTGATTCAATTCACATTTAGTCATTTAATATCCATGTTATCTATCAAACTAGCCGTCAAAATTTGTACAAACAATGTTAGAATTATTTTATGTACCTTATATTATTAAGTGCAATATTGTGTAAATACTAAGTTTAAACTGGTCACTCATTAGTTTGGGCTTTAATATTAAATACAATTGCACTTAAAAAGAGCATATAAAGAGCTACTGACAACAGGATGATTCAGTAACTGTTACGATGTCCCCAGCGTTGGGTTAGGCAGAGATACGCTGCTGCTTAAATCATTGCAGCAACACACCTAAAATCTGAAAATCAATGCTGATCTTAACACAAGAGTTATTACTAAACAAGTACACAAAGTAAATATATAGTATAAGCCGCTGTGCAAATTGTGCCAGCAACACCCACAAACTTTCTGTACTCTGCTAAAAATAAAAAGTAGATCTTGCATATAATAGATCAATTCCCCTACCTAGACCTGATAAACTCACAGTATACGTTATTGTATAAAAGATTGCAACACTATTGGATAACATCTAAGAGGGTTCTGACTTAATGTTATGAGCAGTTATTAATATATCATAACTGCCTGTAGATACGCTTTTGTACAATTCGTGCCAACAGCGGATTCAATTCTATGTGCATTGTCTCTGTAATAAACTAATAACAAAGTCTATACTCAGTGCTGAAACTTAGCTAGATACATACCAACGTATAATCTGATTCAATAAGTCAGTAACAATTATAAGAACACTGATTGTAGTTACTCAGGATGCGGCACAAGAGTCTGCTGTAACAAACAATGTCAATAATACATAATTACTTCTATGCACTTTATATCAAGAAGTAGAACATTACCCAGAGATGATACTGTGACTAGTTACAGCCTATTTGATTAAACACTGCTGTGCAAATTTTGCCAGCTACTTACTTAGTACAAGTACGCTTGGTGAAAACCAATACCAAATTAGCTCTATACCAAGTGCGCTTGGTGAAAACCAATACCAAATTAGCTCTATATGATATAGAGGTTTTATTAGTCCAATTCAAGGTTAACTTTTTACAAGTAAGCGCGTGTGATAGTTATTACTACTATTTCAGGTATATATCTTAGACATTTGACCTTATTTCCCACATAGTGGGAAATTATAATATATTAGCTATAAGCATTTTGATAGAAATAAAGTATGTTACGATGTGACAACCAGTGAACATATGCAATACTCCTGTGATCTTATTCATATTACTGTGATATTAATCACAAGTCAGTACAGTTCACACCAGGTTTGAGCTCGTATTCATCAATATATACAAGACCAGACAATTGTCACCAAACAATTAACCTCCTAGAACTGATTAATAGTACATTTATCACGTGTCCAAGCATAACATATTACATGAACCTGTAGTAATATTCCCATACATTCTTGCCCTAGAACATAGCTCAAATGTTAACCAATATCAGTTCTGGAGTATACACTGGCAATTACTATTAAGAATTGCACAATGATATTCCTGTACATATGAAATATACTTCAAAATCTAATACCAGGAATAGAATCAACCGGTCTCTTGCTGTTTTTATGTGTCTTCACACTGGGTCCCTATTTTTAATGGTAATCTAATAAAGTTATATTTTATTTGGTCATGTGTGTTTTCTTCTCCATACAATAGTCCAGGCTGAGAGTGCTAACGAGACAGCCTATCCAGAGGGCTCTTCCCTCACCAGAGTGTTACCACTAACATCTAACCCTAACCTAACATCCCCTAAGTTACCCCAAAACCGACTAACATTACCTATAAAAAAAAAAGCTACCTTTCAAAAAAAAATAAAAAATGAAACTATAAAAAAAATCTTACTTTAAAAAAAACCCTAACATTACATTGCCTTTAAAAGGGCCTTTATCTCTTTTGCTGCCCAGGAAATTTTTTTTTTTTTTTTAACACTAAACCCCCGAAGATGGTACTCACCAGAGATGAATCCGGCCACTGTATCTCCATCTTCATCCCGGTGGCAGCCCATCATCTTATCTTCAACTCAGTAGAGATCTTCATCCATCTTCTTATCTTCATCCCTGCGGCAATCTTCTTATTTTCTTCCCAGAGGTGGTCTTCATCCATCTTCTTATCTTCCGTCCCCGACATTCATGTAATCACCATCCACACACTGAATGGTGATTTACATATGGGTACCCTTGCATTCCTATTGGCTGATTTTCAATTTCAAAATTAAATCAGTCAATAGAATGAAAGCTTTTTCTATTCGCTGATTTGAAGTTGAAATTGAAAATCAGCCAATAGGAATGCAAGGATACCCCTAAATAATGAGGTTACCGCATATTCAAAATTTAGTGTGCAGCTGGTGATAAGAAGATTGACTGCCGCTGGGATGAAGATGGAGCGCTACCACCTTGATTAATCTTTGGTGAGTACCATCTTCTGGGCAGCAAAAGAGCTAAATGTCATTTTAAGGGCAATGCCCAGACAAATACCCTTTTAAGGGCACTTTTTAGATTAGTTTTTTTAGATAGATTGTTATCAGTTAATTGTAGAGGATTGTATTTTGTTGTATTTTTTTTTTTTTACCACTTTAGGGCATTGCCCTACAAAAGGCCCTTTTAAGGGCTATATCTGTAGTTTAGTGTTAGTATAGTTATTTTTTATTTTACTGGGGTTTTAGAAACTTTTTTTATATTTGGTAATTTGTTGTTTTTTAAGTAATATAATGTTAGATTCTTTTTTAAAGCAATTAGGTTTCTTTTTTTTAAAGTTGCTTAAAATTGCATGATCTATCTGAATTATGAAAGTTTAATTTTGACTAGACTATTCCTTTAAGTAATATTAGTTTATTAGTTTTATGTTATTTTTTTTTTCTTTTTAGTGTTTTTTTTTTTAAGGTAGTTAGGTTTTTTGCAATGGGGTGTGTGACGGTTTAGGGTTTAATAGTGCAGTGTGTTACTTTACGATGGGGGGTGGCAGTTTAGGGGTTAATAGACTAGTTTAGTGCAACTCTTTCCTCCATCCAAACTCTTTGTGTGACCTTAAATAGTTTGAACGGTTAATTTGATTGCCTTCGATCGATCGCATTTACTTATAACTTGTAATACATTACCACTCAACCCCGCCCATAGAAAATATGGGGAGCATAAATTATATTTGCATGAAATTGTGATAATTTGAACAATGCGCCACTTGTAATATGGATTTGAGTGTAAAGAACACTGTGATCTCGCAATCAAATTTACACTCCTGATGCTAACGTCCGCACTTCATTCGTAATCTGGCCCTTTATGTGCACACACAAAAATATGGGAATTCTAAAATTATACTTAAATAGACAGTCAATACCAGATGTTTTGTTGTTTAAAAAGAAAGATAATCTCTATATTACCCATTCCCTAGTTTTGCATAACCAATACTGTTATAGAAATGCACTTTTTATATCTGTGATTACCTTGTATCTAAGCTTCTGCAAACTGCCCCCTTATTTCAGTTCTATTGACAGACTTGCATTTTAGTCAATCAGTGCTCACTCCAGGGTAACTTCACGTGCATGAGCTCAATGTTATCTATATGAAAAACATGAACTAATGCCCTCTAGTGGTCAAAATGCATTCAGATTAGAGGCAGTCTTCAAAGTCTAAGAAATTAGAATATGAACCTCCTAGAATTACCTTTCAACTAAGAATGTGAAGAGAACAAAGCAAAATTGGTGATAAAAGTAAATTGGAAAGTTGTTTAAAATTACATTCCCTATTTAAATTATGAAAGTTTTTTTTTACTTGACTGTCCCTTTAACCATTCCACAAAATTGAATAATGCATAATATTTAAATAATAATTCAATAAAATATATCTGACTATTTCATTTCATTCCATTGCAAGAATTCCCCTGTATAAAAATATTTGATCAGATAAAAGCAAATAGTATATAAATAGATATAATGCCATCTTTCCTCCTCATGGGGACAAAATCTCTTTATCAAAATTATAATAAAATGGCAGAACAAATGTCTAGTTCTTTACTGCTCTCCTGTAAAATATTGATGAATGTCTAATTAACCAATGTTTTTTGTTGTTTTTTTTTTTTTACTTTAATTGTTTAATGGGAATCACAGTCAGCAGTGGACTAATTAATCTAGGTAAATGGCCTGTATGATACACAACCCATTAGAACCACAGTGCACTTGTTTACATAGTTTCTATGATATATGCAGCATCTGTAACTATTATTTTTCCATTGACTAAAAACAATTCTACCACCCAAAGAGATGAAGAATAATTCCATGCATCCTGTGTTTGGACATTAATATAGAGATGAGATGTTTTGTGGTTAAAACATTTGTGGTTTAGGAAATTATAATGCTTGCCTTAGTTTTTCCAATACTATTGAGCCAATTTTATTTCCATAAGCCTTGTCATCCCATAAACTATGAGTATCTTTTTTTTCTCTGTTACTGTTTTCTATATACTTGACCTGTACATATTTATACATTTCAATGAATTTAATTTATTTTATTTATTGTGTTAGATGTTATTAGTTCTCATCTACCATGCAAACAGTGTTATAATTATCATATTTTGCTTGGGTTATTCAATTTATATCATTGTATTCCAGTAGAACAATTTATTTACAATAACGTAATGTATTTGGGCTAATGATCTTGCAGTGAGCAAAAGCATGCAGAAAAATATGTCAACAACCTTAGCAATTAAGTGATTGAATAATTTATCTACAAAACCCCATAAACTTTACTGGCTCATTTTGTTAAAAAATAAAATAAAAAAATAATTTCTCTAAAGAATTGGTATTGACCCCTAAATGTCTAGTCTAGTGGCCACCAGGTAGTTATCCTTAGCCAAACTTTCCCTTTCTTATTAAATCACTGCTATGTAAAGGTCAACCTTGCTAGACCACACTAACCAGTTAAAGTAGAGAGGAGATCAAACCCCAGCCATGGGAGGCTATAAGGCCGCATTCTCACATGTCATCCCAATGAGGGAAGACAGGGAATGAGATCTTCATCAGAAAATAAATGAGGGCCAAAAAAACATTGAGAGTTGCAAGTAAAAGGTTAATTACACCTCCCCTCCAAACTGCTATAATGTTCGTAAGCAAACTATCTTCTCACCCTAACCAGAATTGAACCCTTAAGGGTGCTCCTAGCTTATAAGGGGCTCTCTGCTATTATAAAAAAAACACACAAAAACATTTGTATTCAAATTGAAAATGCATTCATGCACATTTCAATTTTGACCATTTTGTTCATTTAGTCACATGATACAAGCGGCACTGAAATGGAAGGACATTTTTACATTTTTTTAAAAATATACAGCTTTTGAAATTTAAATTCAGTCATGTCATCTTGTCTTTGTTGATTATGTAATTCTTCTGTTGTTAATGCTTTAAGCAGACCTTTTATTTGATGGGCAAGCAATATATTTTAGATGGATTCTGCAAAAAAAAAAAAAAGGAAAAAAAATAAACAAAGCAAGCATTTCCCTTTGAGCCTAATTTCTGGCCTTCGATAGGTTTAAGTATGGCTGACCTTGTAAACCAGAATTGAAATCTTTGGCAAAAGAACCAGGGCCTTAGCTCTTACAAAGGCAGGACTTAAAGATATAGCTGCCAAACCTTTAATCTTCTGCAGATTATGAACTCATAATATTTCTGAACCAAAGTTAAATAAATCACATACGAATTGTCAACATGCAAAATAGCTGCTGCAGTGTAGTGCACCAGACATTTTATTTTTTTGGGAAAACATTTAAAATAATTAATTCCAGCTTCAATATTTATGCTCATTTTTTTTAAAATATTAACTATGATAAAAAAAAATATATATATGGTATTTTTTTTATATAATGGCTGGGACATGAAATTCCAAATTACACTTTCATGATTCAGAAAGAGCACCTTTCCAATTTACTTATATTATCATATTAATTGAAGAGCATACCTAGGTAGGCTCAGAAGAGTGTACAGGCGTTCCACTGAGATATTGCGGGTTCGGTTCCAGACCCCCACAATAAAGCGAATATAGCAATAAAGTTAGGCACAGTCAATTTTTTTTATTTCCCAGTACATATAATGTACACTATACAGTCTATTACGTGTGTAATAGCATTATGTCTAAAAAAAAACAGCGTACGAATAACTCCTCCTAGAGGAGGAAAGAGAAATAAGATCCTGGAAAATAAATAATTATATTGATCTGCAAACCTGTATCCCCAAAGGTATGACCAGAGAATGGGATGCCAGTTATTTTATTGATGGTTAAACCATTATCACAACCTAATCTTAATATGTAATTTAATGTAATAGCAGATTTAATATTCCTTCTGAATATATTTCATCTATGGGGGCCAATTTATCAATCTTTGAACGCCCCCTAATGTATCTGTTTCTGCGCAAGCCTTCAGGCTTGCCGGAAACAGGAGTTAAGAAGCAGCGGTCATAACTCCTTAACTCATCCGCTGCCTCTGAGGCTACAGCGTATCATGTCTGCCAGACATTGATAAATTGGCCCCATAGAATGATCTTTATTGTACCTTGGGTGCCTAGTTTTGGATGTTTAAAATTCTATTGCACTGTTGTTTGAAAAAATAAATAAATATGGAAATATTTGTAACTTTTGAAATATTTTGGGACCATGTCAGGTAAAATTGTATTTATAGCCCATTTTGAGACACACTGTTTTTGTACTATTAAAGGGACATGAAACCCAAACATTTTCTTTCATTATTTAGATAGAGAATACAATTGTAAACAACTTTCTAATTTACTTCTATTATCTAATTTGTTTCATTCTCTTTGTATCATTTGTTGAATGAGCAGCAATGCACTAATGGTTTCAAACTGAACATATGGGTGAGCCAATGACAATCTGTATATATATATATATATATATATATATATATATATATATATATATATGCATCTACCAATCAGCAGCGAGAATCTAGGTTCTTTGTTGCTTCTGAGCTTGCCTAGATAAATATTTCAGCAAAGGATAACAAGAGAAGGAAGCAAATTAAATAATAGCAGTAATTTGGAAAGTTGTTTAAAATTGCATGATCTGTCTGAATCATGAAATACATTTTTTGGGTTTCATGTCCCTTTAAGGAGCCTTTTTTTACTTGCTATCTTCTTTTATATGTAATTACTTTAATGGCCCACAGGGGTTGATGCTGTTTTAGTATAAATAGGAAAAGCAATTGCACACTATCAGTCTATGAGTAAGCGCCACTGGGGACACAAAATGCGTTAGACCTACGTGTTGTCCATGCTTTTATGTGTACTTTTTAAAGCATTTTTATTAAAGTTTTGGATTTTACTTTTTCGCTTGCTAGAGTGTCAGTCACTTTGTGTGTCTAAAAAAACATACCCTAATTAAAAAATACTTTATTGCTAAAAATGCTAACCATCATTTGTTCATTCAGTGAGTCATAATCCTTTTGCTGCTGGTGTGTATGTATAGGTGCATATATATGTGTATTCATTTGTATTTATGTGTTTATATGTGTACATATGTTGGAACAATGGCAGATAGACTTGTTCTAAAAAGAGCAATATCTGCGAAATGCAATAAAGCAAAGCACCATAAAACAAGGTTTTTTTTGCAACAATGTTTTGTATTTGCTATTGCAAGTATTGGTAAAGTGATAGAAAGAAAGTATGTCTGCACAACCTAATGAAAGAGGACCAGTGTGGTTCGGTAAATAGAATAAAATACAATAAGAATTAGGTACTCAGAGTCTGATATTCTGTTAAACACAATGGATAGTGCATGCAGTCAAAAATACAATAGGTAAAATATAGAGAGCTATGAAAGCTAATCAGTCAACAGATATAGAAATTGCTTGCTAGTAGAAAAGTTCCATAGATCGTATAAACAAAGGTGCTGCGGTGTCTGAGCGGAGCATTTTTTTCTCTTCACAGCCTGAAGGGAGTTACTGAAATATACAAACGGAGGGAGACAGTGCACCCCAAATTCAAATGTAGATTTATTAAAACAAATAAAAATCGCTAAAGAATGCATTTACTAGACATAAGTGGTGCATCATCTAAAAGTACACTCGAGTCCAATCGCTGGTTGTCAGCTGGATTTACTGAGAGTTCCTCCAAAAGCTAAGGGTCCTCCCAGGGAAATCCTATGGGATGTACAGTCAGTTAATTACATCTTTTGTGGAAGGTCCTAGTGATGAAACCAGGGGGGACTCTAAATGGTATTCCCAATGCGTTTGGTCTGCTATATTCACCTGCAGACTTCGGAGACCCCTGAAGAAGTCTGCAGGTGAATTTAGCAGACAAAAGGCATAATTCACTGACTGTACATCCCATAGGATTGCTTTTGGAGGAACTCTCAGTGAATCCAGCTGACAACCAGAAATTAGACTTGAGTGGATGATGCACCACATATGTCTAGTAAGTGCATTCTTTAGCGATTTTTTTTTTTTAAATAAATCTACATTTGAATCTGGGGTGCGCTGTCTCCCTTTGTATATTTCATATTGGTTAAGTGTCTCAGACAGTGAGAAATTAAAAAATAGCGCAGTCTCACTGTTATCAGCAGATCCACACTTCAACAGCTCTGGAAGCCCTTGCAATGCATGGCATACAGGATAAGAAGTTGTGAAGGGGTTAATAATAAAAAGGTTTTGTGGCAGAATTAAAGGGATATGGTATTTGACAAAGTACAGGACTGGGTACGGATCAAAGGTGTGTGTGTGTGCATGTATGTATGTGTGAAGTGTTTTATGCTTAAATGTAATTGAAATATTATGTTAGTGCATTAACCACTGATTCTACATCACAAGCAGATATAAGCATGCACTAGACCAGTGATGGCTAACCTTGGCACCCCTGATGTTTTTAAACTACATTTCCCATGATTCTTAGGCACTCTGCAGTCTAGTTGAGCATCATGGAAAATGTAGTTTGAAAACATCAGGATTACCAAAGTTAGCCATCACTGCACTAGACTATCACTTTAGCAAAAAAACTCAAAAAACTTTGGACTAATATATAAGTGCAAAAAGGGAACTGGTAAAAATTGTGCTCTAGTAATGGTAACACACCTTATTTCTTGCATTTGGTGCTACACTTGTAAACTAGGCCAATATTATTTGATCAGCAAAGCTTTTTTAATTTAAAATACATACTAGTAACTACAATCACAGAATAAACTGCTCTACGATGCAACTGTGAGAAAGAAAAAAATGTAGTCCGGTAAGTTTTTTTCTTTATCTAAAACTAAGATCATCTCACTACAGTAATTTTTCTGTGAACAGTTACCATTTAGCTCCTCTTCCTACTTGTATCTGCATGGTGAAAATAAGAACAGCAATGAGGATTATCAGTTCACACAATGCTGTGATATCTTTGTGTTTAAATATAATCTTTTCAGAATTCACCATGAGCTTGGTAGTAAACATTCTAAGACGGAAAAGAAAGTCATGTGTGAACATTCCAGATACATGTCTATGGAAGTCCTGGAAAAAACACTTAATTTGGATTGTCTTTACAATGGGATATGATTACCGGGAACAGTAAAATATATTCCTTTTTTTACACAAAATGTTCAGGTGATATTTTCTCTTTCTACATTTCATACATCTCCCGTGTGTTTATGTTAACAGTAAAAAGGGGTTAATTTATGATGTCCCCAATCAGGAAGCCTAATGGGTAATACACCAGTCTATGGTTAAGTGCCAGTAGGAGGGCACAAAACTCATGAAACATTTTTTTACTATCTCCATATACATATACATTTTTCAATGAGGTTTTAATGACGTCTGAATAAAGTGTCTTTTTTATTTTAAATACATTTTTATTAATTTTTCAAAAGAAAAAATACAAAAGTACAAAAGGAAACGGCAAAATACAAAAGATCTACAGTACATAGAGAGACATGTTGATACATAGAGAGACGTGTTGATATAATATAGAGAGGCTCCTCGACAAGATAATACAGACTCGTAGGTGCACCAAGAGGAACCCTTTAAGGAAATTGAAAGTATTTCTCTATGAAAAACCATTTAATTGAAACAAGTCATGGTACAATGGAAAAACATAGATGGGAAAAGTGAACAATATGTTGTGCTGTAGGGTAGTTAAGGAAAAGTAGCAGTATGAGCTACAAACTATCAATAAGAGGTTACCACTCCTAGTGATGTACAATAATCCAAGAGACTAGTAAGCATCTCCCTAGATCCAATAGGCAGAGAAAGGAGGGGACAGAAAGGAAGGGGAGGCAGGGGAGTAAAAGATAGGGGAGGAAGGGGAGATAAAAAGGGGGGTATGAGGAAGTGAAATGTTGATCAATAAGCATACCAGCAGTGTCCATGCATCAGGGGTTTAGGGTCAACCAAGACAATTCAAGTCACTCACTGGGGGTATTTCCTGGCATCAGGCTTTGTCTCCAAAGCTCCCAGCTCATGCAATGAGTCTCAATTTTGAAGTTAGCAGGGACTCTCCATGGATTCCAGCTGAGCTACGATTGCCAGGACCTGTCGCCAAGATCCGGCCATAGCCAGTTTAACTGCAGTGAATAAGTAAACACAGAGGTTAAGAACATGAACCGGGAGCCTCTCAGAGAACATGTAAAAGAGGCCCTTTTGGGTATGTCCCCCCACTGCATGCCAAATCTTCTACTACACAGAAGAGCCCTGTTCCAGAGCTTTTGAATTTTGGTGCACTCCCACCACATATGGGCTGCAGTCCCAATCCGTCAAAGTGTCTTTTTTGTTCTTTTCAACCTCCAATTGAGCAGCCATTTCATCCAAATCATATCAGCTATATTCTCGCATATCAAGTGCTCCTATTATTAACATTGTACTTTTGCCAAACCAAAAAAAAATGGTATTAAACGAATGTATATATCATGAAGTTACTGCAAGTGAGAAAGTGGCATCAATACAAATACAGGTCAATACAAGGCGTTTAAAGCTCATGGTAACTTCTGTTTTTAAATTTGTTTTAAATGAAGAAAGTGATCATTTTTCCTTTGATAAACTTTGCAGTAGTTTTCACACATTAGTTCAATTATTTAATGTTGCTGAGCCTAAGAATTTTAATTACAAAAAAGTTAAAGGTTTTCATTTACAAGTCAAAGTATAATTTTAAATGATTTTTCTAAGCTGAATATTACTATTTTTTTTAGCATATGAATTGAATTAATTTTAAAAATTTTCTGATGTCTGATTACGTTAAATACCTAAAACCTATCACAGCAAAAAAGCAAGGTTAAAGAATATTCCACCACTTGTGTAGTAGCTAAATCTATATAAGGTAGAGTTGCACTAACTTTGTGTTAGAAACCTTATAGTAAATTCATTTTTCATTTATTTCATGTCATGAAAACCTAAACAATCTATAATCAGATTCTGTCATATTATTTGACATGTTATGTACAGATATTACCTTCATTTCCAGTGCCCCAAATGTGTCCCATTAACTCTCCATTTTCATTGGTAAAGGATAAAATAAAGGAAATGTGAATTTCGACAGAAAAAATATGTTTCATAAAAAAAATTGGTTTTCAATAGATTTCAAATACACATTTCCTCTTCTGCTTCATCTTTAATGAGCAAAAATGCAAAAACAATTGCAAATGGATGACCTCTTAAGTTGCTATTTGGAAAGGCTTAGCATTAACGTAAATGCTCAATGTGTTTCCAATTATTTAACACATTAAACATGTTCTTTGGTAAGCTCTATTATATCTGGGGTCTTTTTGATTCAAAGCAGGAATTTCATTAATCTTAAAGTAATGAAAATATTACATGAAATAGAAGGTCACTGGCTTAATTGAAAGCTTTAGGTCATATTCCACGTGGCTACATAGTATAAATAGGTAAATAAAACTACTAGGCTAGGTCACAGGCGTGAATAGGGCAAAAAGTCTGATAAAGATAAGAACGGTGCTTTAAGTAAAAATGATAAATAGTAAATGTTTAAAGAAAAATAGTACTTATAAATTAGCACTCTTGCCTCTAGTAATATACATGCAATATATGCAAAAAATGCTGACAATGAAAATATATCATCACCCCCGTTGACAAGTAAACTGAAAGCACACAAAGTTACAATATCAGTAAATATTTAATTGCCAAGGAACAAAACAAAACAAAATAATAAATAATAAAAATTAAAGAAAATACCCCCAAAGATCCTAACACATAAAAATAAATCAATCAATACGAAGGGTAGTACAATCTCTTTGCAATGCTTGGTTGATCATTGTCTGTTAGATAACTGGATCTGTTACACAAAGAGAAAAAGTTATGATGCCACAATGTATCTGAGCTCAATACAATACTTGCTGCAAAGTTCCTGTGTGTACACTTGCTGAATTGAAGACCAGAGATCCTCTGTATGATGACCTGGTTGTGAGGTCTGATGCACACAGATGGTGATTATGCTTGAAAGGAGCGTGACTGCTCAGCGTGAACGGCTTGTGTAAACACCTCGCTGTTAACCCCCGCTAGCTCAGTGAGTGACTCAACCGTGTGGGCGCCTCTAACTTACACTACCTCAGAAACGGGATAAACCGCCATACCCAATGCAGCTGAGAGGTCGGAGAACTTCTGATGCCCTACTAGAAGAGGTCTCCAGGCTAGGTTATGCAGATTCACAGGTTACTATGTAGGTGAAAGGAAAAGCCTTCAGTGCTCCAGAGGCGGTAAAGTGCTCCTATATCAACAGCAGCTTGCATCCACTGTGTTCTTCCTCCCCAGCCACTGTTAGGAAAAGTTGCAGTATGCTGAAAGCCTACGATCGTTTCACCTGTGCGGCTTCATCAGGGTATGAAAATTGGCTATTGCCTGTCCTTCCTTTATAGCAAGATTTAATTGCTTTCCCCTGGAAATCCACTCTGTGATTATAATAAGTTCCATGTTAGTTATGTTATACAAAACATTTTCGCCTAGATTACGAGTTGTGCATTAAGCAGCATTAAGAGGTCCTAATGCTGCTTTTTTACGCCCGCTGGTATTACGAGTCTTGAAGGTTTAGGGTCACTGCACACACTTCTTTGGCCTTACCGCAAAATGACTTACGTAAACTTCGTAAAGTCTTTTTTCTATAGGACTTCCATAGTGCCAATATTACGAGTCTGTCCTGGGAGGCCAAAAAGTGAGCGGTACACCCTACCCCGTCAGGAGTCCTAACGCATTTAAAAGTCAGTAGTTAAGAGTTTTATGGTACAGCGCCGTAACATAAAACTCATAACTAAAGTGCTAAAAAGTACACTAACACCCATAAACTACCTATTAACCCCTAAACCGAGGCCCTCCCGCATCGCAAACACTATAATAAAATGTTTAACCCCTAATCTGCCGCTCCGGACACCGCCGCCACCTACATTATATTTATGAACCCTAATCTGCTGCCCCCAACATCGCCGACACCTACATTATATTTATTAAACCCTAATCTGCCGCCCCAAGTCACTACCACCTACCTACACTTATTAACCCCTAATCTGCCGCCCCCAACATCACAGCCACTATACTAAATTTATTAACCCCTAAATCTCAGTCTAACCATAACCCTTACACCCCCTAACTTAAATATAATTAAAATAAATCTAAATAAAATTACTATAATTAACTAAATTATTCCTATTTAAAACGAAATACCCATAAAATAAACCCTAAGCTAGCTACAATATAACTAATAGTTACATTGTAGCTATCTTAGGGTTTATTTTTATTTTACAGGCAAGTTTGTATTTATTTTAACTAAGTAGAATAGTTATTAAATAGTTATTAACTATTTAATAACTACCTAGCTAAAATAAATACAAAAGTACCTGTAAAATAAAACCTAACCTAAGTTACGATAACACCTAACACTACACTATAATTAAATAAATTAACTAAATTAAATACAATTACCTAAATTAAACTAAATTAGCTAAAGTACAAAACCCCCCCACTAAATTACAGAAAATAATAAACAAATTACGGATATTTAAACTAATTACACCTAATCTAATAGCCCTATCAAAATAAAAAAGCCCCCTCAAAATAAAAAAAAACCCTAGCCTAAACTAAAACTACCAATAGCCCTTAAAAGTTCCTTTTGCGGGGCATTGCCCCAATGTAATCAGCTCTTTTAACTGTAAAAAAAATACAAACACCACCCCAACAGTAAAACCCACCACCCACACAACCAACCCCCCAAATAAAATACTATCTAAAAAAACCTAAGCTCCCCATTGCCCTAAAAGGGCATTTGGATGGGCATTGCCCTTAAAAGGGCAGTTAGCTCTTTTGCAGGCCCAAACCCTAACCTAAAAATAAAACCAACCCAATACACCCGTTAAAGAAAACTAACACTAACCCCCTGAAGATCGACTTACCGGGAGAAGTCTTCATCCAAGCCGGGCCGAAATCCTCAACAAAGCCGGGAGAAGTCCTCATTCAAGCCGGGCCGAAGTCCTCAACGAAGCCAGGAGAAGTCTTCATCCAAGCCGGGTGAAGTGGTCCTCCAGACGGGCAGAAGTCTTCATCCAGACAGCATCTTCTATCTTCATCCATCCGGCACGGAGCGGGTCCATCTTCAAGACATCATACGCGGAGCATCCTCTTCATCCGACAACTAAAGTTGAATGAAGGTACCTTTAAGTGACGTCATCCAAGATGGCTTCACTTGCACCATGGCCTTTATTACTTATACCATATAATCCCATCAGAATGGCCTATCCCCTAAACACACAGAAAAGAACAGATACACAGACATGAGCTGGCAATGTAGATTATACAAGTCAGTAAGGGAAAATTATTTTCATTAACCCAAAAATGGTGAATATAGTAACTCCTCATTCAGACTACCTGGGGAGTGGGTGTCTATATTGTAAATCCAACGACTTTCATAGTGTAACAGGACCTTGTCCAGGTTGCCTCCCTAATACCAACTTTAACCTTTTCAATACCAATTATGCTGAAGGATCTGGGAGAGGAGTTATGACATTTTTTTTAAATGTTGTGCTATGCTAGATGTTTGTTCCTCATGTTCTATATTACGTATATGTTCAAGAGTACGGTCTCTGAGTGCTCTTGTCTTTTTGCTAAAATAGGGGGCAACCGCATTGAGCTAAATCTTATTTTGGCCCTTATGCTATATGTGCTGCCTGTTTTGGATACAAAGTATCTAGCTTTCATAATATAAGTACAGGCTTTGCAACATTTACATGGGTAGCACCCTGATTCAAATGATACACGTTGTAGCCAGTTATGTGTTGAGGGTGGTCTGCTATAGAAGCTATGAACAAAATTATCACCTAAATTCGGTGCCCTTCTGGCAGTCATTAGGGTTTTGGGCTTTCTTAAAAAAGCTAAATGCCCTTTTCAGGGCAAGAAAAAGATCTGAATGCCCTTTTAAGGGCAATGCCCATACAAATGCCCTTTTCAGGGCAATGGGTAGCTTAGGTTTTTGTTAGATGTAGGTTTTTTATTTTGGGGGGTTGGTTGGGTGGTGGGTTTTACTGTTGGGGGGATCGTTGTATTTTTTTTCAGGTTATAGCCTTTTAACGGCTATAGGTAGTTTATTGTAGGTTAGGGTTTTTTTATTTTGGGGGGCTTTTTATTTTTATAGGGCTATTAGATTAGGTGTAATTGTTTTTATTTTAGATACTTTCGTTTGTTATTTTTTGCAATTTAGTGTTTGTTATTTTTTGTATTTAGTATTTGTTTTTTTTGTAATTTATTTTTTGTTTTTGTAATTGTATATTTAATTTTATTTAGTAGCGTTAGGTTTTTTTAATGTGTAATTTAATTTATTTAATTGATAGTTATTTTAATTTTAGTATAATAGTAATGTTAGTTTAATTTATAGTTTAAACTTAGGCTTTTTTCATTTCCCAGGTAAGTTTTTATTTATTTTAAGATAGGGATCTTGTAATTTTAATTTAAAGTTAGGCGGTTGTTAGGTTTAGGGGTTAATAGTTTAATTTAGTTTTTTGCGATGTGGGGGGCCATCGGTTTTGGGGTGTATAGGTTTATTTAGTGGCAGTGATGTGGGAGGCCAGAGGTTTAGAGGTTAATAACTTTATTTAGTGGCGGCGATGTCGGGGAGCATCAAAATAGGGGTTAATATCTTTATTATAGTGTGGGCGATGTTGGGGTGAAGGGGAATAGGGGTTAATAACTTTATTATAGTGCAGGCGATATTAGGAGCGGCAGTTTAGATTTTAATAAATTTATTTAGGTGTCGCGATGTCGGGGGCGGCAGATTAAGGGTGTTTAGATTTGGAGTTAATGTTAGGGTGTTAGGTTTAAACGTAACTTTTTTTTCCCCATAGACATTAATGGGGATGCGTTACGGAGCTTTTCATTCCACGATCGCAGGTGTTAGCTCATCGTCACCATATCGCACGCACAGGTGGCTTTTCAAAAACTCGTAATGGCAGCGATATGGAGGGTGAAATAACGCAACTTTTGTTGCGTTCGTTTCGCACCCTCTATTGCGCAAAACTTGTAATCTAGATGTATGAATGTTATGTTAAACAGTATTATACAGCTATAGGGTAACACAACCCAGGGAGAAATTTGCATTATAAATATTTAAGTTAGAAAAAGTAAATTGTTCAAAATATAAAATTTGACCTGAATAAAAATGAATGTTTAACTGCTCCTATTAATTTCAATGGGAGATGAAAATTATGATAATGCATCTAGCTCAAAATGATACTACAAGAGATACATAAACAGATAAAAGTTGTATTTGCTGTTGGTAGCCATTTTAAGATCTGCTGGCTGTAAATACTTCTTCAACAGTATGCATTGAATTATTCTGATTAACTAGACATAAAAATAAATATTTCAATAATCCCTATTTGTCTAGTGCTTTAAGTCCCAGAAACTTTTAAGTGCCCAGCAGAAACACAGGGCTTAAAGGGCCATAATTCCCAAATGTTTAAACACTTGAAAGTGATGCAGCATAGCTGTAAAAAGCTGATTAGAAAATATCACCTGAACATCTCTATGTAAAAAATAAAGATATTTTACCTCAAAAGTTCCTCAGTAGCCACCTCCCATTGTAAAGGATTTCTAAGCAGCATTTTAGTGTGTTTGTCCTGGGACATCTGAAGGGACTAGCATCGTGCACTCTCATATTATTTCACCAATCAGGTAAAGGAAGCTTACTATGAAATCTCATGAGAGTTAAGTCAAATCTCATGAGATCACAGTAAGAGTTCATGACCTCAGCACTGCTGATGCTGATTGGCTGCTGTTCATTTCTTCATTTTTTTAAATTTGTTTACCTGCAGCTGGGAGCAGCTGAGTATAACTTTTTACACAGAACTTACTCTGCTGAGCTGAGGAGATTGTGAGGTAAAATACCTTCCTTTTTTACATAGAGATGCTCAGGTGATATTTTCCTGTCAGCTTTTTACAGTTATACTGCATCAGTTTCAAGTGATTTAGCATATGAGTATTATGTCCCTTTAAGGGAGCTGGATGGTGCGGTTGGTATTTAAACCCCTTGACCTCTGCTCCCTAAGCCATATAAACCCCCAAGACACACACACCTAGATTATGAGTTTTGCGTTGCGGCTTTTAACGCTGAAAAAAAGGCAATTTCAGCGTAAAAGCAGGAACACACTATTGGGAGTCATGTCGGTATAGCTATACCGCAAGCATTTTAGCTTGTAACGCAACGTCAATCCCGCACTAAAAAAAAATGAAATTTTTGTGTGGGATTTCCATAGCACCGGTATTACAGATTGTGCATTGAGGCTAAAAAGCTTGCATTACAGCCTATACCGACACAATCCATACCACCATCTGAAAGCAGTAGTTAAGGAAATGTAAGGCAAATTGCCTGGAATGCATATAAGGGTTAAGGCCAAGAAGGAGAAGTGGGAGTGTTCTTGTGTGTGTGTGTGTGTGTGAAACAATGTTGCAGCTAGAGAGGAGGGGTTTGGCTTACCTTTTTAAGACCTGTGCAGGAAGTCCAAATCCTCTTTCTGCTTGTTTCTTTGAAGTTTTCACATGAAGCTTTCAAAGAGAGTTAAAGTACCTCCAAAACGATTCATGGAGGCCCCGGAGGAATCTGCAGAAAGAGAAGTCATGGAGGAAAGTGAAGCAGAAGCTGAGGAATGGATCACACATTCACCTGATGCGATGGGTCATACACCTTTACTTAATCCTACCCATGTCCCTTCCCAGGTTGGGCTTAGTGAGGGGGGTAGCTAATCAATTATACCTGAAATTTCAGAAACAGGCCTTGTTGGAGGCCATCGATTCGGAGTGTGGCTGGGGGGCGCAAGGCAATTTAGGCCTCTCAGATGTGGCGTCTGAGTTATTGGGCCCTATGGCTCAGGCTGGGCCTTCCCAGTTTAGGGGTGATGCAGGCTCCGGTCCCTCCCATACCTTTCCCGGTTCCCCTTGACCTATTCAATTCCCTTCTATTGGTGGTGGGCATAGTGGGAGTGCCGGGGCCTTACCTGGGCCTTCTTCGGCTTTGTCCAGCGAATCCATCGCATCGGCGGTGTCCCTCTTCCAAATGCTGGTGACGGCAATGTCCAGGATCTGGGAGGGTTCCATGCAGTCCAGGGTTCAGCTGTCAGTGGTCCACATGCTCCTCCAGTGACTTCGGCCTTCTCTGCATCGACTTCCGATCTCGGGTCCTCCAGTGGTGGTACTTCCGCTGACGTCACCTCTGGTGACGTCACTTCCGGTATCGGCATTCAAAGCCCGGACATGAAGAGGAGTGCATTGAGTTCCCCACATGGCTCTGTAGGTAAGAAAAGAGTGCTGTGTGGGGTAACTTTAGCTCCAGGGGGTAGGCCTCAAGGGGCGGTAGGCGTGCAGGTAACACAGGGGCCTAGAGCAGCAGAGCAACTATGGGGCAATCTGGAACCAGAATGGGTTCAGGAAACAGACAAACAGGGGCCAATAAAAGTGAGAGTGCGCGTTTGGGGGCAAAGGCCGCAGCAGGCCGTAATAAAGGTGCGGAGGCACCTAACAGGCCTAGTATGAGCAGGAATGAGGGTGATAATGTGGACTCAGATTCCACAGGCATGGCTTTTGGTACGGATGATGGCAGTATGGATGGGATTGAGTGCGTGGATAGGGACACTAGACCTCAGCGTTCTGTAGCAGGTCAGGCCACAGCTAGGAAAGTGGTCACTAGATCAGCAGCTAGGCAGGGTCACCCATCACAATTCCATATTCCAGATATGGAAGTGGCGCCAACTAGAAGTCGTAGGAAACCTCCACCCCAGGCCCCTAAGACAGTACACTTTAGTGATGAGATTGAGGATTTTTCAGAGGAGGAACAGAGTATGCATGTGAGAGAGGGATGAGGCAAGAAACCATGCATGCCCAGAGTGCTCGAAGGGGGGGCGTGAGTGGAGTGTAAACAGAGGGAAGGAGAGAGCTTTACTTCCCCTGTGTGGTACTTCCCTCTCATTCTGTTTTTCAGGATAGCAGTATGGCAACAACTACAGAATCAGGGAGTGGCCTGGAGAGAGAAATGGAGAGTGGTGCCGAATCCATTGTGCCGGAGGACGAGCGTCTATCGACTTTGGGTGTGGTGACAATACCGACAAGGATGGGTTCACAAACCAGTGAGTCCTCAGTTTCAGTGGGGTTTAGGGGTTTCACGTCATCTTCAAATGATTCTGGTTCGGAGAACGAAAAGGAGTTGGGTTTAAATGCCAAAGGGCATAAGTGTATGTATAGAATGCTTAGGTGGTTGACAGAGGATAAAGAGGCTGCTAGGAAGGGGTTGCAAAGGTCATCACAACCTGTTACCTCTGAGAGGTCAGCTAGGACATCCCAACCCAGAACCAGACTCACTGATATACGTGGGCCTGCCAACCGCAAGGTGGCACTCCACAGTGATACGCACTCCTGGTCCTCATATGATTTGCATGAACATCTTAAAACTCAGGCGCATTCAGGATGGGGAGTACGTTAATATCTTCAAACTCTCCGTGGAAGCCTTGAGGAAAAAGGAGAGAGCTGAAGATGGGACTGTGCTGAAAAAATTCCAGCGCCCGGACACGTTCCAGTAGTGGTGGAGATGTTTCAAGATATACTCTTCTTGCATTTTAGAGAAGAGACCTGATCAGTGTTTGGCCATATTGAAATGTATGGAAAACATGGAAATTATTGCGGAAAAATTACCGCAAAGGAGCCTGGCGTGATTATGATGAGGAATTTTGAAGGAAAATGGTAGGTAATCCTCTCCTGGACTTTGGATGCATGGAGAGGCAGCTCTGGGCCCGGCTGGGTCCGGAAAAGGTCCCTGGGACTTCCGCTCCTCCAACTTTTACACCACAGGTACGTTCTGCCAACAGATTTCGTCTGTGTCCCGTTGGGGTCTGTTGGAAATTCCAGGATAAGCATTGCACGCTGGGAACTGCGTGTTCATTTTAGCACGCATGCCGCAACTGTGGGGGTCCTCACCCAGACGCAGATTGCGTTAAAAAATTTGAAAAGCAGAAGAGGGCAGGACCAAGAGGCACTGCTGCTGGTAAGGGCGGCCACTCCACTGAGGGTGGCCGCAATTAGGCCATGGCTCACTTTGTACCCAGATAAGGATACAGCGGCCTTGCTGAGGAATGGCCTTCAGGAGGGCTTCATCATTCCTGTTCAGGGTAAGGTTAAAGGATCCACAATGCACAGGAATTTGAAATCTGCATACCAGTTCCCTGATGCACTGAAGGAGAAGTTGAGTAAGGAAGTTTCACTGGGTAGTATGGCAGGCCCCTTTAAGGAAAAGCCAATACTGGGGTTGGTTATTTCACCATTGGGGGTCGTACCAAAGAAGGACCCAGGGAAATTTAGGATGATTCAACACCTTTCCTACCCCAAGGGTAAGTCATTAAATGATGCCATCCCGGCTGAACTGAGTATGGTGCACTATCAGTTGTTTGACGATGCACTGATGGTAGTGCAGAAGGCTGGACGAGGTGCCATGCTGGCAAAGTTAGATGTGGAATCAGCCTTCCGTTTATTGCCTATTCACCCAACTTTTTTTAACTTAATGGGTTGTTTTTTTAACAGATCCTACTATGTTGATCGTTGCCTCCCCTGCACTTACTTTGAGGCCTTCAGCACCTTCTTGCATTGGGCTGTGGCCAAAGTGGCGGGGGAGGACCAAGTTGCTCATTATTTAGATGACTGTTTATTGGTAGGAAGACCGGGTTCCAGGGAATGTGAGCTGCTCCTGCACACTATGAGAATTCTGATGAATAAATTTGGTGTTCCCCTGGCAGAGAATAAAACTGAAATTGACTCTGTGGCAGAGGAATGCAGACTCCCAGCGGAAAAAGTTCATAAGATGCGGAGGTTAGAAGAATTGTTTCTTATTTTTCTGCATGTTGAAAGAGCTGCAATCCTTTTTGGATCTGCTCAACTTCGCGAGATGCGTTATCCCTATGGGGAGAATTTTTCTAAAAAGAATGGAGTATTGTTGCCGGGGGTGACTTCCCCGAAGGCAAGGATTGTGGTTTCCAAAGACATGAGGGATGATCTCCAGATCTGGGATCAGTTTCTGAGGGATTTCAATGGGGTTTGCATTTGGCGCAAACCTCAGGCGTCCACATATTCCATCCACCTATTCACGGATGCTGCGGGATCCTTTGGCTACAGAGCTTACCTAAACGGTAAATGGAGTGCGGAGCCATGGTTGGTGGAATGGAGTGTTAAAGGACTTACAATGAACCTTTGCCTCCTGGAGCTCTTCCCCATATTGGTGGCACTGAAGATATGGGGTGACGAACTGAAAGACATATCAGTTGTTTTTTGGAAAGACAATATGAGTGTGGTCTTTGCCATCAATAGACTCTCCTTATCATCCCCAGCAGTGGTAAGATATCTTCAGATTCTGGTCTTGGGGTGCCTTAAGCAGAACATTGAGTTTTTAAGCGAGGCATGTCCCTGGGGTTTCTAATATCATAGCTGATGCTTTTAGGAAGGTTGCGCCTAACGTCGCGACTCATGGTGTTCCCTGTCCTCCTTTGACAGGTGGCACTGGATGGCAATCACTGATACAGCTACTAAAGGCTTCCCTAGCACCTTTCAATTGGAAATCATACGTGAGGTATTGGGAAGAATGTTTTTTCTTCTGTGAGGTTCAGAGATTTTCATCCTGCACAGGTGAGCAAGAGTGGTTGTTGCAATGACTCGTGGAGCTTAGAGGTCGACAGGTAAAAAAGGGGGCAGTAACAGAAAGATTGGCAGTGGTATCCTTCTTCTGTAAGTTGTTTACCCTGACGGACTCTTCCAAGATGTTTTTGGTTTGCCAAATTCTATGTGGCTGGGGGAGGTCAGAGGTACGATGACCGGACATTCAGGAACTCATAACCGCTGGTTACTCCTGGTTCTACCTGATGTCTATAAGGTGCAGCTCTTTTCTGCAGCATTTGCCATGGCTTTTCATGGGGCCCTTAGAGTGGGAGAATTAGTACCACAGTCAAAGATGGCAAAAGTTGGAGGGGTATTGTGAGAGCATGTGAGATTCGCCGAAAATGGGGTATTGTTATTTATACCCAGGTCCAAATTGGATCAGAAAAGTAGGGGTGCATGGTTGTCACTCCCTTTAAATCAGAGATCATCCAGTCACGCTTATGCTTTGTTGAAGGCCTTCTTGGACATGCATCCAGTGGGTTCTCATAGGTTTCTAATTCACCAGAATGGTACCCCTCTCACGAGATTTAAATTCCGTAGGGTCTTAGGATGGGCTGCTGAAAAGGCTGGGTTAAATCCTATTACGATAGCCTCTCATTCATTTAGGGTTGAGGCTGCTACAACAGCAGTGGCTTTAGGATGGTCAGCTGACCGTATAAAGGAACTGGGGAGGTGGAAATCCAAAAAGGTATCAGTTTTATGTGAGACCCCTTTTATCCCACTGCTAAGTTAATACGGTGTGTTTATGTTGTGATGTTTCACTGTTGTGGTGTGGAGTTAACACTTTTTTCTTTTGCAGGGCCTAGCAGAGGTCCGCTTCATGTCTAAATAGTGGGGCACTCGTTCATGCATTGGGCAGCCATTCGTCATTCAATGCGACCTGGAGGACAGCAGCTGGACTTTTCATTATCTAGGGTGGTGATTAGGTGGGTAGGGAGGAGAGACCTTTTCTGGGCAGGTTTGCCTGGATTGCTGCAGGATGCCATGAGACATTGGGAGAAACCTCACGACTTGATCCTCCATTTTGGAGGTAACAATCTTGGTTCAATTCCCGGATCGGATTTGAGTGCAGTGATCCAGTCTGACCTGCACACATTCAAAGCTTGGATGCCTGTTGTGAGAATGGGATGGTCCAATATTATCCCCAGATTGACGTATGGCCAACCACAAGGCTGCTTTCCAGGTCATGAAAAAGCTAAACAGGGAGCACAGGAACATTACGGCAGCTGACCAGAGCCTCTACCGAGGTGACTGGGTGCATTTATCCGACCATGGCATGGACCTCTTAATGAGGATTTAAGACAGTCCCTACTCCTATTTGTGTGAGTTTGGGTGGTGACGAGAGTTGCCCTGAATATGTGGGCAATCTCGCGGTGGGTGGACAGTGTCCGGGGGCAGGATGTGATCGAGGTAGAGTGACAGCTATTTCCGGCCAGGGGTGAAGTCCTCAGATGCGCATCTGGGGTGTTCCCTGCCCGTGTGATTCGAAGCCGAGAACTCCCCAAGCCATTCCAGTATCAAGCTACGCTCTGCTTCCTCTCCTGCATCCCTGGGTACTGCCCATCTTGTTAGCATGGGTTACTACGCATTAGCTAGTACCTGATTTCCGCCCCCCTGGTCCATGTTTATTTGTGCTGGTCATTTGGTTACTTGTGTTGCCACAATAAACGTGACCTGCGGGTTTTATAACCAAGAAGTTGTTGTGTTTTTATTTCTACGCTAGAAATAAGGTTACAGTTTACATTAAACATTATTATGTAAATAGTTAAGTTATTATTAATGTTTCCCACAGAGGAATATATGGCATTTAATCCCTTAAGAAAATGTAAGGCAAATTGCCTGGAATGCATATAAGGGTAAAGGCCAAGACGAAGGAGTGTTCTTGTGTGTGTGTGTATGTGTGTGAAACAATGTTGCAGTTAGAGAGGAGGGGTTTGGCTTACCTTTTTAAGACCTGTGCAGGAAGTACAAATCCTCTTTCTACTTGTTTCTTTTAAGTTTTCCCCAACCTATCCCTCCCGGTTTATTATTTTAGGTGGCAATCATTAGAGGGATTCATCACTATGGGGGTCCCTATAGTTTTAGGGAATTCCGAGGCATGATGAGGGCTAGCCAGCCTATTTCTACAAGTCCAAGGACATTATGTTTCAGCTCCCCAGGTGTTCAATGGGGTTTGCACCTTGTTGACCCTGGTCCTAATGGTCTGGAGTGGTGGGTTAGCACCCTGGGCTGGCGGGTGGACAGGGGCAGGATGTGATTGAGGTAGAGTGATGGCTATTTCCGTCCAGGGGTGAAGCTCTCAGATGAGCGTCTTGGGTGTTCCCTGCCCGTGTGATTCGAAGCTGAGAACTCCCTAAGCCATTCCAGTATCAAGCTACGCTCTGCTTCCTCTACTGCATCCCTGGTACTGCCCATCTTGTCAGCATGGGTTACTACGCATTAGCTAGTACCTGATTGCCCCCTGGTCCATGTTTATTTTTGCTGGTCATTTGGTTCCTTGTGTTGCCACAAAAATGTGAACTGCGGGTTTTATAACCAAGAAGTTGTGTTTTTATTTCTATGTTAGAAATAAGGTTACAGTTTACATTAAACTTTATTATGTAAATAGTTACCTTATTATTAATGTTTCCCACAGAGAAGTATATGGCATTTAATCCCTTATGAGTTTTGCGCCACAAAAATGTTTCACAAAACTAATAACTAAACTGTTACAAAGTACACTAACACCCATAAACTACCTATTAACCCCTAAACCACCGCCCTCCCACTTCACAAACAATAAATTAAACCTATTCATCCCTAATCTGCCGCTCACCCACATCTCGACTATTCAATAAAGTTATTAACCCCTAATCTGCCACCCATCAACATTGTCAACACTATTTAAATATATTAACCCCTATTTCCCCATACCCCAACATCGCCACCACTATAATAAAGTTATTAGCCCCTATTCTGCCACTCCCCGACTTCGCTGCCACTAAATAAAGTTATTAACCCCTAAACCTCCGGCCTCCCACATCTCCGCCACTAAATAAACCTATTAACCCCTAAACCACCGGCCCCCCACATCGCAAAACACTAAATTAAACTAGTAACCCCTAAACCTAACACCCCCCTAACTTTAAATTAAAATTACAATATAACTCTATTTACATAAATAAAAACTTACCTGTGAAATAAATATAAAACTAACATTAAACTAAAAATTAACCTAACATAACTCATCTAATAAAATAAAAAATACTACCTAAGCACTTTCCCACCTGGGTGCTAAGCTGATTTAAAGGGACAGTCAACACCAGAAATGTTGTTTAAAAAGAAAGATAATCCCTTTATTACCCATTCCCCAGTTTTGCATAACTCACACTTTTATAGAAATACACTTTTTACCTCTGTAATTACCTTGTATCTAAGCTCTGCAAACTGCCCTCTTATTTCAGTTCTTTTGACAGACTTGCATTTTAGCCAATCAGTGCTCACTCCAGGGTAACTTCACTTGCATGAGCTCAATGTTATCTATATGAAACATATGAACTAATGCCCTCTAGTGGTCAAAATGCATTCAGATTAGAGGCAGTCTTCAAGGTCTAAGAAATTAGCATAAGAACCTCCTATGTTTAGCTTTCAACTAAGAATTCCAAGAGAACAAAGCAAAATTGGAGATAAAAGTAAATTGGAAAGTTGTTTAAAATAACATTCCCTATTTAAATCATGAAAGTGTTTTTTGGACTTGACTGTCCCTTTAAGTTGTTTTATTTTTTATTTTTTGAAATATATATTTCTTTTAACTTTTTCTTTTTTTTGCAGATCCCCACGACTTATACTGTTGGAAAGGCTAGGCAATTACCTTTCCAACGGTGGGTTTGGGGGTCTGTAGCTACTTAGATACCTGAGATACAGGCTTCTAAGCAGCATGCCCCCTTTCCCTATACTTGTTATTGTAATTTTTAAATAAAGTTGCACAGTGACGCCATCACGTCATTGCGCATGACGTCACCACGCAAAACGTGAATCCCCGGCGATGCCTGTCACTATATAGGCCCGATCGCTGGGGTAAGAGCGGGTGGGAGCCCTGAGATCTCCCTCAAGGTGGAAGAGTGCTAGCGACGGCTCTGAGCCATTGTTAGCACCTGAGTGGGAAACTCAAAATATAAAATATCTAAATTACAAATTTTAAAAAATCTTAGACTACGAAAAAAAATTCAAAAATCTAAATTACAACTTAAAAAAAATAAATCCTACGAAAAATTGAAATAATCTAATTTTACCAAAAATAATTAACACTAAAATCACAAAAAATAAAAAACACTAAGATTACAAAAAATAAACAAAATTATCAAAAATAAAACCAATTGCACCTAATCTAATAGCCCTATAAAAATACCCCCCCAAATAAAAACATCCCCCTAGCCTACAATAAATTACTAATAGCCCTTAAAAGGGCCTTTTGTAGGGCATTGCCCAAAATAAATCAGCTCTTTTACCTGTAAAAAAATACAAAGTCCCCCCAACAGTAAAACTCACCATCCAACCAACCCCCCAAAATAAAAAATAAAAATCCAGGCGGTGAGGTCTTCATCCAGGCGGTGAGGTCTTCATCCATCCCGGGGGTGTCTTCTATCTTCATCCCAGCGGTGTGGAGCGGAGCCATCCTGGAAGCCGATGCCATCCTGCACGGAGCGTCCTCTTTATACGGTCGCCGCCGTACACTGAATTTGAATGCAAGGTAGCCATTTCAAAATGGCGTACCTAGCATTCCTATTGGCTGATTTAAATCTTCAAATTCAAATCAGCCAATAGGATAAGAGCTACTGAAATCCCATTGGCTGATTTAAACAACCAATACGATTTTAGTAGCTCTCAACTTATTGGCTTTTTTGAACAGACAATAGGATTTCAGAAGCTCTCATCCTATTCCAATAGGAATGCAAGGTACGCTATTTTAAAATGACTACCTTGCATTCAACTTCAGTGTACGGTGGCGACCGTATGGAGAGAATATATACATAAAAATGGTATAGTTTGGGGCCGGTCCAGCCATCGACCAAGATGGATGCTTGTTAGCTACGTCTGCACTTCGGGGCTGATAAAACTACTACTTTTATCTCCCAAGGCTCGCAGATCTTTCTCCTCCCATGAAAAATGTGATCAGTCTAACTTATGGAGCAAAGTTATGTGACTTTTTAATATATAAGCGACAATAAGCAGTCCTGCCTAGAAAAGGTACGCAACAAAGGCCTTGGAGCGGCCTATACCTCTCTCTACCCCCCATATTTCTGATGACTCAGTACTCCCAGCCATTTGTGCTGAAGAATGTTCACTTGCTAGAACAATCCATTTAGTCTTGTACTAGATGGAGCCTCCATTTGTCACGTTGTTGGAGACACTGGATTGTCTACTATACAACCATTGCTTAAATCTTGAAGCGTGCATGTTAGTGGCATGGAAGGGACTTGAGTAGAGTCTATATCTATTATTATTTGTTCCCGCTTCATGGCTATCTGAACCAGCAGTATTCTCCTGGGAAGGCAAGAGCCATTGTTAATTCCAGGACTGGAGTTGGATAGACTTTGGAGATCAGGCTGCTACTTAATCCCTTTAGGTTATATTTGCTTAAGAGAAATAGTTTAGAGCATCTCTTGTATGTGTTACTAGTTAATTTTGTGAAGTGGTTGTCTACTTGCTTTTCCTTATTGTATTTGTATCCCACATGTTACGTGCTAGACTATAATATGAGCTTACACCAAAAAAGTGCTAGAAATTGCAAGTTCCTAAGATATCTAATAGAGACACTCAATTTATAAATGTTTTATTAGATTAAGCTAGGATTCTAATGTCAGCTAAAACTCTTAATGATATATGAGAAATATATTCCTACTGTACATTCTAACAGGACACTACACCCAATACGGCTGGTCTGCTCTGAATTGTTGAAAGGGGAATTAAGGGTAACATATAAAAGAGGCACCAAATAGGTAAAATAGCCACAATATCTGTCTAAATGAGATTTAGATTACTGAACTCCTTAGCTTAACGGAGACATGATTGACTTGCAAGCAGTATGTTATAGACCTTAAAAAGCTACTAAAGACATACTAGTTCAGGTTATTCCGGTGCTGCAATATCCACTAATCAGTCTTCAAGTGAAAGTAAATCCTAGCGTTTTACAAACGTTAGGATTTTCTATTGAAACAAATAAAGGGGACTTAATTCGTGAAGTATAAGATACTTCATGTAGAAAGCTCCTTTTTTTGTTTCAATCGATCGCTGTTTTTAGCTGCTACAGCAGCCCACGGCTAAAAAATTTTTTTGCTAAGAGGTGACGTTGTTTTCACCTCTTAGCTAATAGCTGTGCAGTAAATCCGGCTTGTCACCCATGGGAACCGAATTTACTGCACGGCTATTGGCTAAGAGGTGAAAACGTCACCTCTTAGCAAAAACATTTTTGAGCCGTGGGCTGCTGTAGAAGCTAAAAATGGCGACCAATTGAAACAAATAAAGGAGCTTTCTACATGAAGTATCTTATACTTCATGAATGAAAGTCCCCTTTATTTGTTTCAATAGTCAATCCTAGCGTTTGTAAAACGCTAGGATTTACTTTCACTTTAATGGGTAGATAGACCGTATACCCTGACTACTGGAAATGAACACCCTAATATTTGATATAAACATGCAACTTATATATTGTCTACCTTTTCCATTTGGATGCTATGTGTCTTACTGTATTTAGTACAGGGGAAGCAGGCTTTGCTGCCTGCGGCCGGGACGGTCGAGTTAACTACCCCCATATAACATCTTTTCCATTATATATATAATTCCTCTTATTTCTTCTCCCAAATCAGAATGGAACTTTCCTACTTGCTACCGCCTAACATATACAGTATTTTGTTAATTATTTGCTGGGTGTGAGATTTCCAAGTCCTAGCTCTTGTACATAAGTGTCACTGGTATGTGTCCTGTTGTGCATTCTATTGGACATTAGATGTTTCTTGAAGACCTTATTTCAGTTGTTTTTTTAACATCCTCTTTTAGACAATCCATAATTTCTTTAATTTCTGTGTTACTAGCATGTCTCCTGTATATGCTTTGAGGCTATACAAACCTGTCATATAAGTTATAAACTACAGGGAGTGCAGAATTATTAGGCAAGTTGTATTTTTGAGGATTAATTTTAATATTGAACAACAACCATGTTCTCAATGAACCCAAAAAACTCATTAATATCAAAGCTGAATAGTTTTGGAAGTAGTTTTTAGTTTGTTTTTAGTTATAGCTATTTTAGGGGGATATCTGTGTGTGCAGGTGACTATTACTGTGCATAATTATTAGGCAACTTAACAAAAAACAAATATATACCCATTTCAATTATTTATTTTTACCAGTGAAACCAATATAACATCTCAACATTCACAAATATACATTTCTGACATTCAAAAACAAATCAGTGACCAATATAGCCACCTTTCTTTGCAAGGACACTCAAAAGCCTGCCATCCATGGATTCTGTCAGTGTTTTGATCTGTTCACCATCAACATTGCGTGCAGCAGCAACCACAGCCTCCCAGACACTGTTCAGAGAGGTGTACTGTTTTCCCTCCTTGTAAATCTCACATTTGATGATGGACCACAGGTTCTCAATGGGGTTCAGATCAGGTGAACAAGGAGGCCATGTCATTAGATTTTCTTCTTTTATACCCTTTCTTGCCAGCCACGCTGTGAAGTACTTGGACGCGTGTGATGGAGCATTGTCCTGCATGAAAATCATGTTTTTCTTGAAGGATGCAGACTTCTTCCTGTACCACTGCTTGAAGAAGGTGTCTTCCAGAAACTGGCAGTAGGACTGGGAGTTGAGCTTGACTCCATCCTCAACCCGAAAAGGCCCCACAAGCTCATCTTTGATGATACCAGCCCAAACCAGTACTCCACCTCCACCTTGCTGGCGTCTGAGTCGGACTGGAGCTCTCTGCCCTTTACCAATCCAGCCATGGGCCCATCCATCTGGCCCATCAAGACTCACTCTCATTTCATCAGTCCATAAAACCTTAGAAAAATCAGTCTTGAGATATTTCTTGGCCCAGTCTTGACGTTTCAGCTTGTGTGTCTTGTTCAGTGGTGGTCATCTTTCAGCCTTTCTTACCTTGGCCACGTCTCTGAGTATTGCACACCTTGTGCTTTTGGGCACTCCAGTGATGTTGCAGCTCTAAAATATGGCCAAACTGGTGGCAAGTGGCATCTTGGCAGCTGCACGCTTGACTCTTCTCAGTTCATGGGCAGTTATTTTGCGCCTTGGTTTTTCCACACGCTTCTTGCGACCCTGTTGACTATTGTGAATGAAACGCTTGATTGTTCGATGATCACGCTTCAGAAGCTTTGCAATTTTAAGAGTGCTGCATCCCTCTGCAAGATATCTCACTATTTTTGACTTTTCTGAGCCTGTCAAGTCCTTCTTTTGACCCATTTTGCCAAAGGAAAGGAAGTTGCCTAATAATTATGCACACCTGATATAGGGTGTTGATGTCATTAGACCACACCCCTTCTCATTACAGAGATGCACATCACCTAATATGCTTAATTGGTAGTAGGCTTTCGAGCCTATACAGCTTGGAGTAAGACAACATGCATAAAGAGGATGATGTGGTCAAAATACTCATTTGCCTAATAATTCTGCACTCCCTGTATAATAATTAAAAAGGAGGTGTCACATAACTTGCCTATCTCTCCATACAGATTAATATATGTTGGGACATTCTTATATTCAACTGTATTATACCATTCTGTACCAACTCTTATAGAATATCATATTTGCAACATTTGTGTTGTTTAATAATATCTGTATTATCGCTGCATGATATGCTTGCAAATTGTCATGTGTTGAATGTACTTCTTTAGCACCTCAATAAAAAATGTAATTAAAAAAAATTGTATAGTTTAAATCTGTTGGGTTTCCTAGAAAAAGATATATAATATTTGTGGGTTTCTCACTAAGAAATGACTTACAGTAGAGCAGCATCTAAAAACTGCAAAACAGCTCAGAACGATGGTGGAAATATCTCAGCAGTTTAATTCGGAGCTTGATAATTCGGCCCCATTGAATACAAAGCAATCTAATTGCACAATCTAATGAATTGTAAAGGATATTCACTTGTTACCAGAAGTATTATTGCTTCCTATTTTTTTACATGACTATCATGGTATTTTTATTTGCAAATATTGAGGTGGATTCCAGTCTGTCTATTTTTATATAATGATAGCAAAAAATGTGAATGACAAAACATAACACAAACAGCAATGTTAGAGATGGAGGAACATATGGAAAAATAATATTAGTCCAGCTAGGGAATTATCAGTGGAGGAGATGGACACTAAAAGAGTTGGAATTAATAAAACACATACAATTATTGAAAGAGTCAAATGACACAAATTGACACATGAAGAAAATAAAGAATTAACGCTATTATTAATCACTATGACATCTTATATAGAACCTCAGAACCAATAGCTGTATAAAAAATAGGCATAAGAACTAAAAAAAAAAAAAAAAAAAAAAAAAAAAAGAGGTAGCTTGCAAAAATTAATTTGAATGAATAGGAGATGTTGCAAAACCCAATTACACCATAGGAAGATAGGAAGTCACAGAATAAGACATTGCATAGAGACTGATGATTCGCATAGAGACTGATGATCCATTCACCACCATGGGTAAGGGGCTAGATAACAAGTGTGGCGCAAATAGTTTTACGCTAATGCATTCATAATTTTGCAAGCCATTTTCCTTCTGCTTATATTATAAGTGGAAGTGGGACAAGCACTGTTGGCTCTATTTTACAGAGTCAAATATAATTTTGAAGGACATTGTCTGCTCCTCGGCTCAAGGATCTAGGAGAGCAGTGACAGCTGCGGAAGCGGCAGCAAGGTTATCTTCAGCATTTGCTGTAGCAGGCAATCCAAAGTTAAACAGTAGTAGGAGATATGCAGGGCCAACTGGTACCAGAAATAGTAGCAGAAGCATCAGTAGCAGTAAGGGTCATCTTTTAAGTCCACCCATAAAAGTGAAGAAGACAATGAGGAGAACTGAAGGTGTAGTTGCTGAATTGACATTGTTTAGATCCAATCCTAGTAGTATGATCAGTAGGGGATCTGAGGTTACCAAGCAAGCAGCATCCATGTACACATCAATTATTTAGTCTACTCCCAAAACCACCAGTAACAGTGTTTGCCCCAGTGCCACCATCTGGATTATGTTGCCAGTTCTACCACTCTCCTGATTTCCTCCAAATATTATATAAGCAGCTGGTTGGGTTTATCAGAATCAGAAGGTTGACAGGCAATTAGCTGTCACATTTTCATTTTCTGATCTGTACTCATATGTCAAAGAGAGTAGTCTAGCTGTCCATCTGTCAATGCGGTTTCCTGCTTGACCCAGTTTGTTTGTATTCATTTAGTAAAGTTTTAAAGGGCCTATGATCAGAAAGCAGCTTTAATGCATATCCCCATAGATAAGTTTTCCACTGCTCAAAGTACATTTGCATATATCTTTTATGTTTTCATTAAAAAAAGTCTGCTAAATAGTATTTTCCTCTAATAAAATGGACACACAATCCGCTAATTCCCTTAATTATATGGTCATAATAATGGAATACCCTTTTCAAACCATTTTCCTTCTGGATGCAAGCTTCTACTTATAAACGTTTTAAATTGAGATGTTCTGCATG
This sequence comes from Bombina bombina, assembly GCF_027579735.1. Taxonomy (NCBI): domain Eukaryota; kingdom Metazoa; phylum Chordata; class Amphibia; order Anura; family Bombinatoridae; genus Bombina; species Bombina bombina. The sequence continues at coordinate 988,271,657 of NC_069500.1, forward strand.
CAACCTTTCATCTACTCCTTCAGCCTCCTGACTAGTGCTGCAATTTCACTACTTACAAAGGGAGATAAAAAGAAGGCGCCTCTTGGTGCAATAAAATTTCACAATGTAGAATTCTTTCCTCTATGTTGCAAATAATATACTCAAAAGTGGAGCAGCACCAAACGTGCTGATTGAAGCAGACTGTGATCTCACAGTGTCTCAGCTCACTGAACCAGAGTGCGGAGTCTGCTACTCCCAGCTGGGCTCAATCAGCTTCACATAAATAATGATGTGAACACAAATTATTTTAAACAAATAAAACACCATTTATTAAAAGCATGTTAAAGTCTTCTAGAGCTGATAAGCATATATAGCTCTTAAAACAGGTATGCAGCGTGTTTCTCAGCCTTGCTTGCTGTTTCCTCAGGCATAATCTATATAGTTTTTGAATAGTTTGATTAATTTATGTTAGCTGATATAAATATACGTTTTAGGCAGTACGAAAGGAGTTAATGAAAAAAGGGGCGTGTTAGTTGGATCAATTTTGATTGGCTATGTTAACCTTTATTAGGTAGATGTGAACAGAAAACAGTGGGCATTGCCCTTAAAAGGGCATTCAGCTCTTTTTCATTGCCCTTAAAAGGGCAATTAGCTCTTTTAAAATTTGCCGAAATAAAAACCCTAATCTAAAAAAACAAAACCCCCCAAATAATTTAAAAAAAACCTAACACTAAAGCCCCAAATAGGTACTCATGGTTTCAGAAGTCCGGCAGAGAAGGTCTTCTTCCAGGCGGGTCCATCATCTTCATCCACAGCGAAGGCGGCACAGAGCGGAGGTCCGGAGTGGTCTTCCCAGAAGTGGCGATACTCGTCGGCAGTCATAGGCGGTGGTGGCGCTCCTCAACGGCGGCCCTTGGCAAAGGCGTGGAGGTTCCTCTTCATGCGATCGTCTGCCGCACACTGAAGATTGAATTCAAGGTACCCCATATTTATTGCTCTAATCCTATTGGTTGTTTGGATAAATTCTGCAGCCAATAGAATGAGAGCTACTGAATGAGAGCTACTGAAATCTTATTGGCTGATTTAAACAGCCAATTGGATTTTAGTAGCTCTAATCCTATTGGCAGTTTTGAAATATTCAGCCAATAGGAATGCAATGTACCCCAAATTGATTGTGGTACCTTGCATTCAATATTTAGTATACCACGGACATCGGATAAAGAGGAGCCTCCATGTCGCAGAGGACCGCAGCCATAGATGACCACCGCAGAGGATCGCCAAATCTGGGTAGACCATTCTGGACCTCCGCCTTCATTGTGAATAAAGATAATGGACCCGCCTGGAAGAAGACCTTCTCCGCCAGACTTTTGAAACCATGAGTACCTATTTGGGGCTTTAGTGTTAGGTTTATTTTAAATTTTTTGGGGGGTTTTGTTTTTTCAGATTAGGGTTTTTTTATGCAAATTTTAAAAGAACTAAATGCCCTTTTAAAGGCAATGCCCATACAAATGCTTCTTTAGGGGCAATAGGTAGTTAAGGTTTATTAGTGTTATGTTTTTTTTAATTTTGGGGGGTTTGGTGGGTGGGGGGTTTTACTGTTAGGGGGGATTTTTTTTTTTTTTTTAAATATTTTTTATTGAGGTATAGGCTTGAAGATAACAACATACAATAATAAGTTTGCGATAGTAAATGTGTTTACATTATTCGTCAATAAACAAATCTGAACATAGCAAGGCAATAAAAATCAAATACAACAGAAAGAATAACAATGCCTTAAAATAGACAAGCATCTCAAACCTCAGATTTTATATATATAATGGCGCAGCTGGCTGACTAGTTAACAGTTCTCTAATAAGTCCATTAGTTTCATGAAAATGGGATAGCACGTGGTAGTCAGCTCTGTGGCCTCTACTGGGCCAAAGAGTAGCATAGAAAGAAAATATAATAAAGGGGGGGGGGGAGATTCAGCGGGTAAGCACCGCTTATGAAATAGGGGGGATGTGGGGGGGGGGGAGCCATAGGGAAGAACTTCCTGTGAGGATTAGTCGTGTTTAAAATTTATTTTCATAGGGACAGTTATAAGATGACATAGCCAAATGCCAAGTGTCATTCTGCCAGCAAGTGAGTTAAAATAGACAGGTTTGCAGGGGCAGAATATCTATGAGTCAAATAATCCTATCTGGATCAAGCACCTGCTATGCTTAACAATTTCTGCATAAGTATTATGTACATATAGCCTCAGTACTAGCTATCATAACCAGAACGGCTGAAGTAAAATGTGAAAATGTAAATCATATACAATATCTGCTACCAATATTCATATGGGCTAGGCTATACACTGCAAATATGATATTCAAACTGATATGACCATATAAACTTAGACCTTAGCAGGAGGGTATGTCATTTAAAGACTAAGCAAAGAGAACATACTGTGTGATAAACAAACATTACTAAACATATAAATGTAAAACTAGGAGTTAAATAGCTAAGCTAGCTTCTAATATTAGATTAACTGAATATACTGTACATACCCAATAATAGTAATATATATTTATAAGCCTTAAGTAATATCACAAGCGTGTAATATAGTAGGTTAGATTGCTAATATAGTCATCGAATTTTAGCATGAAATTACTGTCTATATATACATATGTAAGTATACAGACCCTTGCACATCAAGTAATAAGAAAAAATAGGTGTGTGTAACCGTACCTCAGTTGAAAACTAATAGCAAACTGGAATATGATACAGAGGCATATAGCACAAAAAAGATAACAGAGGGACATAAACTTAACAGCTACAAGAGATTACACTATGCTTGAGGTTTTTAAGGCTAATCATGTCAGGCTTAGGACATTACTACTTTACATATATGAACATGTGCATACAGTTTTTTCAAAAACATGTACAAGCTGAGTAGTGCCCTAATATATCACAAGTTAAGTAGGTGTATGGGGAAGATATGTTGTTAGAGACTTTTACATAATTCCATAGGGAGCATAGTAGACTGTATGGTGGCACAGGATATATAGGCACTTAGGGGATAAATAAGTCAAAGGGAGTTGGGCAGACTCATAGTCGTCAAATCTATGTTTCCTGCAGCTGAATATGACTCCATTTTCCATATGTTAAGTTGGACTATAAATGTTCAAACAATTCTAAATTTATAACAACCTATGTCAGCCCTGCATACTAGTATAAATTACAAAAGTGGAAAGGTATTGTTAAGAGAGACACATTTTACCCTTCTGCTTCTATGGTCCCTCTGTAGATATTTGAAGCTTAAAATTCAGATAAACATACAGAGACAATAGCAGTATCCCTGGGAAAATTTGTATATGTGAGTAGGCTAGTAACCTAGTCATAGTGTAGAAAGAAACTTAACAGTGGGCAAGGCGTTCTATAAGAGATAGAGGGCATATCTATATATCTAATATCCAAAGCTGGAGCTGGGACACATTGCATACATTAAAACTATGGAAGAGCTATAAACTTAAAGAAGTATGCTAATGCTACCAAACAGTGGGATTGATATTGTCATTTATGCATTAGATTTTCACTTTATAGCAGAGCTGGATGAACATAACACATAGCTGACATGCCACAGTTATAAAACTACATCAATTTATTTAATGAAAAGCTCTATAGGAAAAACTCTAAGGTTGATACCCATAATAGGTGCAAGATCAAATAACAGTGAACTATAAGACCAAACCTTCCTATCATTAAATGTAATAGCAGTTTTAAGCGCATTAGGAAGGGGAATAGTTAATACAGGTAGAACCCCTAAAACAGAACATGTAAATAAAGCTCAATTTAGTGAGTACACATATCATAATAGCAAGAGCTCTGATATTGAGTACATTAAGGAGTATGTACAATAAAGATATTGGTGAATAGCGTACCAGGGTAAAGCCATACGTCGGTATTTGGAGGGGTATGGGCACTTACAGTCTTATATAAATACACAGTCACCATCATGAAGGGTTGCCTTACAAAAGTTAATGCGAGAGTCACACTTAATACAGGCTAGGACTTGGGAGTAATTAGCCTATTCCAATTCTTAGATGGGATAACGTAGGAGCAAGTTTTCCAGGTAGGGGCATGATGAAGGTAATTTTAAATGCGAGTACATGGAGTATATTACCCAATCCACAATCTCCAGACCGTTGTTGCGTGGCCGCGGAGGGTCTGATGATGTCTTTCTCGCTCTTGTTTCCTATGGGGAGATTTGGTTGGCTGTGGTAGTAGAAGTTGAGGCCTTGCTTACGGATGACGGTAAGTTTTCCCGGCTGCTGCATTGATCTCGTGGGTACCAAGGGACCAGTAGTACAGTGATCTTGCGACTCGTTATCCTGGATGGTGACCGACCCTCGTGTGGCAGTTATATCCACCTTTAGCTCAGAGCTGATATCATCTCCCATTGCTGGGGCTAGAGAGAGAGGCTCATGACACGATGTTGAGGTCTTACATATAGAGATCGGGTCACCCTCTCCTGCGGATGTGCTCCGATCAATTTGCGCATTCAACAGCTGTACTCTGGCCAAGGTGCTGCCTTGTGTAGTTGCTCCCAGATGCTCCGATATCTGCAAGCCAGGTTCCGCTTTGCTTGCTGTAAGCTGGTCCACCATGTCCTGGGGTATAGCAATATTGCATTTTGGCAAGTTTGTTTCCGGCCAGACAGACTCTTCTATGGCTTCCCTTGTCAGAGTATTATGTTGAGATGGGTCCATCGCGGCTTTCAGTTCGGCCACTAGTTCCTGATGGCGATAGTCTAGGGTGTTCATTAAGGCATGTAGTGCCGCAATAAGTTGGTGCTCCATTTGCACGCTATATAGTGATATGCCAGAGAAAATTCACAGTTCACCTAGATGCTGCGTATGTGTTTTCAGTTATGGCAGTGGAAGCTTGGCGTGCTCTCAGCCTGCTAGTAGGCCTCTTCACTGATAGCGCGCCAGTAGTATATCTTTTTAATCCCAAACTTCACAGTCTGTGTCCTAGAATGTGAGATTTACCCAATATTTAGAAATATAGGTTCTTAAGTCCCCATAGAATATCTTTTTTAGGATCAACTTTTAGGAGCTCTGAGATAGCATGTCCTGTAGCTTCGGCAGTTGGCTCCGCCCCCCCGGGGGGATTTTTTTTTAATGTAAAAGAGCTGTTAAACGTAGGGCAATGCCCTACAAAAAACTCGTTTAAGGTCTATTGGTAGTTTAGTATTAGATTAGGGGGTGTCTTTATTTTGGGGCGGATTTTCTATTTTTATAGGGTTATTAGTTTAGGTTTACTTTTATTATTTTTGATAGCTTTGTTTATTTTTTTCTGTGAAAAACAAACAAACAAAGGTATTCAGCGCTCCCTAGTAGAACAGTTTAAAGTCTCTGTCTGGCAATGGACAATGATTGCAATGAGAATGTTCAAATGGATGGTAATTAAATGACATATGATAGTTCAAATGGATGATTATGTAGAAAATGAATGATGAAAATGGAGATGAAAATGAAAAAAAGCACAATATGGTTGAACAGTACCGTATCAATCAGAGGTCCTGAATAAGTCAGTCAGTGTCCCTGGAGCTCAGACCCTCAGGATTACCATGTGTGCAATAAAACCTTAGAGAAAGGTAAAATTATTTCTCCTCTGTATGGTAAGATATAATAGGCTCCGGTGTTTCCGGTGATATGTTGTTTTGAGGAGACTCCAAATGCTGTGTCACGCTTGGAGTATGGAGATACCTGTTAGGGGAAGCAGCTGCAGCTTGAGGGAAACTTCTGTGTCAAAGTATCCAGGATGAGAGATCTTTCAGCATTATTTTTTTCTGTATTTTTATTTTTTTGTAGCTTGGGGGTTGTATTTCAACACATAGACTGCCCTCTGTACAGGTTTATCGACTAGATAACTATAAAATTGTTATGAAGCAGGAATGTGGGTTCTTTAGCACCAGGGGTTTCATTTTCAATTTAATGCTTGAATTATCTTTGTAAAACTTTTTTTAGTTCCTGTATGTTTTCATATCCCAGTTAGCAAGAAATCTTTTGATAGTTTGCATTTGCTAGCAGTTGGCTAGATTACGAGTTTTGCGGTATGAGTGAAAAAGCAGCGTTAAGGCTCTTTTTCACTACCACTGGTATTACGAGTCTTGCAGGTATATCTTTAGCGCACACTTTTTTGGCCGTAACGCAACATAACTACCGCAGCTTTTAAAAAGTCCTTTTTCAATGGGACTTTCACAGCGCCAGTATTAGGAGATTGCATCTCCGGCCAAAAAGTAAACGGTACAGCCAATACCGTCAAGATCCATACCGTAAACTGAAAGTCAGTAGTTATGGGTTTTATGCTACAACACCGTAACATAAAACTCATAACTAAAGTGCTAAAAAGTACACTAACACCCATAAACTACCTATTAACCCCTAAACCGAGGCCCTCCCGCATCGCAAACACTATAATAAAATTATTAACCCCTAATCTGCCGCTCCCGACATCGCCGCCACTATAATAAACATATTAACCCCAAAACCGCAGCACTCCCGCATCGCAAACACTAGTTAAATATTATTAACCTCTAATCTGCTGTCCCGAACATCGCCGCAACCTACATTACTGTTATTAACCCCTAATCTGCTGTCCCTAACATCGCCAATAGGATTGAGCTCACATTCTATTGGCTGATTGGAACAGTCAATAGAATGCAAGCTCAATCCTATTGGCTGATTGGATCAGCCAATAGGATTGAAGCTCAATCCTATTGGCTGATTGCATCAGCCAATAGGATTTTTTCAACTTTAATTCCGATTGGCTGATAGAATTCTATCAGCCAATCGGAATTCAAGGGACGCCATCTTGGATGACGTCCCTTAAAGGAACCTTCATTCTTCGTTAGCCGTCGTCAGAAGAGGATGCTCCGCGCCGGATGTCTTGAAAATGGAGCCGCTCTGCGCCGGATGGATGAAGATAGAAGATGCTGTCTGGATGAAGACTTCTGCCGGCTTAGATGAAGACTTCGGCCCGCTTGGATGAAGACTTCTGCCGGCTTTGTTGAGGATGGATGTCGGGTCTTCAAAAACTGTAAGTGGATCTTCGGGGGTTAGTGTTAGGTTTTTTTAAAGGTTTATTGCGTGGGTTTTGTTTTTAGCTTAGGGTTTGGGCAGCAATAGAGCTAAATGCCCTTTTAAGGGCAATGCCCATCCAAATGCCCTTTTCAGGGCAATGGGGAGCTTAGGTTTTTTTAGATAGGATTTTATTTGGGGGGTTGTTTGTGTGGGTGGTGGGTTTTACTGTTGGGGGGTTGTTTGTATTTTTTTTTACAGATAAAAGAGCTGATTTCTTTGGGGCAATGCCCCGCAAAAGGCCCTTTTAAGGGCTATTGGCAGTTTAGTTTAGGCTAGGTTTTTTTTTTATTTTGGGGGGGCTTTTTTATTTTGATAGGGCTATTAGATTAGGTGTATTTAGTTTAACTATTTGATCATTTCTTTTTTATTTTGTGTAATTTAGTGGGTTTTTTTTGTAATTTAATTAATTAATTTAATGAATTAATGTAATTTATTTAATTGTAGTGTAAGGTTAGGTGTTAGTGTAAGACAGGTAAGTTTTATTTTACAGGTAATTTTGTATTTATTTTAACTAGGTAGTTAGTAAATAGTTAATAATTATTTACTAACTAGTCTACCTAGTTAAAATAAATACAAACTTACCTGTGAAATAAATATAAAACCTAAGATAAATACAATGTAACTATTAGTTATATTGTAGCTAGCTTAGGGTTTATTTTATAGGTAAGTATTTAGTTTTAAATAGGAATTATTTAGTTAATGATAGTAATTTTTATTTAGATTTATTTTAATGATATTAAAGTTAGGGGTGTTAGGGTTAGACTTAGGTATAGGGGTTAATAACTTTAGTATAGTGGTGGCGATGTTAGGGACAGCAGATTAGGGGTTAATAACAGTAATATAGGTTGTGGCAATGTTAGGGACAGCAGATTAGGGGTTAATAAGTGTAGGTAGGTGGCGGTGACATTGGGGGCGGCAGATTAGGGGTTAATAAGTGTAGGTAGGTGGCGGCGGTGGCGGGGGCGGCAGATTAGGAGTTAATAAGTATAATGTAGGTGTTGGCGATGTCGGGGGCGGCAGATTAGGGGTGTTTAGACTCGGGGTTCATTTTAGGGTGTTAGGTGTAAATATAACTTTTCTTTCCCCAATAGGAATCAATGGGGCAGCGTTATGGAGCTTTACGCTCCTTTATTGCAGATGTTAGGCTTTTTTTAGCCGACTCTCCCCATTGATGTCTATGGGGAAATCGTGCACGAGCACGTAAAACCAACTCAAAGCAGCGCTGGTATTTGAGTGCGGTATGGAGCTCAATTTTACACAACACTGGCATATTGTCTGCTAACGCCGGGTTTTTTACAAACCTGTAATAGCAGCGCTATAGGGAGGTGAGCGGTGGCAATAACTTGCAAGTTAGTACCGAGCCGCTCTTACCGCAAAACTCATAATCTAACCAAGTGTTATTATATGACTAAAATGTATGTTTTAAGTGCCTCCCATAGGGTCCAATGCAATGTAAGAAATATCATAACAAACAAAATCATTATCTGAATAGTTGGCTGAACCGAAAGTGTTAACGAACGAAATTCTGACTTTATGAATCTGCTGAAAATTATGAACCGAAAATTTCTGACAAACGGAACATTTTTCCCGTGCACATGTCTACTTAAAACCAAAATTACATGTCACACTAATACATTACACACATTACACTTAAAGAGATACAAGATGGACCAGAGAACGCACATTCTCTATGTTACTCTGGGGCCTACATTCAGATTGCAAAAAAAAATATCACCACAAGCAAAAGTTCACAATATACAAAATTTAGGCCATTTCACTCAACCACTTATATGTTTAAGTTGCAGCATGTGCACTTAAAACAATTGCTTGTGCCTTTGAACAAACATTTCTCACAAAACTAAACAAAATTTCCATGTCAACATCTCATACTGTAACTTTTTTGCTCTCATTCGTATGTCTTTCAGATTACAGATGTCAGAGAGGTACAGGTCACCCAGACTTCATTCAACAAAAAATTGTGAGTAACCAAACAAAATATATTTTTCTATCGGCTAGATTACGAGTTTTGCGGTAAGGTAAAAAAATTTGCGTTAACAGGTACTAACGCTGCTTTTTCACTACAGCTGCTATTACGAGTCTTGCCGGTTTAGGGGCCCCACACACTTTTTTGGCCTTACCGCAAACCGACTTACGTAATCTTTGTAAACCCTTTTTTCAATGGGACTTGCATAATGCCGGTATTACGAGTCTTTCCTGGGAGGCCAAAAAGTGAGCGGTACACCCTCTACCTCCAAGATCCATAACAACATAACACAATGCCATAGCATAAAACTCATAACTAAAGTGCTAAAAATATACTAACACCCATAAACTACCTATTAACCCCTAAACTGAGGCCCTCCCGCATCGCAAACACTAAAATAAAATTATTAACCCCTAATCTGCCGCTCCAAACACTAGAATAAACATATTAACCCCTAAACCGCTGCACTTCCGCCTCGCAAACACTAGTTAAAAAATATTAATCCCTAATCTGCCTCCCCTAACATCGCCGCCCCCTACATTATATTTATTAACCCCTAATCTGCCGCCCCAACGTCGCCTCCACTATATTAAATTTATTAACCCCTAAACCTAAGTCTAACCCTAACCCTAACACCCCCTAATTGAAATATAATTTAAATAAATCTAAATAAAATTACTATCATTAACTACATTATTCCTATTTAAAACTAAATACTTACCTGTAAAATAAACCCTAAGCTAGCTACAATATAACTAATAGTTACATTGTAGCTATCTTAGGGTTTATTTTTATTTTACAGACAAGTTTGTATTTATTTTAACTAGGTAGAATAGTTAGTAAATAGTTATTAACTATTTAATAACTATCTAGCTAAAATAAATACAAATTTAACTGTAAAATAAAACCTAACCTAAGTTACACTAACACCTAACACTACACTACGATTAAATAAATTACATAAATTAAATACAATTAAATTAATTAAAGTAAATTAGCTAAATCACAAAAAAAACCACTAAATTACAGAAAATAAAAACAAATTACAGATCTTTAAACTAATTACACCTAATCTAATAGCCCTGATTGGAACAGCCAATAGAATGCCAGCTCAATCCTATTGGCTGAGTGCATCAGCCAATAGGATTTTTTCTACCTTAATTCTGATGAGCTGATAGAATTCTATCAGCCAATCGGAATCTAAGGGACGCCATCTTGGATGACGTCACTTAAAGAGATATTCATTACGAAGAAGCCGTCGTTTGAAGAGGATGCTCCGCGTTGGATGTCTTTAAGATGGACCCGCTCCGCGCCGGAAGGATGAAGATAGAAGATGCCGTCTGGATGAAGACTTCTGCCCATCTGGAGGACCACTTCTGCCCGTCTGGATGACCACTTCTGCCGGCTTCGTTGAGGACATCTTGCCGCTTGGATGAAGACTTTTTCCGGTAAGGGAATCTTCGGGGGTTAGTGTTAGGATTTTTTAAGGGTGTATTGGGTGGGTTTATTTTTTAGGTTAGGTCAGCAATAGAGCTGAATGCCCTTTTAAGGGCAATGCCCATCCAAATGCCCTTTTCAGAGCAATGGGGAGCTTAGGTTTTTTAGTTAGTATTTTATTTGGGGGGTTGGTTGTGTGGGTGGTTGGGGGGGTTGTTTGTATTTTTTTTCAGGTAAAAGAGGTGATTTCTTTGGGGCAATGTCCCGCAAAAGGCCCTTTTAAGGGCTATTAGATTAGGTGTAATTAGTTTAAAGATCTGTAATTTCTTTTTTATTTTCTGTAATTTAGTGTTTTTTTGTTGTAATTTAGCTAATTTAATTTATTTAATTGTATTTAATGTAGGTAATTTATTTAATTGTAGTGTGGTATTAGGTGTTAGTGTAACTTAGGTTAGGTTTTATTTTACAGGTAAATTTGTATTTATTTTAGCTAGGTAGTTAGTAAATAGTTAATATTTATTTACTAACTATTCTACCTAGTTAAAATAAATACAAACGTGCCTGTAAAAAATAAATAAACACCTAAGCTAGATACAATGTAACTATTAGTTATATTGTAGCTAGCTTATGGTTTATTTTACAGGTAAGTATTTAGTTTTAAATAGGAATAATGTAGTTAATGATAGTAATTTTATTTAGATTTATTTAAATTATATTTCAATTAGGGGGTGTTAGGGTTAGGGTTAGGGTTAGACTTAGGTTTATGGGTTAATAAATTTAATATAGTGGCGGCGACGTTGGGGGCGGCAGATTAGGGGTTAATAAGTGTAGGAAGGTTGCAGCAACATTGGGGGCGGCAGATTAGGGGTTAATAAATATAATGTAGGTGTCGGCTATGTTGGGGGCAGTAAATTAGGGGTTAATAAGTATAATGTAGGTGGCGGTGATGTCCGGAGCGCAGATTAAGGGTTAATAAGAATAATGTAGGTGTCAGCGATGTCGGGGCAGAAGATTAGGGTTTAATAAGTAAGGTTAGGGGTGTTTAGACTCGGCTTCATGTTAGGGTGTTAGGTGTAAACATAAAATGTGTTTCCCCATAGGAATCAATGGGGCTGCGTTACTGAGATTTACGCTGCTTTTTGGCAGGTGTTAGACTTTTTCTCAGCCGGCTCTTCACATTGATGTCTATGGGGAAATCGTGCACGAGCACGTACAACCAGCTCACCGCTGACTTAAGCAGCGCTGGTATTGGAGTGCAGTATGGAGCACAATTTTGCTCTACGCTCACTTCTTGCCTTTTAATGCCGGGTTTGTAAAAACCTGTAATACCAGTGCTGCAGGTAAGTGAGCGGTGACAAAAAAACTGCTCGTTAGCACCGCACAGCTCCTAATGCAAAACTCGTAATCTCGCCGTATGTTTTTTTAACTATTGCTTATACACATTTCAACATTTAACATGTGCATATTCTACATACTTACATGTTTTAGATTGCAATTCCACATAAAGGGACAAAAAAGGTCCTGTGTAGATTCGTTGCTTGCAGACAAAACAAAAAAAACAAATGTTTGTGTGGATTACAATCCCACTTTGTTAGAAAATTCCTGATTCCTGATGATAAGCCATTTGCTCCCTTGCTTCAGCTTTTCCCCAGTCCACTCTAACCATGATATTTGTAATAACTTATATCAGCCCACTTGTGGAAATTTGATATCTAGTCACTATGCTAATTCTACACATGCTAACCTCCCTGTCTGTGCAGTTGCTGATTAGCAATACTTATATCAAGATTTTAAAACGAATGAATACATTTCAAGTACATAATCATTAATTCTGAAAATTTTGTTGAAAACAATTTACCTGACAGGAGAGCCACAGTGTCCCTTGAAAATGTTCAGGTCATGGCCACTTCAACTCGGCTAGCAAAACATCCAAATAAACCTTATCTATTAGTGGGGAAAAAATACAAGGTTATGTGTGTGTATATACATATATATATATATATATATATATATATATATATATATATATCAAATAGCCGGGAGCGCTGCACTCCAACCTTTAAGGTGTATTAGCTACCGGGGTGCTATCCTCATTGGTGTACATACATCTATTTCTTCCCTTAGGAGGGCACTCACAGGATTTTTACATCAATAGGTTTTCATTTCCAATTCATAGTGATGTTTGATTGTCAACGTTTCGGCCCCTGTTTGGGCCTTTCTCAAGACAAATATGTTCTAAAATATAAAATGAAAAACATATGTTTCAACCAATACAAGCAAACAAATTTATATAAAGGTAAACAACAGTGACACCGCTCATCCCACAAAAAACTAAACTAAAATCTTAAAATGAGGTTCTTTTCGGAGCTTGATAATTCGGCACCAGAGTATGTAATTTAAAACAACTATCTAATTTACTTCTATTATCTAATTTGCTTATTTCTATTGGTATCTTTATTTGAAAAGAATACTTTAGTAGGCTCAGGAGCAGAAATATATTGCTGGGAGCTAGTTGCTGACTGGTGGCAGCACATTGGTTAACCAGATGTATTCAGCTAGCTCCCGGTAATGCATTGTTGTTCCTTCAACAAAGGATTCCAAAAGAATAAAGCAAATTTGGTAATAGAAGTAAATTAGATTGTTGTTTAAAATCACTTGCTCTATCTTAATAATGAAAGAAAATGTTTGAGTTTTGTGTCCCTTTAATGTTGTGTCTGTTATATATTTTCCCTTTTCCTGCATAACGACAACAACACTGACAACTGTGAGACACAATGCTTGTGTTCTTGTGAAGACTGCTAATGTATTTACACAGTGACATCACTCACATACATATATAACATACCTCAAGAGTAATCATTTCTACTGTTATCTTCCATTAACCATTTTTTATGTTCTGAAACCCCAGAGGAAAAAAAAAAACATATATGGAGATGACTGTGATAGAAATGAATAAACAAAAAGATTGAATACAATAACAATGCATTTTCTCATAGTTGTCTCCATGCTATTTCCACTGTAACCGATGTTATTCATTAAACTATTCCACTCCTGGAAAATAATACTTTCTCATTAGCATTGCACAATGGACAGATTTAAAGAGAGCAAGGAAAACCTTAGGAAACAATGCAGATGCTGGGGTATAGGTCTCCTGATAGTAAAAGTATTGCAGATATTAGAAGGAAAAGATTCAGAAAGTGTTTGTAGATTTGGTTGAAGATTAGTATTTAAATCATCGGAGGTTAAAATGTTACCACACAACCGTCCGGATACTTCATTTGGTATCGAATTACTCACGTGTCATTTAATCAGGTTTTAATACACCTGGGTTTTATTAATATGGTGTGAGCCAAAGACCACAAGACTTTAGACAAGTTTAAACATGGATTAAAAAAAACCCACTTATGCACTTGAAGACTAATATATTTTAAACTGCGTTTAACCTGGATTGATAATATCATAAAATGTAGTTTCACATGCACAATATATATTCAGTCAATGTAATAAAATGTGTGAAGATTATAAAATGTGCTTGTCAGATATTTACTATATAGAGGAACTATTTCTGTTTTCTTTTTTCCTAAAATTTAATAATCCAGAGCTTGATTTTTTCCCCTTTAGTTTTATTGCAAGCAGTGGGAAAGCTATTTATATTATCTCCAAACTAACCTCTTTACACTAGTTTGTAAATCAGAAACAGCTTTGCAGAATTTGATTGGAACAATTTAGCAGTCTAAACATTCTCCTAAAGATAGAATTAAAGGGAAACTGACCTATCTTAAAGGGACATGAAAGCCAATTTTTTTCTTTCATGATTTAGAAAGAGCATGCCATTTTAAACAACTTTCTAATTTACTTCTATTATCTAATTTGCTTCATTCTCTTGCTATCACTTGCTGAAAAGCATATCTAGATATGCTCAGTAGCTGCTGATTGGTTGCTGCACCTAGAGGCCTTGTGTGATTGGCTCACATATGTGCATTGCTATTTCTTCAACAAAGGATATCTAAAGAATTGAGCAAATTAGATAATAGAAGTAAATTGGAAAGTTGTTTAAAATTACATGCCCTATCTGAATCATGAAAGTTTAATTTTGACTAGACTGTCCCTTTAACTAAGACTGGAGAGGATGCAAAATTACACCTTGCAAATCAGCCTCTTTGTTTTCACTGAGAATAATGTATAACCCTGACTGAGCTGTCAAGATGAGATAAAACTTTATGTGGCCTATGCATTATACTGCTAAAGTCTGGAAAAAAGTTTAAAGTAATCTAATGGAACCTTAAACATTACTCATTTTTTAATATTAAGAAGACAATGCACACTACATACTAACCCCTTCTCACTAAAACAGGTGTTAGCATTCCGAAACAGCTAAACATTTAGGGCTAGATTACAAGATAAGCAATATTGTGACCGCGCTTTTGCCTTATTGCGAATTGAAAGTAAAAGGTTGTGCTCAAGCGTAAAGTGTAAGGGTTAATAAAAAAATTACAAAACACATTCAAAGCATATTAAAATAAACTATTGCACTTATATGTATATATTTTCTGATCATAAAATGTATATAAATAATTATAGAAATATTGCTATTTTTATTTTATAAGGGTTTAAAGGGATATGGTATATGGCGAGGTATTTTGACATATATATATATATATATATATATATATATATATATATATATATATATTTATATATATATATATATATATATATGTCTAAATATGTGTATGTATGTATAAATGTATATATATATATAAGTGTATACATGTGTATTTATGTGTTTATATGTGTAAATATGTATATGCATATGTATATGCATATGTATACATATAAACACAGATAAACACATGTATATACATATATATTCCCTTTTAAGACATTTCCAGTTAAATACCTTGGAACATTCATATAATTTTTAATCAATTTTTATATGTATTAATGTGTTTTAGTGTGTTTTGACTAGAAATACTTTGCATTCCAATGTTCTTCGCATACAACTCCAACTCTGAAAAAGTTAGGACAGTATTGCAAATGCAAAAACAAACAAACAAAAAGAGTCACTTGAAAATTCAATGTTCCCTGTACTATATTGAAAACACATTATTAACACATTATTTGATGTTTAACTTAGTGAATTTAAAGGGACTTTCATGATTCAGATAGAAAATGCAGTTTTAAACAACTTTCCAATTTGCTTCCATTAACAAGATGTGTACTGTCTTTTCATATTTACACTTTTTGTAAAGTGTGCAAGAATTCATAGAATATACGTATATGCATTTGTGATTGGCTGATGGCTGTCACATGATACAGGGGAGTGGAAATAGACATAACTTTGAAATTTGTCAGAAAAAATCTACAACTCATTTGAAGTTCAGACTATGGCCTCTATTTAAAAAGGTCTGTTGGACCTGATCCGACAGTGTGGATCAGATCCGCCAGACCTCGCTGAATACAGAGAGCAATACGCTCTCCGTATTCAGCATTGCACCAGCAGCTCACAAGAGCTGCTAGTGCAACGTCGCCCCCTGCAGACTCGCGGCCAATGGGCCGCCAGCAGGGGTGTCAATCAACCCGATTGTACTCGATCTGGTTGATTTCCGGCGATGTCTGTCCGCCTGCTCAGAGCAGGCGGACAGGTTATGGAGCAGCGGCCTTTGTGACTGCTGCTTCATAACTGCTGTTTACTATAGAAGGTGAAATGCCCAAAATCCTACCGATTTGTCTTTGGGGAATGTTGTTCTCAAAGTGTTGAATTGTTCACTGACGTATCTGTTGACAGTTTGGCGAGCCTCAACCCATCTTTAGTCTTGAAGGACTAGGCCTTTTTTGGAGGCTCCTTATTTACTATGATTACACAATTGCATCACCTGTTTCACATCACCTTCCTATTTTAATTTGTCACATCGCTGTTAGTCCTAAATTGCCCCTGTCCCAACTTTTTTGTAACGTGTTGCAGTCATCAAATTTGAAATGAGTGTATATTTTCAAAAATACATTAAATTCACAAAGTAAAACATCAAATAATGTGTTTTAAATATAGCACAGGGTGAATTGAATTTTCAAATGACTCTTTTTGTTTGCTTTTTTTGCATTTCCATGCTTTTTCGGAATTGGGGTTGTAGAAGAAAATTAACTTTTTTTTTAAAGCGCGACCCATAGAAGTTTATGGGGAGAAATTCTCACAGTCGTGATATCCAAAGTCCTTTTTGCTTTCAACTTGTAATATGCATGCAAATCTGTGAGTGAAAATTTTAACTTTCTGCGCTACAAAATTGGCAGATTGTAACAGCTTTTCTATTGTTGCCCATATTAAGAGAGGGTGGGGCCTCTATATGGTAGCAAGGCTCACATAAGAGCCCGGCCCACTGGGCATTTACCCTGTATGTCCTATGGCCAGTCCAGGCCTGCAGCACCATATGAAATACCAAAATAGATAAATAAATTTTTGTCATAGTAAACAGCATGGAAGACATTTTTCCATAATTATCCATCCAGCGAGGAGCTCCTCTTCAATAGGGTCTCCGCCGTAAACTGTATCTTGAATGAAAGTGGCGTCATCCAAGATGGTGTCCCTTACATTCCTATTGGCTGAAAGGTTTCAATCAACCAATAGGATTAGAGCAGCTAAAATCCTATAGGCTGTTCCAATCAGCCAATAAGGATTTGAGCAGCTCTCATCCTATTGGCTGTTCCAATTAGCCAATAGGATTGAGCTCTCATCCTATTGGCTAATTGGAACAGCCAATAGGATGAGAGCTGCTCTAATCCTATTGGCTGATTGGAACCTTTAAGCCAATAGGAATGCCGTAAACTGTATCTTGAATGCAAGTGACGTATCTTGGATGATGTCACTTGCATTCAAGTTCCAGTTTACGGCGGAGACCGTATTGAAGAGGATCTCCTCGCCAGATGTCTTCAGGATGGACCCGCTCTGCACCGGATGGATGAAGATAGAAGAGGCTGCATGGATAAAGACTTCGCCAGCTGGATGAAGATGGAAGAGGCCGCCTAAATGAAGACTTCTTGCAGGCTGGATGGATCCTTCAAGCGGAACTTCAAAAACTGTAAGTGGATCGTCAGGGATTAGTGTTAGGTTTATTTAAGGGGTTTTTGGGTGGGTTTTATTTTTAGAGTAGGGTCTGTGCATGTAAAAGAGCTAAATGCCCTTTTAAGGGCAATGCCCATACAAATTCCCTTTTCAGGGCAATGGGGAGCTTAGGTTTTTTAGATAGGGTTTTTATTTGGGGGGGTTGGTTGGTGGGTTTTACTGTTGGGGGGATTTGTTTGCATTTTTTTTTTTTTACAGGTAAAAGAGCTGATTTCTTTGGGGCAATGCCCTACAAAAGGCCCTTTTAAGGGTAGTTTATTTTTATTTTTGATACTGTGTTTTTTTGTAACTTAGTTTTTTTTTTAATTTAGTAATTTTTAATAGTAGATTTAAATAATTTAAGTAGGATTAGTTTTTTTTAATATGTAATATAGTTAATTTAATTGGTAGTTTAATGTAATTTTAGTATAATAGTTAGGGTAGGTTAATTAATAGTTTAATAAAGTTTAATTTAATTCTACAGGTAAGTTTTAATTTATTATAAGATAGGGATGTTGGAATTTTAATGTACAGTTAGTGGGTTGTTAGGTTTAAGGGTTAATAGCTTAATTTAGTTTATGGCGATGTGGGGGACTGGCAGTTTAGGGGTTAATATGTTTAGTTAGTGGTAGTGATGTGGGAGGCCAGAGGTTTAGGGGTTAATACGTTTATTTAGTTGCGGTGGGGTCCGGGAGCAGCGGAATAGGGGTTAATACATTTATTTAGTTGCGGTGGGGTCCGGGAGTGGCAGGATAGGGGTTAAACATTTTAGTATAGTGGCAGCATTTAGTGACAGGGTATAAATAAAGTTGGTAAAAAGCCGAATAGCAGCGAGATCGATGACTGTTAGTTATCAACAGTCCGATGCTCATCTCCCCTTACTTGGTGCATGGATTTTTGCGTATTTAGGTCCGCGGTCGCGATGTTAGGCGAGCGTATTGGTGCCGTCGAATGCAACAAAGTTGATGGCTTGATAGATATCCCCCCAAGTGTACGGCGACGACCATATGAAGAGAATGCTCCGCGCCGGATGTCTTCAGGATGGACCCGCTCCGCACCACCGGGATCAAGATAGAAGATGCCGTCTGTATGAAGATTGAAGAGGCCGTCTGGATGAAAACTTCTCGCCGCTTAGATGAGGACTTCGCTGTCGGGATGAAGATTGAAGAGGCCGCCTGGATGAAGACTTCTCGCCGTCTGGATGAAGATCGTTCAAGCGGGACTTCAAAAACTGTAAGTGGATATATTGATGGGTTGTTTTTAAGGTTTTTTTGGGTGTTTTTTTTTTTTTTTAGTTTAGCGTTTGGGCAGCAAAAGAGCTAAATGCCCTTTTCAGGGCAATGGATAGCTTAGGTTTTTTTAGAGTTAGGTTTTTTATTTTGACGGGTTGGTTGGGTGGTGGGTTTTACTGTTGGGGGTCTTTGTATTTTTTTTTACAGGTAAAATAGCTGTTTAACTTAGGACAATGCCCTACAAAAGGCCCTTTTAAGGGCTATTAGTAGTTTATTGTAGGCTGTTTTTTTTTATTTTGTGTGGGCTTTTTTATTTTGATAGGGCTATTAGATCAGGTGTAATTCTTTTTTATTTGGATAATTTAATTTGTTATTTTTCGTAATTTAGTGTTTGTTATTTTTTGTAATTTAGTCTTTTTTTTTGTAATTAGATTATAATTTTTAGAGTAGTGTTAGGATTTTTTTTAATTTGTAGTTTAATTTAATTGGTAGTTAGTTTAATTTTAGTTCAATAGTTATATTAGTTTAATTGTTAGTTTAAACTTAGTTTTTTTTAATTTGACAGGTAAGTTTTAATTTAATTTAAGATAGGGAAATTGTAATTTTAATCTAAAGTTAGGGGAGCATTAGGTTTATGGGTTACTAGTTTAATTTAGTTTATTGCAATGTGGGGGGCTTTCGGTTTAGGGGTTAATAGTTTTTTCTTCTGTTATGTGTGATCAGTCCACGGGTCATCATTACTTCTGGGATATAACTCCTCCCCAACAGGAAATGCAAGAGGATTCACCCAGCAGAGCTGCATATAGCTCCTCCCCCCTACGTCAGTCCCAGTCATTCTCTTGCACCCAACGACTAGATAGGATGTGTGAGAGGACTATGGTGATTATACTTAGTTTTTATGACTTCAATCAAAAGTTTGTTATTTTACAATAGCACCGGAGCGTGTTATTACTTCTCTGGCAGACTTTGAGGAAGAATCTACCAGAGTTTTTTACTATGATTTTAACCGGAGTAGTTAAGATCATATTGCTGTTCTCGGCCATCTGAGGGAGGTAAAAGCTTCAGATCAGGGGACAGCGGGCAGATGAATCTGCATTGAGGTATGTAGCAGTTTTTATTTCTGAATGGAATTGATGAGAAAATCCTGCTATACCGTTATAATGACATGTATGTATACACTTCAGTATTCTGGGAATGGTATTTCACCGGAACTACTCTGTTAAAGGTTACTAATCCTTTTAATAAGTATTTATCATGTTAAACGTTTTTGCTGGAATGTAGAATCGTTTACATTGCTGAGGTACTGAGTGAATAAATGTTTGGGCATTATTTTCCACTTGGCAGTTTGCTTTAAATTGTGACAGTTTCGTTTCTCTTCACTGCTGTGTGTGAGAGGGAGGGGCCGTTTTTGGCGCTCTTTGCTACGCATCAAAAATTTCCAGTCAGCTACTATTATATTTCCTGCATGATCCGGTTCATCTCTGACAGATCTCAGGGGTCTTCAAACTTCTTTGAAGGGAGGTACATTCTCTCAGCAGAGCTGTGAGAATTTTATATGACTGTGAATAAAAACGTTACTCTGTAATTTTATGTCAATTTAGTTATTGTTATTTACTAATGGGAACAAACCTTTGCTAAAAGTTGTGTTATTTTAAAAGTTGATGCTATAACTGTTTTTCAGTTCATTATCTCAACTGTCATTTAATCGTTTAAGTACCTCTTTGAGGCACAGTACGTTTTTGCTAAAAAAGATTATAACCAGGTTGCAAGTTATTGCTAGTGTGTTAAACATGTCTGACTCAGAGGAAGATATCTGTGTCATTTGTTCTAATGCCAAGGTGGAGCCCAATAGAAATTTATGTACTAACTGTATTGATGCTACTTTAAATAAAAGTCAATCTGTACAATGTGAACAAATTTCACCAAACTGCGAGGGGAGAGTTATGCCGACTAACTCGCCTCACGCGGCAGTACCTGCATCTCCCGCCCGGGAGGTGCGTGATATTATGGCGCCTAGTACATCTGGGCGGCCATTACAGATAACATTACATGATATGGCTGCTGTTATGACTGAAGTTTTGTCTAAATTACCAGAACTAAGAGGCAAGCGTGATCACTCTGGGGTGAGAACAGAGTGCGCTGACAATACTAGGGCCATGTCTGATACTGCGTCACAGCCTGCAGAGCATGAGGACGGAGAGCTTCATTCTGTGGGGGACGGTTCTGATCCAAACAGATTGGATTCAGATATTTCAAATTTTAAATTTAAATTGGAGAACCTCCGTGTATTACTAGGGGAGGTCTTAGCAGCTCTTAATGATTGTAACACCGTTGCAATACCAGAGAAACTGTGTAGGTTGGATAAATACTTTGCGGTACCGGCGAGTACTGACGTTTTTCCTATACCTAAGAGATTAACTGAAATTGTTACTAAGGAGTGGGATAGACCCGGTGTGCCGTTCTCACCCCCTCCAATATTTAGAAAGATGTTTCCAATAGACGCCACCACTCGGGACTTATGGCAAACGGTCCCTAAGGTGGAGGGAGCAGTTTCTACTTTAGCTAAGCGTACCACTATCCCGGTGGAGGATAGCTGTGCTTTTTCAGATCCAATGGATAAAAAATTAGAGGGTTACCTTAAGAAAATGTTTGTTCAACAAGGTTTTATATTGCAACCCCTTGCATGTATCGCGCCGATTACGGCTGCGGCAGCATTTTGGATTGAGTCTCTGGAAGAGAACCTTAGTTCATCTACGCTAGACGACATTATGGACAGGCTTAGAGTCCTTAAACTAGCTAATTCATTCATTTCGGAGGCCGTAGTACATTTAACCAAACTTACGGCTAAGAACTCAGGATTCGCCATACAGGCACGTAGGGCACTGTGGCTAAAATCCTGGTCAGCTGATGTTACTTCTAAGTCCAAATTACTTAATATACCTTTCAAGGGGCAGTCTTTATTTGGGCCCGGTTTGAAAGAAATTATCGCTGACATTACAGGAGGTAAGGGCCACGCCCTACCTCAAGACAAAGCCAAAGCTAAGGCTAGACAGTCTAATTTTCGTCCCTTTCGGAATTTCAAAACAGGAGCAGCATCAACCTCCACTGCACCAAAACAGGAAGGAGCTGTTGCTCGTTACAGGCAAGGCTGGAAGCCTAACCAGTCCTGGAACAAGGGCAAACAGGCCAGGAAACCTGCTGCTGCCCCAAAGACAGCATGAACCGAGAGCCCCCGATCCGGGACCGGATCTAGTGGGGGGCAGACTTTCTCTCTTCGCCCAGGCCTGGGCAAGAGATGTTCAGGATCCCTGGGCGCTAGAGATCATATCTCAGGGATACCTTCTAGACTTCAAATTATCTCCCCCAAGAGGGAGATTTCATCTGTCAAGGTTGTCAACAAACCAGATAAAGAAAGAAGCGTTTCTACGCTGTGTACAAGATCTGTTATTAATGGGAGTGATCCATCCGGTTCCGCGGTCGGAACAAGGACAAGGGTTCTACTCAAACCTGTTTGTGGTTCCCAAAAAAGAGGGAACTTTCAGGCCAATCTTAGATTTAAAGATTCTAAACAAATTCCTAAGAGTTCCATCGTTCAAAATGGAAACTATTCGGACAATCTTGCCCATGATCCAAAAGGGTCAGTACATGACCACAGTGGATTTAAAAGATGCTTACCTTCACATACCGATCCACAAAGATCATCACCGGTATCTACGGTTTGCCTTCCTAGACAGGCACTACCAGTTTGTAGCTCTTCCATTCGGATTGGCTACGGCCCCAAGAATCTTCACAAAGATTCTAGGTACCCTTCTAGCGGTACTAAGACCACGAGGGATTTCGGTAGCTCCGTACCTAGACGACATTCTAATACAAGCTTCAAGCTTTCAAACTGCCAAGTCTCATACAGAGTTAGTTCTGGCATTTCTAAGGTCGCATGGATGGAAAGTGAACGAAAAGAAGAGTTCTCTTTTTCCTCTCACAAGAGTTCCATTCTTGGGGACTCTTATAGATTCTGTAGAAATGAAGATTTACCTGACAGAAGACAGGTTAACAAAGCTTCAAAATGCATGCCGTGTCCTTCATTCTATTCAACACCCGTCAGTAGCTCAATGCATGGAGGTGATCGGCTTAATGGTAGCGGCAATGGACATAGTACCTTTTGCACGCCTACACCTCAGACCGCTACAATTATGCATGCTAAGTCAGTGGAATGGGGATTACTCAGATTTGTCCCCTACTCTGAATCTGAATCAAGAGACCAGAAATTCTCTTCTATGGTGGCTTCATCGGCCACACCTGTCCAGGGGGATGCCATTCAGCAGGCCAGACTGGACAATTGTAACTACAGACGCCAGCCTACTAGGTTGGGGCGCTGTCTGGAATTCTCTGAAGGCTCAGGGATTATGGAATCAGGAGGAGAGTCTCCTTCCAATAAACATTCTGGAATTGAGAGCAGTTCTCAATGCTCTTCTGGCTTGGCCCCAATTAACAACTCGGGGGTTCATCAGGTTTCAGTCGGACAATATCACGACTGTAGCTTACATCAACCATCAGGGGGGGACAAGAAGCTCCCTAGCAATGATGGAAGTATCAAAGATAATTCGCTGGGCAGAGTCTCACTCTTGCCACCTGTCAGCAATCCACATCCCGGGAGTGGAGAACTGGGAGGCGGATTTCTTGAGTCGCCAGACTTTTCATCCGGGGGAGTGGGAACTTCATCCGGAGGTCTTTGCCCAAATACTTCGACGTTGGGGCAGACCAGAGATAGATCTCATGGCGTCTCGCCAGAACGCCAAACTTCCTCACTACGGGTCCAGATCCAGGGATCCGGGAGCGGTTCTGATAGATGCTTTGACAGCACCTTGGAACTTCGGGATGGCTTATGTGTTTCCACCCTTCCCGCTGCTTCCTCGATTGATTGCCAAAATCAAACAGGAGAGAGCATCAGTGATCCTAATAGCACCTGCATGGCCACGCAGGACTTGGTATGCAGATCTAGTGGGCATGTCATCCTGTCCGCCTTGGTCTCTACCTCTAAGACAGGACCTTCTGATACAGGGTCCGTTCAAACATCAAAATCTAACTTCTCTGAAGCTGACTGCTTGGAAATTGAACGCTTGATTTTATCAAAACGTGGTTTTTCTGAGTCGGTTATTGATACCCTGATACAGGCTAGGAAGCCTGTTACCAGAAAGATTTACCATAAAATATGGCGTAAATACCTATACTGGTGCGAATCCAAACGTTACTCCTGGAGTAAGGTTAGGATCCCTAGGATATTGTCCTTTCTACAAGAAGGCTTGTTCATTAAAGGGACAGATTTCAGCTCTGTCCATCTTGTTACACAGGCGTCTGTCAGAAAATCCAGACGTCCAGGCCTTTTGTCAGGCTTTAGCTAGGATCAAGCCTGTGTTTAAAGCTGTTGCTCCACCATGGAGTTTAAACTTAGTTCTTAACGTTTTACAGGGTGTTCCGTTTGAACCCCTTCATTCCATTGATATAAAATTGTTATCTTGGAAAGTTCTGTTTTTAATGGCTATTTCCTCGGCTCGAAGAGTCTCTGAGTTATCAGCATTACATTGTGATTCTCCTTATCTGATTTTTCACTCAGACAAGGTAGTTCTGCGTACTAAACCTGGGTTCTTACCTAAGGTAGTCACTAACAGGAATATCAATCAAGAGATTGTTGTTCCATCCTTGTGTCCAAATCCTTCTTCAAAGAAGGAACGTCTTCTACACAATCTGGATGTAGTTCGTGCCCTCAAGTTCTACTTGCAGGCAACTAAAGATTTTCGTCAAACTTCTTCCCTGTTTGTCGTTTATTCTGGACAGAGGAGAGGTCAAAAAGCTTCTGCTACCTCTCTCTCTTTTTGGCTTCGTAGCATAATACGTTTAGCCTATGAGACTGCTGGACAGCAGCCTCCTGAAAGAATTACAGCTCACTCCACTAGAGCTGTGGCTTCCACTTGGGCCTTTAAGAATGAGGCCTCTGTTGAACAGATTTGCAAGGCTGCAACTTGGTCTTCGCTTCATACTTTTTCCAAATTTTACAAATTTGACACTTTTGCTTCTTCGGAGGCTATTTTTGGGAGAAAGGTTCTTCAGGCAGTGGTTCCTTCTGTATAATGAGCCTGCCTATCCCTCCCGTCATCCGTGTACTTTTGCTTTGGTATTGGTATCCCAGAAGTAATGATGACCCGTGGACTGATCACACATAACAGAAGAAAACAAAATTTATGCTTACCTGATAAATTCCTTTCTTCTGTTGTGTGATCAGTCCACGGCCCGCCCTGTTTTTAAGGCAGGTAAATATTTTTTAAATTATACTCCAGTCACCACTTCACCCTTGGTTACTCCTTTCTCGTTGATTCTTGGTCGAATGACTGGGACTGACGTAGGGGGGAGGAGCTATATGCAGCTCTGCTGGGTGAATCCTCTTGCATTTCCTGTTGGGGAGGAGTTATATCCCAGAAGTAATGATGACCCGTGGACTGATCACACAACAGAAGAAAGGAATTTATCAGGTAAGCATAAATTTTGTTTTTTAATATATTTCATTGTGGGGGGCTTGCGGTTTAGGGGTTAATAACTTTATGATAGTGGTGACGATGTTGGGGAGCAGCGGAATAGGGGTTAATAATTATTTTTAGTGGCGGCGATGTCAGGAGCGGCAGATTAGGGGTTAATAAATTTAATATAGTGTTTGTGATGCGGGAGGGGTTGATAGGTAGTTTATGGATGTTTAGTGCACTTTGTAGCAGTTTAGTTATGAGTTTTATGTTACAGATTTGTAGCGTAAAGCTCATAACTACTGCTTTTAGATGGCATTATGGATCTTGATGTTTTAGGGTGTAATGCAGGTTTTTTTAGCCTCACCGCAAAACTCGTAATGGCAGCGCTATGGAAGTCCCATGGAAGAACGTAATTTTTACAAGTGCGGGACTGATGTTGAGTTACAGGCTAAAAAGCTTGCGGTACAGCTGTACTGACAAGACTTGTAATGGCTGCAGTGCTGTTTTAACACTGAAATTACCATTTTTCAGCGTTAAAACACAAACGCACAACTCTTAATCTAGCTGTTTGTTAGTGTCCGTGATGTAGGGGGGCAGCAGATTAGGGGTTAATAGGTTCAGGTAATGTTAGTGATGTGGGGGGATTGTGGTTTAGGGGTTAATAGCTTTATTTAGGTGCGGCATGGGTGGCAGCGGTTTTACATAATTTGTTTCTGCAATCGCAGGCACATTAATTATGTTAAATTTTTGTTTTTTCGGATCCATTCTATATTCATATGCATTATTCTATAACTTCAGATTAGAATAATGCATATGAAATAAGAATGGATTCGAAAAAACGAACGGATCCAAACAACGAACAGATCCGAAACCGATTTAACATAACATAACTA
Source organism: Bombina bombina (assembly GCF_027579735.1). Classification (NCBI taxonomy): domain Eukaryota; kingdom Metazoa; phylum Chordata; class Amphibia; order Anura; family Bombinatoridae; genus Bombina; species Bombina bombina. Next base: position 988,297,902 of record NC_069500.1, read on the forward strand.
GTTTGCCAAAACAATGGTTTTTTTAACTAATTGAAAACGAAGTGAACCAAATTTTTTAGCGGCGCACAAGTCTATATAAAATTATAAGGTTCAAGAAGGGAAAAAAAGTCTGTTGACTCAAAGATGTTTTGCTGGAAAAACTTGTTTATTGCGAGAATCCAAAACAAGTCTAGATAAACAAAGTAAAGTACAAAAGGGTCACAGTGAGAGACGCCTGACGCGTTTCGCGCATGCGTAGATGCGCTTCTTCAGAGGCTAATTAGTTTGTGGCCAATACAGCTTTTTAAACGTTACAACCACCAATCCTAGGGTAGCTATAGAGGATGGCCAATGGGTGCAACATATCCAAACAGCAATGTGTTAACATATAATATGCAATCAAAATATTTTCAGATGGTTGCTGTTTGGAAGGGGCACATCTAAATTCAAAATTCACTGTTAGCAACTCTTCAATCTAGATACAAAGCATATAAATCAACAATATTCACTATAGAACTGAGCATTTTAAACAATACATATAAACGAAATTATAAAATAAAATAAAATATATGTACTAGAAATCAATAATTAAAAGTAATGAATGAGAAATAAATAAAAATTGTATCATATAGTTTGCTATAAGTCCTAAAATAACATAGGTGTAAATCTGGTATACGTAATCCCAAGAGTGTCTCAATAGAGCCTAATTAAGGCAAGCTTAGGGGTAAACCAGAACGGGGTCTGGAAAGCAGGGCTGAAAACAAATAAAATTCAAGTTATAAATAAGGCAAAAACTAATAAAACTGGAAAAGTATCTATATAATAATAGATAAAGGAATAGGGAAGGTATATAAAATCTTTAACTAAATTGTCTGCAGGGGTTACTAAACTGCAATCATAGTAAGGATTCCAAAGGAGGATGTATATATATCCATCTCCTATTTATGTGGATATTGGGATTAGTATTTGTAGAGTCTACACTTATATAGATAATTTTGTTTCTTGTGTTGTATCTATGTATATGATATAGTTCAATTAATTAGATAGCTAGTGTTCCTCAGACCCATGGGTGTTAGCTTGCTAAGGTAAGATTATTGAAAATTCTACTGTTTCCCACTGGTTTAATACTGGGATTAGGTAGGGTAGTAGTACCTATACATATAGGTCAACATCTAATCTTTTATTGATGCCATGGGGGTGTCTTGTGTTCAATTTTAGGATCCAATATACTTCTCTTTTTAGTAGCCTAGCTGTTCTATCTCCTCCTCTGGCATTTTGTACAATTCTCTCAATCCCCATAAAGGAAAAGAATGTGGTCCCTATGCCATGTTGGCGGAAATGTTTCGTCACTGGTGTTTTAGGGTCTTTTTCAGTTAGGGACAATAAGTGCTCTCTTATTCGGTCTTTTAAAGGACGTGTGGTGATTCCTGTGTATTGTTGGAAACAGTATTGGCATGTAATCAGATAGATAACGTATTGCGATGTGCAATCTATTCTTTGTCTAATGGTATATATTTCTTTAGTGTTGGTTGAAGTGAAAGTATGATTTTTTTCTGTGTAGTCACAGCTCTTGCAGGGTGTATGACCGCACCTAAAAGAGCCTGGGGTCAGACTTAGCCAGTTTGTCTGGGTTTGTGTTTTTTCTGAAATTTTTTTATTCATAAGATTATTTAATGAGGGGGCCTTTTTCGCTACAAATTTTATCCCTTTTGAGATAATTTGTTTCAATGTATTGTCATTGTTTAGTATTACAAGATTCTTCTTAATAATGTTGCACACTTTGTAGTATTGTGTGCTGTACTGTGTGGAGAAGACTATATTATCCTTATCGATCTCGGTAGTTTTCTTATTAAATAGTGTATTTCTGTTTAATTTTTGAACTTCTTTGTTGATACTGTGAAGTTTAAATTTATTATACCCTCTTTTAGTCAGTCTGTTTGTTAGTTCCTCAGCTTCTAATTTATAAGTTTCTAGATTAGAACAGTTTCTACGCAATCTTAGGTACTGACCTTTGGGGATACCTTTTTTTAGGTGTGGTACATGGCATGAATCTGCTCTCAAGATGGTATTTTTAGATGTTGGTTTCCTATAAGTGGATGTGATGATACTCATATTAGTTGTATCTATTTGGAGTTTTAAGTCCAAATATTCAATCATAAAGTTATCACTTTTATGAGTGAATGTTAAGTTATAATTATTGTTACTAATATGTGTCATGAAGTCATCAATAGTATGTACTTTATGTGTTGTGTCCCATATGATAATAAGGTCATCTATAAAGCGACCGTATAATTTGATGTTATTTTTGAAGGGAAAATCTGTGGCAAATATATGGGTGAATTCCATCATGCCCATATATATATTGGCGTATGCCGGGGCGAATTTAGCGCCCATGGCAGTGCCACGTTTTTGTAGGTAGTAATTGCCCTCATGTACAAAGTAATTATGTTTAAGTAGAAATTCTGTTGTTTCTACAACAAAGGTTATGAAGTTTATATCAAAATTGGTGTGTCTGAGCAACATTTTACTAAGGGCTTCAAGGCCTGTGGTATGGGGAATGTTCGAGTAGAGAGCGGCCACGTCTATAGTGAGCCAGACGTAGCCGCTGTCCCACTGAACATTGTCTAATTGCTGGATGAGGTGGCCACTATCCCTTATATATCCTGGTAGAGTTTGGACTATTGGTTGGAGTATGTGATCCAGCCAGCCTCCCAATTTTTCACATAGGGAGCCCTGGCTGGCCACAATGGGTCTGCCCGGCGGTCTTGTGAGACTCTTGTGGATTTTGGGTACTATTCTGAAGCTAGGTATAGTGGGAGCTTCATTAAGTAAAGTTTTAGTGAGTTCATCTGTCATAAAGCCATGTTCTTTGGCTGTGTCCAAGTGGTTTTTTAATTGATTAGTGAAGGATAGGGTGGGATTGAAGGTTAATTTCTTATATTGTTCCTCATCAGTTAATTGTCTATTTATTTCATCAAGATAATCAGCAGTGTTAAGGAGAACAATAGCGCCACCCTTGTCAGCCTTAGTTATGACTATGTTAGGATTTTTTTGTAGTTCTTTAAGTGCCTTTCTTTCATTGTAGGTTAAATTATCTCTGACTTTTGTGTTGGTACTGAGATATAGATGTGCATTTAAATCTGTTAATTCTTTTTCTACTGATCTCTGAAAGAGATCTATTAAGTGATCACGTGCATGGACTGGATAAAATAAGATTTATCCTTTAGTGAGTAAGCGGGGGGGTTGGTGTGTGTGTATCCTTCAGCTCGTGTGGTGTCTTGTTGAAGGGATGTGAGTGTAGTGAGATCAGTTAGGTCTGAGAATCGGAGGCCTATTGTGTTCTCCCGTATTGCTTCGATCATGTGGTCTTCTCGTGGTGTGTCAGTGTTAAAAAAGTGTTTCTTTAAAACTATTTTCCTTACCAGTTTGTTAGTGTCCAAAAGAGTGCTAACAAAATCAAAATTGGTTGCTGGTGCAAAACTTAAACCTTTATTTAATAAGTTGGTGTGAAAATGTGATAGAGTAAAGTCAGAGAGGTTCACTACAGCTATTTCTTCTTGTTTTTCCTGACCCTGCTGGGGTATCTATATGTTTGGTCACTTTTCTTAGGGGTACTAGCTTGTTGGGGTGATTTAACTAAACTTTTCAGGTTTTGTCTAGTTCCAGATATATTGCTGGAGGTGGTTGGCAATATATCTGTTTCTTCTGTTGTTGTTTCTACAGTTTCTTCCTCCAGGTTATCTGTCTCAATGCTGGAGAAAGTTACTTTTCTAGGTGTTTGATTCTTTATCTGTTGTGTCTTGTTTTTAGCGCTATTGGGTTGGGTCTTTTTATGGGAGCCCCTTCTGCCTTGTGGTCTGGTTTTTTGCCATGAATACACTATGTCAAGATCATAGTCTTTCTTATCTCTATTATATTTCTGTACCTTTCTGTCTGAGAGTGTAGCATCTAGTTGATCGATAGTATTATCTAATTGTGATTTATAATCTATATATTTTTGTGTTGACTCAAAGGTTTTTAGCATATCAGTAATTTTGTTAATTTCAGCTAATATCATCTCCCTTTCTTCCCTTTTATGTTTGAGTAGCTGCTTCATACATATAATAGAGCAGTTGGTTAGGTTTGTATTCCATTCTTCCATAAAGATGGGATTATCTAGGGCAAAGGAGGGGTATTTTTTCATACGTAGTCCTCTGGGGACTTTATTCTCAGCTATGTACAGATCCAAAAACTCAATATCCCACCACAAATTTGTTTCCTTAAATTTCAGTTTTTCTAGACTAGAAAATACTGTGTCTAGATTGTCTTCCCTAATGGAATCTGGGGCATCACTGTGACCCTTAAGAGCTGATGCCATGATACGTTTTCTTTTTTGTTGTTCATCTAATACCCCTGTGGGAGCTAGTGTAGTAGCCATTTTTAGAAAACTATGTGTTTAGACAGCAGCAAATATGACACTATAAGTAGTAATGCAATATAATAACTAAATTAAATATGCAATATCGTAATTATTCAGTCCAGCAATAGTATGTTGGTGTAGCCAATAACTGAGCACTTAGGATAATGATAAGCAAAATAATCAAAGAGCAAAGCAAGTGTTCAGTATGAGGATTCCACGAAGGGGTTATGAGTAGTTTAAATGTAACACCCTCTTGTTTCCAGGGAATCAGTCCCAGTAAAATCCGTATTTGTCAGGGACAACAGTCAGTGTGCAGTACATACAAAAGTCCCAGCGTTGGTTCCTGGTGTTTAAGCTCCGTACTTAGGTAATAGTGTAGATGCCACTCCAACCTAGTTGTCACGGGTGTCTAAGTGCAGAGGTAATAAACAGTCATTGTAATCTTATCCGGAAGATCTCTTACCCTCCACAAGACTTGGTGGGGTGCCTGGGCGCACTGCTGTACTTCTCCTCGGACTGGTGTGGAAACCCTTCCGTGGGGGTGCAGCGTGTGGGTCCTTCTTGGCGTGCTTGGAGATCCGGCTCTAGTAACGTGGTATGCTCTTGCGCTCCCCGTGACGTCGCTAGGTGAACTGTGGGTATTGTAGTTCCGGGCACTCTCAAATAGATACAACTAATATGAGTATCATCACATCCACTTATAGGAAACCAACATCTAAAAATACCATCTTGAGAGCAGATTCATGCCATGTACCACACCTAAAAAAAGGTATCCCCAAAGGTCAGTACCTAAGATTGCGTAGAAACTGTTCTAATCTAGAAACTTATAAATTAGAAGCTGAGGAACTAACAAACAGACTGACTAAAAGAGGGTATAATAAATTTAAACTTCACAGTATCAACAAAGAAGTTCAAAAATTAAACAGAAATACACTATTTAATAAGAAAACTACCGAGATCGATAAGGATAATATAGTCTTCTCCACACAGTACAGCACACAATACTACAAAGTGTGCAACATTATTAAGAAGAATCTTGTAATACTAAACAATGACAATACATTGAAACAAATTATCTCAAAAGGGATAAAATTTGTAGCGAAAAAGGCCCCCTCATTAAATAATCTTATGAATAAAATTTTTTCAGAAAAAACACAAACCCAGACAAACTGGCTAAGTCTGACCCCAGGCTCTTTTAGGTGCAGTCATACACCCTGCAAGAGCTGTGACTACACAGAAAAAAATCATACTTTCACTTCAACCAACACTAAAGAAATATATACCATTAGACAAAGAATAGATTGCACATCGCAATACGTTATCTATCTGATTACATGCCAATACTGTTTCCAACAATACACAGGAATCACCACACGTCCTTTAAAAGACCGAATAAGAGAGCACTTATTGTCCCTAACTGAAAAAGACCCTAAAACACCAGTGGCGAAACATTTCCGCCAACATGGCATAGGGACCACATTCTTTTCCTTTATGGGGATTGAGAGAATTGTACAAAATGCCAGAGGAGGAGATAGAACAGCTAGGCTACTAAAAAGAGAAGTATATTGGATCCTAAAATTGAACACAAGACACCCCCATGGCATCAATAAAAGATTAGATGTTGACCTATATGTATAGGTACTACTACCCTACCTAATCCCAGTATTAAACCAGTGGGAAACAGTAGAATTTTCAATAATCTTACCTTAGCAAGCTAACACCCATGGGTCTGAGGAACACTAGCTATCTAATTAATTGAACTATATCATATACATAGATACAACACAAGAAACAAAATTATCTATATAAGTGTAGACTCTACAAATACTAATCCCAATATCCACATAAATAGGAGATGGATATATATACATCCTCCTTTGGAATCCTTACTATGATTGCAGTTTAGTAACCCCTGCAGACAATTTAGTTAAAGATTTTATATACCTTCCCTATTCCTTTATCTATTATTATATAGATACTTTTCCAGTTTTATTAGTTTTTGCCTTATTTATAACTTGAATTTTATTTGTTTTCAGCCCTGCTTTCCAGACCCCGTTCTGGTTTACCCCTAAGCTTGCCTTAATTAGGCTCTATTGAGACACTCTTGGGATTACGTATACCAGATTTACACCTATGTTATTTTAGGACTTATAGCAAACTATATGATACAATTTTTATTTATTTCTCATTCATTACTTTTAATTATTGATTTCTAGTACATATATTTTATTTTATTTTATAATTTCGTTTATATGTATTGTTTAAAATGCTCAGTTCTATAGTGAATATTGTTGATTTATATGCTTTGTATCTAGATTGAAGAGTTGCTAACAGTGAATTTTGAATTTAGATGTGCCCCTTCCAAACAGCAACCATCTGAAAATATTTTGATTGCATATTATATGTTAACACATTGCTGTTTGGATATGTTGCACCCATTGGCCATCCTCTATAGCTACCCTAGGATTGGTGGTTGTAACGTTTAAAAAGCTGTATTGGCCACAAACTAATTAGCCTCTGAAGAAGCACATCTACGCATGCGCGAAACGCGTCAGGCGTCTCTCACTGTGACCCTTTTGTACTTTACTTTGTTTATCTAGACTTGTTTTGGATTCTCGCAATAAACAAGTTTTTCCAGCAAAACATCTTTGAGTCAACAGACTTTTTTTCCCTTCTTGAACCTTGTTCTATAGCGGAGGATATACCGCATACTGTTCTGTTGTTCCAGTAGCCCAACCAGCGTTGATTTCCGGGAGTGCCCGGAACTACAATACCCACAGTTCACCTAGCGACGTCACGGGGAGCGCAAGAGCATACCACGTTACTAGAGCCGGATCTCCAAGCACGCCAAGAAGGACCCACACGCTGCACCCCCACGGAAGGGTTTCCACACCAGTCCGAGGAGAAGTACAGCAGTGCGCCCAGGCACCCCACCAAGTCTTGTGGAGGGTAAGAGATCTTCCGGATAAGATTACAATGACTGTTTATTACCTCTGCACTTAGACACCCGTGACAACTAGGTTGGAGTGGCATCTACACTATTACCTAAGTACGGAGCTTAAACACCAGGAACCAACGCTGGGACTTTTGTATGTACTGCACACTGACTGTTGTCCCTGACAAATACGGATTTTACTGGGACTGATTCCCTGGAAACAAGAGGGTGTTACATTTAAACTACTCATAACCCCTTCTTGGAATCCTCATACTGAACACTTGCTTTGCTCTTTGATTATTTTTATATAAAATTATATATAGGTATAGATAAATACAGACATATAGAGAAATAGCTATTTATAAATACACTAGTTGGTAAGCGTGCTCAGAGGGCAGTCTATGTGTTGTTAAATAAAAAAAATAAAAAAAAATTGATCTACAGTAAAAAATAAACAAATTATCAAAAATAAAAAAATTCAACCTAATCCCTATGAAAATTAAAAATCTCCCCCCCCCCCAAAAAAATAAAAACACTCCCTAATCTAATGCTAAACTACCAATAGCCCTTCAAGGGGCTTTTTGTAGGGCATTGTCCTAAGTTAAACAGCTTTTTTGCAGTTACCAAAAATACACAAAGTCCCCCCTAACAGTAAAACTCACCACCAACCAAACCCCCGAAATAAATAAACCCAACACTAAAAAAAACTAAAGTATCCATTGCCCTGAAAAGGGCATTTGCATGGGCATTGCCCTTAAAAGAGCATTCAGCTCTTTTGCTGCCCATCCCTAATCTAAGTCTAACCCCCTAAAATTAAAAAAATTAAACCTAAGTTTTAATTAAGCTAAAGTTACAAAAAAAAGCTAAGATTACAAAAAATAAAAAAGGCTAACATTACAGAACATAAAAAAACAAATTACCAAAGTTTAAAAAATTATACCTAATCCCTATGAAAATAAAAAGCCCCCCAAAATAAAAACACCCCCTGTTCTAAGAATAATCTACCAGTAGCCCTTAAAAGGGCTTTTTGCAGGGCATTGCCCCAAGATAAACAGCTCTTTTACATAAAAAATATACAAAGTCCCCCCTAACAGTAAATACCCCCCCTGCCCACCAAAGCCCCCAAAATAAAAAACCTAACACTAAAAAACCTAAACCACCGATTGCCCTGAAAATGGCATTTAAAGGGCTACTGGTAGTTTATTCTTAGATTAGGGGGTGTTTTTATTTTGGGAAGCTTTTTTATTTTCAGAGGCCTAGATTTGGAGTTCGGCGGTAAAAGGGCTGTTAACGCTCCGCAGGCTTTTTTCTGGCCGCACCATAAATTTAACTCTGGTATCGAGAGTTTAATCAAATGCTGCGTTAGGCTCCAAAAAAGGAGCGTAGAGCATTTTTTCCGCAAATGCAACTCTCGATACCAGAGTTGCTTACGGACGCGGCCGGCCTCAAAAACGTGCTCATGCACGATTCTCCCATAGGAAACAATGGGGCTGTTTGAGCTGGAAAAAAACCTAACATCTGCAAAAAAGCAGCGTTCAGCTCCTAACGCAGCCCCATTGTTTCCTATGGGGAAACACTTCCTACGTCTGCACCTAACACCCTAACATGTACCCCGAGTCTAAACACCCCTAACCTTACACTTATTAACCCCTAATCTGCTGCCCCCGCTATCGCTGACCCCTGCATATTTTTTTTAACCCCTAATCTGCCGCTCCACCTACGTTATCCCTATGTACCCCTAATCTGCTGCCCTAACATCGCCGACCCCTATATTATATTTATTAACCCCTAATCTGCCCCCCTCAACGTCGCCGACACCTGCCTACACTTATTAACCCCTAATCTGCCGAGCGGACCTGAGCGCTACTATAATAAATTTATGAACCCCTAACCCGCCTCACTAACCCTATCATAAATAGTATTAACCCCTAATCTGCCCTCCCTAACATCGCCGACACCTAACTTCAATTATTAACCCCTAATCTGCCGACCGGAGCTCACCGCTATTCTAATAAATGTATTAACCCCTAAAGCTAAGTCTAACCCTAACACTAACACCCCCCTAAGTTAAATATAATTTTTATCTAACGAAATAAATTAACTCTTATTAAATAAATGATTCCTATTTAAAGCTAAATACTTACCTGTAAAATAAATCCTAATATAGCTACAATATAAATTATAATTATATTATAGCTATTTTAGGATTTATATTTATTTTACAGGCAACTTTGTAATTATTTTAACCAGGTACAATAGCTATTAAATAGTTAAGAACTATTTAATATTTACCTAGTTAAAATAATAACAAATTTACCTGTAAAATAAATCCTAACCTAAGATATAATTAAAACTAACACTAGACTATCAATAAAATAATTAAATAAACTACCTACAATTACCTACAATTAACCTAACACTACACTATCAATAAATTAATTAAACACAATTCCTATAAATAAATACAATTAAATAAACTAGCTAAAGTACAAAAAATAAAAAAGAACTAAGTTACAGAAAATAAAAAAATATTTACAAACATAATAAAAATATTACAACAATTTTAAACTAATTACACCTATTCTAAGCTGATCGGAACAGCCAATAGAATGCGAGCTCAATCTGATTGGCTGATTGGATCAGCCAATCGGATTGAACTTGATTCTGATTGGCTGATTCCATCAGCCAATCAGAAAATTCCTACCTTAATTCCGATTGGCTGATAGAATCCTATCAGCCAATCGGAATTCGAGGGACGCCATCTTGGATGACGTCCCTTAAAGGAACAGTCATTCGTCGTTCAGTCGTCGGTCCGGATGGATGTTCCGCGCTGGAGGTCTTCAGGATCCTGCCGCTTCGCTCCGGATGGAAGACCATAGAAGATGCCGCCTGGATGATGACTTCAATCGGATGGAAGATCCTCTTCTGCCCCGCTTGGATGAAGACTTTGACCGGATCATGGACCTCTTCAGCCCCCCGCTTGGGCTTGGATCAGGACATCGGAGGAGCTCTTCAGGACGGATCGGTGAACCTGGTATGGTGAAGACAAGGTAGGAAGATCTTCAGGGGCTTAGTGTTAGGTTTATTTAAGGGGGGTTTGGGTTAGATTAGGGGTATGTGGGTGGTGGGTTGTAATGTTGGGGGGGGGGGGTATTGTATTTATTCTTTTACAGGCAAAAGAGCTGAAATTCTTGGGGCATGCCCCGCAAAGGGCCCTGTTCAGGGCTGGTAAGGTAAAAGAGCTTGTAACTTTTTTAATTTAGAATAGGGTAGGGAATTTTTTATTTTGGGGGGCTTTGTTATTTTATTAGGGGGCTTAGAGTAGGTGTAATTAGTTTAAAATTGTTGTAATATTTTTATTATGTTTGTAAATATTTTTTTATTTTCTGTAACTTAGTTCTTTTTTATTTTTTGTACTTTAGCTAGTTTATTTAATTGTATTTATTTGTAGGAATTGTGTTTAATTAATGTATTGATAGTGTAGTGTTAGGTTAATTGTAGGTTATTGTAGGTAGTTTATTTAATTATTTTATTGATAGGGTAGTGTTAGGTTTAATTATATCTTAGGTTAGGATTTATTTTACAGGTAAATTTGTTATTATTTTAACTAGGTAAATATTAAATAGTTCTTAACTATTTAATAGCTATTGTACCTGGTTAAAATAAATACAAAGTTGCCTGTAAAATAAATATTAATCCTAAAATAGCTATAATATAATTATAATTTATATTGTAGCTATATTAGGGTTTATTTTACAGGTAAGTATTTAGCTTTAAATAGGAATCATTTATTTAATAAGAGTTAATTTATTTCGTTAGATAAAAATTATATTTAACTTAGGGGGGTGTTAGTGTTAGGGTTAGACTTAGCTTTAGGGGTTAATACATTTATTAGAATAGCGGTGAGCTCCGGTCGGCAGATTAGGGGTTAATAATTGAAGTTAGGTGTCGGCGATGTTAGGGAGGGCAGATTAGGGGTTAATACTATTTATTATAGGGTTAGTGAGGCGGATTAGGGGTTAATAACTTTATTATAGTAGCGCTCAGGTCCGCTCGGCAGATTAGGGGTTAATAAGTGTAGGCAGGTGTCGGCGACGTTGAGGGGGGCAGATTAGGGGTTAATAAATATAATATAGGGGTCGGCGATGTTAGGGGCAGCAGATTAGGGGTACATAGGGATAACGTAGGTGGCGGTCGGCAGATTAGGGGTTAAAAATTTAAATCGAGTGGCGGCGATGTGGGGGGAGCTCGGTTTAGGGGTACATAGGTAGTTTATGGGTGTTAGTGTACTTTAGGGTACAGTAGTTAAGAGCTTTATAAACCGGCGTTAGCCAGAAAGCTCTTAACTCCTGCTATTTTCAGGCGGCTGGAGTTTTGTCGTTAGAGCTCTAACGCTCACTTCAGAAACGACTCTAAATACCGGCGTTAGAAAGATCCCATTGAAAAGATAGGCTACGCAAATGGCGTAGGGGGATCTGCGGTATGGAAAAGTCGCGGCTGAAAAGTGAGCGTTAGACCCTTTAATCACTGACTCCAAATACCAGCGGGCGGCCAAAACCAGCGTTAGGAGCCTCTAACGCTGGTTTTCACGGCTACCGCCGAACTCCAAATCTAGGCCAGAGGGATTAGGTAAAATTTTGTAAACTTTGGTAATTTATTTTTTTTATATTCTGTAATGTTAGCTTTTTTATTTTTTATAATCTTAGCTTTTTTATTTTTTGTAACTTTGTAGTATTTTTTAGTTTAGGTAATTTGTGTTAATTTAGGGAGTGTTAGGTTAGGGGGTGTTAGGTTAGGGGGCTTAGTAATTTACGCCTAGATTTAGAGTTCTGCGTTAGCCGTCAAAACCAGCGTTAGGGGCTCCTAACGCTGGTTTTGGCCGCCCGCTGGTATTTAGAGTCAGTCATGAAAGGGTCTAACGCTCACTTTGCAGCCACGACTTTTCCATACCGCAGATCCCCCTACGCCATTTGCGTATCCTATCTTTTCAATGGGATCTTTCTAATGCTGGTATTTAGAGTCTTGGCTGAAGTGAGCGTTAGAAATCCAATGACAAGACTCCAGCCGCAGAGAAAAGCCAGGAGTTAAGAGCTTTCTGGGCTAACGCCGGTTCATAAAGCTCTTAACTACTGTGCTCTAAAGTAAACTAACACCCATAAACTACCTATGTACCCCTAAACCGAGGCCCCCCACATCGCCGCCACTCTAATACATTTTTTTAACCCCTAATCTGCCGACCACACACCGCCGCAACCTATGTTATCCCTATGTACCCCTAATCTGCTGCCCCTAACACCGCCGACCCCTATATTATATTTATTAACCCCTAATCTGCCGCCCCCAATGTCGCCGCCACCTACCTACAATTATTAACCCCTAATCTGCCGACCGGACCTCACCGCTACTATAATAAAGTTATTAACCCCTAAAGCTAAGTCTAACCCTAACACTAACAACCTCCCTAAGTTAAAAATAATTTTTATCTAACGAAATAAATTATTTCTTATTAAATAATTTATTCCTATTTAAAGCTAAATACTTACCTGTAAAATAAACCCTAATATAGCTACAATATAAATAATAATTATATTGTAGCTATTTTAGGATTAATATTTATTTTACAGGCAACTTTGTATTTATTTTAACCAGGTACAATAGCTATTAAATAGTTAATAACTATTTAATAGCTACCTAGTTAAAATAATTACAAAATTACCTGTAAAATAAATCCTAACCTAAGTTACAATTAAACCTAACACTACACTATCAATAAATTAATTAAATAAAATACCTACAAATAAATACAATGAAATAAACTAACTAAAGTACAAAAAATAAAAAAGAACTAAGTTACAAAATATAAAAAAATAATTTACAAACATTATAAAAATATTACAACAATTTTAAGCTAATTACACCTACTCTAAGCCCCTAATAAAATAACAAAGCCCCCCAAAATAAAAAAATGCCCTACCCTATTCTAAAATAAAAATTGAAAAGCTCTTTTACCTTACCAGCCCTTAAAAGGGCCTTTTGCGGGGCATGCCCCAAAGAATTCTGCTCTTTTGCCTGTTAAAAAAAACATACATTACCCCCCCAACATTACAACCCACCACCCACATACCCCTAATCTAACCCAAACCCCCTTAAATAAACCTAACACTAAGGGCTCCATGTACTAAGCAGTCAGCGAGCTACCCGCAACAAATCTCGCGTCAAAATTCGCAAACTGATATGTACAAAGCCGTCAATTATGTTAAAACTCGCATCTTTAAAATTGCGAGCGTACTTATCCGCCAAACCTCGCTACCGCTCCATTTTTCACTGTAATTAGACACATTTGACCACCAACTCGCCAAAAACGAATGTACTAAAAAATCTATTTGTCCGCTCGCTACAATTTCCGCTCCCACCTCGTTATTTTTGCCTCGCCACCTTTTAGGTGGCGGGCAAGGTACAAAACAATAGGAAAGTCAATCTAGACGCCAGTCTAGACATATATAAAAGGCAGTAATATCAGCATTGTACAGCATAACTGGCGTCTAATTTGTCTCTCATTTCCATGTACATAAATTGCGCCAAATTTGTCGACTGTAATTAAAGAGTAATCTATATTTTAAATATGTATTGTATAGTTGTCAATCTTTATAATTATTTTTATATTAATATTTATATATTATCAGATCCAGATGAAGCCATATCCAAATTGTAAATAAATATTACAAAAATAACGCTGTTATCACTCTTCAAAAAATTTAGAACAATAATAAAGTTGTTTAGATAAGTTGAACTTTTATAGGAGCAAAATTCTATTCCCGCGACTACTATGATGTTCGTGACACCTTGCATGTCACGTGTTAATAATTGGCCAGACAATTCAACTGAAAGTTAAAAGTACATCAGCTTAGTCGCGGCGAGCAAGACGTCAAATTTATCAATAATCCGCCACTGCTCGCGGCGGGCTAGACTTGTCTATTTATTGGGGGATTATTAGTACATAGTGACAGCGGACACCATTTCGCCTGCGGCGAGTAACGGCGAGTTTATCCGCGTCTAAAATGACGGATGAATTGACGGCTTAGTACATGGAGCCCTAAGCCCCTGAAGATCTCCCTACCTTATCTTCACCACGCCGGGTATCACCGATACATCCAGAAAAGGCTCTGAAGTCTTCATCCAAGCCCAAGCGGGGGCTGAAGAGGTCCATCATCGGGCTGAAGAGGTCCATCATCCGGCTGAAGTCTTGATCCAAGCAGGGGCTGAGGAGATCCATCATCCGGCTGAAGTCTTGATCCAAGCGGGAGCTGAAGAGATCCATCATCCGGCTGAAGTCTTCTATCAAGCGGCATCTTTAATCTTCTTTCTTACGGATCCATCTTCATCCCGCCGACGCGGAACATCCATCCTGGCCAACAACTTCCCGACGAATGACGGTTCCTTTATGGGGCGTCATCCAAGATGGCGTCCCTCGAATTCCGATTGGCTGATAGGATTCTATCAGCCAATCGGAATTAAGGTAGGAAAATTGTGATTGGCTGATGGAATCAGCCAATCAGATTCAAGTTCAATCCGATTGGCTGATCCAATCAGCCAATCAGATTGAGCTCGCATTCTTTTGGCTGATCAGAACAGCCAATAGAATGCGAGCTCAATCTGATTGGCTGATTCCATCAGCCAATCAGAATTTTCCTACCTTAATTCCGATTGGCTGATAGAATCCTATCAGCCAATCGGAATTCAAGGGACGCCATCTTGGATGACGTCCCTTAAAGGAACCGTCATTTGTCGGGAAGTCGTCGGCCAGAATGGATGTTCCGCGTCGGCGGGATGAAGATGGATCCGGAAGAAAGAAGATTGAAGATGCCGCTTGATAGAAGACTTCAGCCGGATGATGGATCTCTTCAGCCCCTGCTTGGATCAAGACTTCAGCCGGATGATGGACCTCTTCAGCCCCCGCTTGGATCAAGACTTCAGCCGGATGATGGACCTCTTCAACCCAATGATGGACCTCTTCAGCCCCCGCTTGGGCTTGGATGAAGACTTCGGGGCCTCTTCTGGACGGATCGGTGATACCCGGCATGGTGAAGATAAGGTAGGGAGATCTTCAGGGGCTTAGTGTTAGGTTTATTTAAGGGGGGTTTGGGTTAGATTAGGGGTATGTGGGTGGTGGGTTGTAATGTTGGGGGGGGTATTGTTTTTTTTTTTTTACAGGCAAAAGAGCTGAATTCTTTGGGGCATGCCCCACAAAAGGCCCTTTTAAGGGCTGGTAAGGTAAAAGAGCTTTTCAATTTTTATTTTAGAATAGGGTAGGGCATTTTTTTATTTTGGGGGGCTTTGTTATTTTATTAGGGGGCTTAGAGTAGGTGTAATTAGCTTAAAATTGTTGTAATATTTTTATAATGTTTGTAAATTATTTTTTTATTTTTTGTAACTTAGTTCTTTTTTTATTTTTTGTGCTTTAGTTAGTTTATTTAATTGTATTTATTTGTAGGTATTTGTATGTAATTAATTTATTGATAGTGTAGTGTTAGGTTTAATTGTAGATAATTGTAGGTATTTTATTTAATTAATTTATTGATGGGTAGTGTTAGGTTTAATTGTAAATTAGGTTAGGATTTATTTTACAGGTAATTTTGTAATTATTTTAACTAGGTAGCTATTAAATAGTTATTAACTATTTAATAGCTATTGTACCTGGTTAAAATAAATACAAAGTTGCCTGTAAAATAAATATTAATCCTTACCCATCATAGAGGTCATGCTCTAGAGTCGTTTCAATGACGCATGGAGGAGGACCTTATTAAATTAGATCATGAACAGATGGCAACAAAGAATAACCTCACAAGGGAGCAGAGATTAGCTCTGATTAAACTTCAGAAGAGAGAGGACATCATAGTCAAGCAGTCCGACAAGGGGGGCTCCGTCGTCATGCTGGATCGATCATATTATATTCAGGAGGCACAAAGACAACTCTTGGACTCAGATGTCTATGAAAAGTTGCCTGGAGATCCCACGCGGCGGTTTGGAACTCTCCTTGGATCTGCTAGACGATGGCAGATACCTAGGTCTAAAAGATGATGACACTTTTGAATTCCTGAATACTAAAAATCCTGTGGTGCCTATATTCCATCAACTCCCCAAGGTACACAAGTCCTTGAAGGAGGTGAAAGGACGCCCCATAGTCTCAGGAATAGGGTCACTGCTCGAAAACCTGGGCAACTGGCTAGAATCCCTACTACAACCCCTGGTGTATTGGTTGCCATCTTTCTTGAGGGACACAAAACATTTATTAAATATATTGAGCACATGTACATGGGACTATAACATGGGTTGGCTTACGATAGACGTGGTGGGGCTGTATTCAGCCATCCCACACGAAAAGGGTCTAGAAGCCACTCAATATATGCTTAACACATTTAGCGATTATTCTGCTAATCTGAAGGGATATATCCTCCAAGTCTTGAAATTTTCATTGACACACAATTACTTTGAGTTTCTAGGAGACTACTATTTACAAAAGAGAGGCACGGCCATGGGGGCCAAATTTGCCCCAGCCTATGCAAATATTTTCATGGGCTGGTGGGAGCATCAGTATATCTATACTGATCACAACCACTGTTTTGGCTCCATCATTGGCTACAAGCGATATATTGACAACCTCCTGGTTGTGTGGTCTGGTACACGGACTGACAGTGAATCCTTCATCAATCATCTGAATGATAATGATGTTGGATTGAAATTTACCTTCTCCTTTGAGAAGACAGAGATTCCTTATTTGGATTTAATCCTAACAGGACTTCCAGGGGAGAACAGAGTGAGAACCTCAATGTATGTTAAACCCATATCCTCAAACACCTTCTTGCACGCAAGGAGCAATCATCCTCCACATACCAGCTATGGAATAGCAAAAGGACCATTTCTAAGGATACAGAGAAATTGCTCGGAGGAGGAAACTTTCTTGACAGAAAGTGTGAAACTAACCAGAAAACTGCTACAACGTGGCTATGACAGTGAAGTGGTACACAAAGCACTAGATGATGTCAGCCATAGAGACAGGGAGTCCCTCCTTGAAGTCAGAAAAAAACCCAAGAAGCTTAGACAGAAACCTACTTTTGTGACTACTTATAGTTCACAGTATTATTCTATCTGTAAGATCCTGCGTAGAAACCTGCCAATTTTGTTGGCAGATGATCTATTAAAAGATGATATAAAAGATGGTTGTTTTTGCGTAGCAAGATGCAACACAACCATCGGTAATCAAATTTCTCCATCAATGGTAAAAAAGTAAAGACCACAAAGTAGTTGGTTGTCACAGAAGGGACACTACAAGTGTGGTAACAGTACCTGCAAGGCTTGTGGGTACGTTACCACAGGTAAGTTCTTCCAATCTCTGGCAACACAAAAGGTGTATTCACTACTGTAATGTACTAATTGCAGGATACGTGTGCGTTTCAGTGCCTGCCAGGGCACAGTGTCACCCCAGTGCAACTCATATCTGGTGTAACAGTAGTGTAAATTAAAAAAAAAAACACTTTTTTGACTGTGTTAAATAATAGCAGTCAGTTTCCTTCACACGTGTGCGTTTCAGTGCCTGCCAGGGCACAGTGTCACCCCAGTGCAACTCATATCTGGTGTAACAGTAGTGTACATTTAAAAAAAAAAAAACACTTTTTTGACTGTGTTAAATAATAGCAGTCAGTTTCCTTCACACGTGTGCGTTTCAGTGCCTGCCAGGGCACAATGTCACCCCAGTGCAACTCTTTTCTGGTGTAACAGTAGTGTACATTTAAAAAAAACAACACTTTTTTGACTGTGAGATAATAGCTGTCAGTTTCCTTCACACGTGTGCGTTTCAGTGCCTGCCTGCCAGGGCACAGTGTCACACCAGTGCAACTCATATCTGGTGTAACAGTAGTGTACATTTAAAAAAAACAACACTTTTTTGACTGTGAAATAATAGCAGTCAGTTTCCTTCACACGTGTGCGTTTCAGTGCCTGCCTGCCAGGGCACAGTGTCACACCAGTGCCACCACTCATATCTGTTGTAACAGTAGTGTACATTTTAAAAAAAAAAACACTTTTTTGACTGTGAAATAATAGCAGTCAGTTTCCTTCACACGTGTGCGTTTCAGTGCCTGCCTGCCAGGGCACAGTGTCACACCAGTGCAACTCATATCTGGTGTAACAGTAGTGTACATTTAAAAAAAACAACACTGATAGGGGACGTAAAAGGGATTAAACTGATAAGAATAGTACTACTTAACACACCACTCCTATCTGGTGGCACATTAAATTGCACACGCAGTGCCCCAAATTTGAAGTAGGAGGACCGACCAAGCATCTTTTTCCATCTCCCGGTTCCTAAAATCGATGCCATATACACGTCCCCTGATAGGGGACGTAACAGGAATTAAACTGATAAGAATAGTACTACTTAACACACCACTCCTATCTGGTGGCACATTAGATTGCACGCACAGTGCCCCAAATTTGAAGTAGGAGGACCGACCAAGCATCTTTTTCCATCTCCCGGTTCCTAAAATGGATGCCATATACACGTCCCCTGATAGGGGACGTAACAGGGATTAAACTGATAAGAATAGAACTACTTAACACACCACTCCTATCTGGTGGCACATTAGATTGCACGCGCAGTGCCCAAAATTTGAAGTAGGAGGACCGACCAAGCATCTTTTTCCATCTCCCGGTTCCTAAAATCGATGCCATATACACGTCCCCTGATAGGGGACGTAACAGGGATTAAACTGATAAGAATAGTACTACTTAACACACCACTCCTATCTGGTGGCACATTAGATTGCACGCACAGTGCCCCAAATTTGAAGTAGGATGACCGACCAAGCATCTTTTTCCATCTCCCGTTTCCTAAAATCGATGCCATATACACGTCCCCTGATAGGGGACGTAACAGGGATTAAACTGATACGAATAGTACTACTTAACACACCACTCATATCTGGTGGCACATTAGATTGCACGCACAGTGCCCCAAATTTGAAGTAGGAGGACCGACCAAGCATCTTTTTCCATCTCCCGGTTCCTAAAATCGATGCCATATACACGTCCCCTGATAGGGGACATAACAGGGATTAAACTGATAGGAATAGTACTACTTAACACACCTTATAATAATGCAGAGCGAGGCAACGCAGAGAGAGGAGTCTGAAGAAGAGGAGTCAGAGGAGGAAGGTGGCTTTCAGGAGTTGGAAGACCAAACACAGCAGGTGTCCCAGGGGGCTTGTTGTCACCTTTCGGGAACCCTTGGTGTTGTACGTGGCTGGGTGGAGGAAGAGACCTTCAATGACATCAGTGAGGACAAGGAACGGGACATGGCTAGCTTGGTATCCAACCTTGTGCAAATGGGGAGTTTGCGGTTGTGCAAATGGACTGTTTGTGGTTGTTTGCGGTGCGTTAAACGGGGAGTTTGGTCTGTCACTGTGAAGCGGGCATAACCCTTACACTACCTGATCAATACAACATCATACCTGATGTTTTAAAGCACGTTATTCCAAACAATTTAGGAATGTTAGGTGATGTATGCCCTTTATGGATTAAAACCAGACTCTGCATCAACTATGTAATTTTCCATGGGAGTTTTGCCATGGATCCCCCTCCGGCATGCCACAGTCCAGGTGTTAGTCCCCTTGAAACAACTTTTCCATCACTATTGTGGCCAGAAAGAGTCCCTGTGGGTTTTAAAATTCGCCTTCCTATTGAAGTCTATGGTGGTTCGCCTGGTTCGCCCGTTCGTGAACATTTCTGGAAGTTCGCATTTGCCGTTCGCGAACCCAAAATTTTAGGTTCGCAACATCACTAATTAAGAATTTATTAAGAAACTAAGGATATTTCAGGTTTGCAGCCCCTTCATCAGACTAACCAGATAGTAAGCAAACCCAGAAAATGTAAACCTGAAATTCCTCCCCCCCCAATCAAGGAACCACCCAAATGGTTTCCATAGTGATAGCACAAATCCAGAAGAACTATGCAATTACAATGTCACAACACATAAGCAATATTAAAAAACATGAAATCAACCAGATACAAGTATACATAAAGAACACAAAATAAAAAAGTTATACATCCTGCATACTGTGTTACTAGCCTGAGATATACAGCATCCAGGCATTAACCCCATATATTGTCTATGGCATACAATACCTTAATCCAAGTGAGATGAATTATTTTTATTATCTTACAGGTCACAAAGAAATCATCAAAGTTTATCCCCACATGCACCCTTGGCGGTTTAGCTCAACCACTGGGCACATGTAAAGGGGCAGGGATAAAGTGACATACACCAATAACACAGTGGCACAAGGTCAAACACATATTCACTAAAAATGTATAATAGGCACAAAATCTGCATTGTAGGTATATTAAATAACACACAGGAAAAACATTATACATAAACATTATACCTATACAAATCAGGGCTTTCATACTACAAATGTATAATAGGTAAACACTCACCATTAAATATAAATGGATAAGATATGAATGTAATATATTCACATGCATAAAAGGTGCAAATAATATATACATTTCATGTAATGCTGGAATACCAAGAGTTAAAACAGATACATGTGGTTAAGGATCCAACTCGGCCAAAGGTGTAGTGTAAGGACCATCTTATATGACAATGTCCTAAATGGAAACAGATGTGGGTTAGCCCATAAAGAATCCACTCTTCATTAAAGGGACAGTCTTGTCAAAATTAAACTTTCATTATTTAGATATGACTTGTAATTTTAATTTCCAATTTACTTTTATCATCAAATTTGCTTTGTTCTCTTGGTATTCTTAGTTGAAACTAAACCTAGGTAGGCTCATATGCTAATCTGATTCTAAGCCCTTGAGGGCTGCCTCTTATCACATGCTTTTTAAATTGATTTTCACAACAATGGACTGAAAGTACATGTGGGCCATATAGATAACACTGTATTAACGCCCAGGGAGTTATTTAAGATTTAGCACAACACAATACTAAATGCAAGTCAATAAATAATAAACAGTCACAGTCATGTGATCAGGGGGCTGGAAGAAGGTTCCTAGAAACAAGGTAATCACAGAGGTAAAAAGTATATTAATATAACTGTGTTGGTTATGCAAAACTGGGGAATGGGTAATAAAGGGATTATGTAACTTTTAAAAAAATGTAAATGATATTGTAGACTGTCCCTTTAATATCAGTACCAGACAATGAAGGCATTAAGCTGATGTGGATATATAGGGGCCTATTTATTAATGTGCGAGTGGACATGATACAATATAGCGTATCATGTCCGCCGCACACCGATAAATGCAATCAGACGCTAGCAGGGGGTGTAAAATCAGCCCTGAAGGCTCGCACGGAAATAGGAGCATAAAGCTCCATTCGGTGCTTGATAATTCGGCCCCATAGTGTTCAAATTTTAAATCTATCTGGCTTCCATTTGAAGTAGAATTTTATAGTAGATGTTATCAGAGGTTTAACCAGTGTAAAGCTTCCCACAGCAGCAGTTTAATAAATAAACTACAAACGTGGTTGTATAAGAAGAATACAAAACTTGCACAAGAAATATTGTAGGGAAAGAGAAGTTGGTTGTGGAAAAAAGCATAAAATGCTGTTATAGCCCAGGATTCCCCTTTACCATAGCAAATACTCGGAAATTCCTGAAGCTCCAAGGAGTGTATTTGCTATGGTAAAGGGGAATCCAGGGCTATAACAGCATATTATGCTTTTTTCCACAACCAACCTCTCTTTCCCTACAATATTTCTTGTGCAAGCTTTGGAACTTAATACAGGGTATTTGTATTTTGAGCCTATATGACTGTAATTAATTAACTGCATTTATTATCAGAGACTTGGGGGCATATTTATCAAGCTCCCCAGAAACACAAGTTATCTAAAGACCGCTGCTCCATAACCTTTCCGCCTGCGGGGGAGGCAGACAGACATCACCAGAAATCAACCCGATCGAATACGATCGGGTTGATTGACCCCCCCCCCGCTAGCGAATCTGCAAGGGGCGCCATTGCACCAGCAGTTCACAAGAACTGCTGGTGCAATGATAAATACTGAGAGCGTATGCTGTCAGCATTTATGGATGTGCAGCAGACATGATCTGCAATATCAAATCCGGTCCGCTCGCACAATTCAGCCTGTTGATGCTTATAGTATTTTTTTAGATTAGAATGCATTCTAGTATATATTATTATTATTTAATTGGAGATCTGCCCTTTCTCAGCTTTTGGCCTATTATTAATTTGAATTTAGATAGTGCTGGAAAGGATCTGAAAATCTCTTTAAATTTATATATATATATATATATATATATATATATATATATATATATATATATATATATATATATATATATATATATACACATATATATATATATATATATATATACTAGTCCTAAAGTCCGTGTACACGGGCCATTTTTTGCAGTACAGCGGTCCCACCCCTTGCTCTCTCTCTATCCCCCCCTCACTTTTGTGCTCTCTCCCCCCTCTCTTTTGTGCTCTCTCCCCCTCTCTTTTGCGCTCTCTCCCCCCTCTCCTTTACACTTCCCCCTCTCTTTTGTTCACTCTCCCCCTCTCTTTTGTGCTCTCTCCCCCCTCTATTTTGCTGTCTCTCTACCCCCTCCCTTTTTTGTTGTCACTCTATCCCCTCTCTTTTGTGCTCTCTCCTCCCTCTCTTTTGCTGTCTCTCTCCCCCTCTCTTTTGCTGTCTCTCTCCCCCCTCTCTTTTGCTGTCTCTCTCCCCCTCTCTTTTGCTGTCTCTCTCTCCCCCTCTCTCTTTTGTGCTCTCTCCCCCTCTCTTTTGCTCTCTCTCCCCCTCTATTTTGCTGTCTCTCTCCCCCCTCTCTTTTGCTGTCTCTCTCCCCCCTTTCTTTTGCTGTCTCTCTCCCCTTCTCTTTTTCTGTCTCTCTCCCCCTCTCCTTTGCTGTCTTTCTCCCCCTTCTCTTTTGCTGTCTCTCTCCCCCTCTCTTTTGCTGTCTCTCTCCCCCCCTCTCTTTTGCTGTCTCTCTCCCTCCTCTCTTTTGCTGTATCTCTTCCCCCTGTATTTTGCACTCTCTCCCACCTCTTTTTTGCGCTCTCTCCCCCTCTCTTTTGCGCACTCTCCCCCCTCTCTTTTGCGCACTCTCTCTCCCCTCTCTCTTTTGTGCTCTCTCCCCCTCTCTTTTGCTCTCTCCCCCCTCTCTTTTGCTGTCTCTCTCCCCCCTCTCTTTTGCTGTCTCTCTCCCCCTCTCTTTTGCTGTCTCTCTCCCCTTCTCTTTTGCTGTCTCTCTCCCCCTCTCTTTTGCTGTCTCTCTCCCCTTCTCTTTTGCTGTCTCTCTCCCCCTCTCTTTTGCTGTCTCTCTCCCCCTCTCTTTTGCTGTCTCTCTCCCCCTTCTCTTTTGCTGTCTCTCTCTCCCTCTCTTTTACTGTCTCTATCCCCCTTCTCTTTTACTGTCTCTCTCCCCCTCTCTTTTGCTGTCTCTCTCCCCCTTCTCTTTTGCTGTCTCTCTCCCCCCTCTTTTTTGTGCTCTCTCCCGCCTCTCTTTTGCTGTCTCTCTCCCCCCCTCTCTTTTGCTGTCTCTCTCCCCCTCTCTCTTTTGCTGTCTCTTTCTCTCCCTCTCTCTATCCCCCCTCTTCTGCTCTCTCTATCCACCCTGCCTTTTCTGCTCTCTCTATCCCCCCTCTTTAGAGCTCTCTGTCTCACGGCATCTGGCCCCGCCCGCGTCATGCCCTACCCCGCCCACGTCACACCCGTCCATGTCCATTGCAACCACCAGGCCATGCCCACTCTGCACCCGCCCGGCCACGCCCACTCCACCACACGACTCCAGGAGGTCAGTTGGAAGGCCAGGTGTGTTTGTCCTCGAGCGCAGTCTCTACTGCGCATGACAGCTTCGGACAAACACACTTGGCCTTTTATTATATAGGATGGGGGAAAAAAACACTATGATATTGTGCTTGGTTACATATAGTTTCCTCTTGTCTCCTTTTGTCAGTAGTGGAGGCTTTAAACCCTTAGCAGGGGTCCATTAACGATTAGGATAAGAGGGGGTTTATCCTATATGTATTTCACATTTTTCTTATAAAGGCCTCTATTTATCAAGCTGTCTACTTATCTGCATTCGACGGCCCCAATACGCTCGCCTAAGTTCGCCTACCATCGCCACCGCGGACCTGAATACGTTCGCCAAATTTATCAAGAAAGCTGTTAAAAAGCTGCGCACCAAGTACGGTGCGATGAGCAACGGACTGTTGTTAACTAACAGTCATCGATCTCGCTGCTCTTTGGCTTATTCGCAGCTTTCTTGCTATACCCACACTATACTATACTGTTTTACCCCCTAAACCACCGCTCCAGGAGCCCCCCGCAACTAAATGAACTTATTAATCCCTAAACCGCCGCTCCCGGACCCCGCCGCAACTATAATAAATGTATTAACCCCTAAACCGCCGCTCCCGGACCCCGATGCCACCTACATTATACTTATTAACCCCTAATCTGTCGCCCCTATACTGCCACCACCTACCTAAAGTGATTAATCCCGGACCCCACCGCAACTAAATAAAATGTTTAACCCCTAAACCGCTGCTCCCGGAGGCCGCCGCCACCTACATTATACATATTAACCCCTATCCTGCGCCTCCCCTACACCGACGCCACTATAATAAAGTTATTAACACCTAAACCTAAGTCTAACCCTAACACCCCCTAACTTAAATATAATTTAATTACATCTAAATAAATATTACTATTATTAACTAAATTATTTCTATTTAAAACTGAATACTTGCCTGTAAAATAAACCCTAAGATAGCTACAATATAACTAATAGTTTTTTATTTTACAGGCAAGTTTGTATTTATTTTAACTAGGTACAAAAGTTATTAATTAGTTATTAACTATTTAATAACTACCTAGTTAAAATAAAGACAAATTTATCTGTAAAATAAAACCTAAACTAAGTTACAATTACACCTAACACTACACTATAATTAAAATAATTAAATAAATTAACTACAATTAAATAAAACTAACTAAAGTACAAACCCCCCCCACTAAATTACAGAAAATAAAAAAAATTACAAGAATTTTAAACTAATTACACCTACTCTAATCCTCCTAATAAATAAAATTCCTTACCCTATACTAAATTACAAATATCCATTAAAAGGGCTTTTTGCGGGGCATTTCTCCAAAGTAATCAGCTCTTTTACCTGTAAAAAAAGAAATACAACCCCCCCAACATTAAAACCCACCACCCACACACCCAACCTTACTCTAAAAGCCACCCAAACCCCCTTAAAAAAACCTAACACTAACCCCCTGAAGATCACCCTACCTTGAGCCGTTTTCACCCAGCCGGGCACAAGTGGACCTCCAGACGGGCAGAAGACTTCATCCAGGCGGTATCTTCTATCTTCATCCATCCGGAACGGAGCGGGTCCATCTTCAAGCTATCCGACGCAGAGCATCCTCTTCCATCGACGTCCTAACGAAGAATGAAGGTTCCTTTAAATAACGTCATCCAAGATTGCAATCGGAATTAAGGTAGGAAAAATCCTATTGGCTGATGCAATCAGCCAATAGGATTGAGCTTGCATTCTATTGGCTGATTGGAACAGCCAATAGAATGCGAGCTCAATCCGATTAGCTGATTGGATCAGCCAATAGGATTGAACTTCAATCCTATTTGCTGATTGCATAAGCCAATAGGATTTTTCCTACCTTAATTCCGATTGGCTGATAGAATCCTACCAGCCAATCAGAATTCAAGGGACGCCATCTTGGATAACGTAATTTAAAGGAACCTTCATTCTTCGTTAGGACGTCGATGGAAGAGGATGCTCCGCGTCGGATGGATTGAAGATGGACCCGCTCCGCTCCGGATGGCTGAAGATAGAAGATACCGCCTGGATGAAGTCTTCTGCCCGTCTGGAGGTCCACTTCTGCCCGGATTGGATGAAGACTTCTGCCCCTCTGGAGGTCCACTTGTGCCCGGCTGGGTGAAGACGGCTCAAGGTAGGGTGATCTTCAGGGGGTTAGTGTTAGGTTTTTTTAAGGGGGGTTTGGGTGGGTTTTACAGTAGGGTTGGGTGTGTGGGTGGTGGGTTTTAATGTTGGGGAGGTTGTATTTCTTTTTTTACAGGTAAAAGAGCTGATTACTTTGGGGCAAGGCCCCGCAAAAAGCCCTTTTAAGGGCTATTTGTAATTTAGTATAGGGTAGGGAATTTTATTTTTTTGGGGGGCTTTTTTATTTTAGAGAAGGTTTAATTAGTTTAAAATTCTTGTAATATTTTTTTTATTTTCTGTAATTTAGTGGGGTTTTTTTTAACTTTAGTTAGTTTTATTTAATTGTAGTTCATTTATTTAATTATTTTAATTATAGTGTAGTGTTAGGTGTAATTGTAACTTAGGTTAGGTTTTATTTTACAGGTACTTTTGTATTTATTTTAACTAGGTAGTTATTAAATAGTTAATAACTATTTAATAACGATTCTACCTAGTTAAAATAAATACAAACTTGCCTGTAAAATAACAATAAACCCTAAGCTAGCTACAATGTAACTATTAGTTATATTGTAGCTATCTTAGGGTTTATTTTATAGGTAAGTATTTAGTTTTAAATAGGAATAATTTAGTTAATAATAGTAATATTTATTTAGATATATTTAAATTATATTTAAGTTAGGGGGTGTTAGGGTTAGACTTAGGTTTAGGGGTTAATAACTTTATTATAGTGGCGGCGGTGTAGGGGGGCAGGATAGGGGTTAACATGTATAATGTAGGAGGTGGTGGCCTCCGGGAGCGACGGTTTAGGGGTTAAACATTTTATTTAGTTGCGGGGGGGTCCGGGATCGGCAGGATAGGGGTTAATAACTTTATGTAGGTGGCGGCAGTATAGGGGGCGACAGATTAGGGGTTAATAGGTATAATGTAGGTGGTGGCGGGGTCCAGGAGCGCCGGTTTAGGGGTTAATATATTTATTATAGTTGTAGCAGGGTCCGGGAGCAGCGGTTTAGGGGTTAATAACTTTATTTAGTTGCGGTGGGGTCCAGGAGCGGCGGTTTAGGGGTTAATAAGTTTATTAGAGTGGCAGTGGGCTCCGGGAGCGGCGGTTTAGGGGTTAATAAGTATAAACTAGGTGGCGGCAGTGTAGGGGGGGCAGATTATGGGTGTTTAGACTCGGGGTACATGTTAGGGTGTTAGGTGTTCCCATAGGAATCAATGGGATATCCGGCAGCAGCGAACATGAGCTTTCGCTGCTGTCAGACTCCCATTATTTCCTATGGCATCCGCCGCTTCCAGGGCGGCGGATTGAAAACCAGGTACGCTGGGCCAGAAAAGTTGCGAGCATACCTGGTAGGATCTTGATAACTAGCAAAAGTAGTCAGATTGTACCGAACTTGCGTTCGGAACATCTGGAGTGACGTGAGCATCGATCTGTGTCGGACTGAGTCTGGCGGATCGTATGTTACGACACTAAATTCTACTTTTGCCGGTCTCTAGCCTTTGATAACTGAGGCGAATCAGGCTCGCCACAAATACGCTGCGGAATTCCAGCATATTTGTGGTTGACGGCTTGATAAATAGAGGCCATAGTATCCACTTCTTTGTATCTGTGTTATACAATCCCAGGAATAGGCTATCATTAGCGGTACAGACAAGGATAGGATGTGTAGGTCAGGTCCCTGTTATTTGGTTAATATAACTTTAATTTAGTGACAATTGGTATAGTGTACAGTGAGAATAGCGATATATCGTCACCATTACAACAGTATTCTTTAATTGTGTTTGCCAGTAGCAGTGCTTGGTTGATTGCTGAGGACAACAAGAATAATTATGTATTTTTTTGTTTTTATGTTGCTAATTGTATACATATACGTATTTACCGTTAAGCTGAATTTTATGTTTTCACAATTTTGCCTTTTTAGCTTTCTTGGTCCTGTTGGTGCTCTGTATCGCCCTCGGCGCATGTGCAGTTGCGCTGGAAGGATGCTTAGGAGCCTGGCATGGTTTTTACACGGTGGAGGTCTGATAGTATGAATTGGTGAGATTGTTTACATTTATGTTTTGATCTGAGGATGGGGGAGACCCTGAAAACATTTACTACTTGAAATAAAGTGATGATTTGTAACGGTGAGTGCTCTCTAAGATTGAACTGCTATTTATATATTGCAAATTTATGTGCATTAGAACCTTTTGCATTTTAAAACATGTTAAAACATATTTATGCAATATTCATATTTAATAAAGTTTTTAACTATGTATTTACTGTAAATAGTTCACATTCCAATGCTCTGCACATAGCAGAATATGTGTTAAGTATTTTTAAGTAGATATTCCTATATATATATATATATATATATATATATATATATATATATATATGTATATATCTATACCTATATATAATCATCTATATATATAGTTATAAAAATATATTTATTTAAAAAATCATCAGATATATGTAGATATATTTATTTATGTATAAATAAAAAATATTACGCTACATAAATAACATTGGAATATGAAATGTTCATATTTTTATGTCGGCTAGCACTATTGCGACTATGTTATGGTGTTTGCACAAGAGAGTGGGGCGTTAGTTTTATAAGTTTATTTTCTCCTTTGACTTCTATGAGAGAATGTGTAAACGTGATTTTAGATTTTCGGCTTTTTGAGTAAGCCAGGTTACCACTGTAGCAAAAATGAAAATCCTAGCGGAGATGTCGCCATAGAGAAAACACAAAATACCACTCCACTTCTAGGGGCATACTTAACAATGTGCGTGCGCAAAAGATACGAAGTAGCGTATCATGTCCGCTGTCAGCATTTATCATTGCAACAGCTGTTCTTGTGAACTCCTGGTGCAATACTGCCCCCTGCAGATTCGCTAGCATGGGGTGTCAATCAATCCGATCGTATTCGATCGGGTTGATTTCTGTCAGCGGACTCAAAGCACGTGGACAAGTTAGGGAGCAGCGGTCTTTAGACCACTGCTTCATAACTTCTTCATAACTTCTGTTTCCGGCGAGCCTGAAGGATCGCCAGAAACAAGGGGCATCAAGCTCCATACGGAGCTTACTAAATATGTCCCCTAATCTAGACCTGAATGTATATTTTATATTTTTATTAATCTTTCTATAAGCCGTTTAAAACGAGAAAAGGTTTTTATAGGGGGCAAGATTCCGTGCATGCTGAGCCCAAACTCGTTCATGAGTGCATACATTATTATACACACAGTCATGAATGCTCATTCCAGAAGACAAGTTTAAAGGGACAGTCTACACCAGAATTTTTATTGTTTTAAAAGATAGATAATCCCTTTATTACCTATTTCCCAGTTTTGCATAACTAACACATTTATAATAATATACTTTTAACCTATGTGATTACCTTGCATCTAAGCCTCTGCAAACTGCCCCTTTTTTCAGTTCTTTTTATAGACTTGCAGTCTAGCCAATCAGTGCCTGCTCCCAGATAACTTCTCGTGCACAAGCACAGTGTTATCTATATGACATACGTGAACTAACACCCTCTAGTGGTGAAAAACTGTTAAAATGCAATCTGAAAGAGGTGGGCTTCAAGGTCTAAGAAATTAGCATATGAACCTCCTAGGTTAAGCTTTCAACTAAGAATACCAAGAGAACAAAGCAAAATTGGTGATAAAAGTAAACTGGAAAATTGTTTAAAATTACATGCTCTATCTGAATCATGAAAGTTTATTTTGGCCTAGACTGTCCCTTTAATAACAAATGCACTGTTGTGAACATGTTTAGACTTAGGGGCCTAATTATCAAAGCTTCAACTGTGAATATGTTGTAATTCCGCATCAAATTAGACGCTAAATTGATACGCCGTAGTTAACACTGCGTCAACATTGTAAAATATAGAACAGTCCGACAGAACATTCACTGCTTGCGTTATTTCAGCGTATCACTGGAAATCCGCCCTCATATACGACTTTAGACCGCTGCTTCAAAACTGCTGTTTCCGGCGAGCCTGAAGGCCCACAGGGAAACGGGCATCAAGCTCCATTCGGAGCTTGATAATTTGGCCCCAATGAGCGCCAATTTCATTTGCGCTTGAGCTAAGCCATTTACTTTCAAATACATTTACACTGTCTTTTTGTTAGCAGAATTTATATTACTTTGATATTTTTGCGCAGTCCAGAAATACGCACAAAGAAGAATGATGGAATTAAAGTTCCTGGCCTCCAATCTGAGGCTGCTCTAAGATGAAATGTAAAACTATTTGTAAAATTGTCCTGTACACAGAAAATCTCAGTAAAACTACAGAGACACACTCTGAACCTTGATATAGAATCTGAATGAGTCTAGTACTTAATGTGTTAAATATTATAAGTTATACATTGCAATGTTTTACTACTTGCATATTGATCTTTAGTTTACCTTATAGCTACTAAAATCAAAACATTCGTGTGTGAGTTTGTGTGTAATGGTGCATATGTGTGAGTAGTGTATGTATACAGATGCACATTTATACACACATTTACACACACACACATGCAGTTATAGAGACACACACACTTATACACATTTATACACACATATACACATACACACACATTTATACACACACACACATACAGTTATACACACCCACACACTTATACACATTTATACACACACATGTATACACACACATGCTGTTATACACACCCACATACATAAACATTTATACACACACATTTATACACACACATGTATACACACACATCCTGTTATGCACACCCACACACTTATACACATTTATACACACATATACACACACACATTCACAGTTACACACACTTATACACATTTATACACACATATACACACACACACATTCACAGTTACACACACTTATAAACATTTATACACAAATGCACATATCTTAAATAAACCTTGTGATCACCTCATAGGAGATACTTTTAGAGCAACAAAACTACAAGTGTTGCACTAGTGAGTGTGTGATGTGACATCAATTACCAATTACATATGATTCATTCACCATCACCAATCTCAACAGGTTCTCTCACCACCCAGTGACCCAGCAGCCATGGTCCCACTCCCAGGCACCAGTCATTCATTCTAACAGAGAGAAAGGGGCATATGTATCAAGGTCCGTCGGACCTGATCCGACAGTGCGGATCAGGTCCGACAGACCTCGCTGAATACGGCGAGCAATACGCTCGCCGTATTCAGCATTGCACCAGCAGCTTACAAGAGCTGCTGGTGCAACGCCGCCCCCTGCAGACTCGCGGCCAATGGGCCGCCAGCAGGGGGGTGTCAATCAACCCGATCGTACCCGATTGGGTTGTATTGTAGCGATGTCTGTCCACCTGCTCAGAGCAGGCGGACAGGTTATGGAGCAGCGGTCTTCTGCTTCATAACTGCTGTTTCTGGCGAGCCTGCAGGCTCGGCAGAAACATGGGGCATCAAGCTCCATTCGGAGCTTGATACATATGCCCTAAAGACTTAACTTATGTACATCCTATATCCTTAAAGGTACGTGAGACCCAAATTTTTTCTTTCATGATTTAGGTAGAACATAGAATTTTAAATAACTTTTCAGTTTACTTCAATTATCAAATTTGCTTTATTCTCTTGGTATGCTTTGTTGAAGGAGCAGCAATGCACTACTAGTTACTGACTGAACACATGGGTTAGCCATTTACAATTGGTATATATATGCAGCCACCAATCAGAAGCTAGAACCTAGATTCTTTGCTGCTCCTGAACTTTCCTAGATAAACCTTTCAGCAAAGGGTAACAAGAGATGGAGGCAAATTAAATTATAGAAGTACATTGAAAAGTTGTTTAAAATTGTCTTCTCTATCTAAATCATGAAATAACATTTTTGGGTTTCATGTCTTTTTAAGCTTTACTGAAAACATTTTTTTACATTTGCTCAAAACAAATCTTATGTGCCCCCTGATGTGGGAATGGTGGCTATCCTTTAGTTACAGAAACAGGTGCTTAGTGATATTAATAAGGGGGGAAGCAGGAATAAGTGCCCAGTGATACAAAGAGCCTCCTAGTGGTGCACAAAAAGACACGTAGAATTCACCAGTGATTGCAGGGTCTGGATTTTGGATTACAGAAAGACGTGTCAGACCTGCATACATAATACCCATTTCAACAATCTTGTGTCCTAGCGCTAGCTGACACAGGACGCGGTACTCCATACACCACCTAGCATCCTTCTCCGCACAGCACGCAGAAGCCTATGTAGACCCACACAAACTTATACCATCCCCACCAGAAGCTTGACCTCACTTCAGGGTGTAAAATAGGGACGCATCCAGCTTCTTTCTCATACATACTCATCCATAGTGTCAGCGGACCATCTTGGCGTTAAAATCCCTGCTGCATAGACATCACGTGGAGTCAGGCGGCTCATCCCGCTCCCGCACGATTTCTCCCTCGCAGGCAGCACAAGTGAGCTCCACATCCTCCATGGTCTGACGCCCACATTCCCATCCCATAGGCAGCCTATAACAAGCAATAGCCTAGCCAGTCCAGGGACAGGAAGACTGAAGAGTAGACTAAGTTGTGTTGCAGGCGCAGGGAGCCAGCCTGAGGGTGCAGCGATCGGAGATGCCGATAATAAAATGTTAATGAAAGAATAAATCAACAACAAACAATTTAACCTATTAGCAATTTTTATTTGTTCTCTTGCTATCTTTATTTGAAAAAGAAGGCATCTAAGTAATCTTGTTTGTTTCATTACTCTGGACAGCACTTTTTTATTGGTGGATGAATTTATCCACCAATCAGCAAGGACAACCCAGGTTGTTCACCAAAAATGGGCTGGCATCTAAACTTACATTCTTGCAGTTCAAATAAAGATACCAAGAGAATGAAGAAAATTTGATAATAGAAGTAAATTAGAAAGTTGCTTAAAATGTCATGATCTATCTGAATCACAAAAGAAAAAATGTGGGTACAGTGTCCCTTCAAGCCTCTGAGGCTGTGGATAGTAATCAACCTGATCAGATACGATTGGGTCTATCGACACAACCTGCTAGCGGCCGATTGGCCGCAAATCTGCAGAGGGCGGCATTGCACATACAGTTCACCAGAACTGCTTGTGCAATGTTATATGCCGACAGCATATGCTGTCGACATTCAGCGATGTCGGGCGGACATGTTTCACTACAGCGAATCATGTCCGCCCACCATTTGGTAAATCTGCCCCTAAGCGCTATTGCATTGTCTTGTTTTTATGCATGTGTTGATTATGCAAATCTACTGTATTTACTGGTCCTTTATGATAATTGAACATCAACATTTTAGTACAATTCTCTCTCTCCCACTCCCAACTGGAAGTATGATTCCTTTACATTCTTATTTACATAGGCCTAGATTTGGAGTTTGGCGGTAAAAGGGCTGTTAACGCTCCGCTGGCTTTTTTCTGGCCGCACCATAAATTTAACTCTGGTATCGAGAGTTTAAACAAATGCTGCGTTAGGCTCCAAAAAAGGATCGTAGAGCATTTTTACCGCAAATGCAACTCTCGATACCAGAGTTGCTTACGGACGCGGCCGGCCTCAAAAACGTGCTCGTGCACGATTCTCCCATAGGAAACAATGGGGCTGTTTGAGCTGAAAAAAAACCTAACACCTGCAAAAAAGCAGCGTTCAGCTCCTAACGCAGCCCCATTGTTTCCTATGGGGAAACACTTCCTACGTCTGCACCTAACACTCTAACATGTACCCCGAGTCTAAACACCCCTAACCTTACACTTATTAACCCCTAATCTGCCGCCCCCGCTATCGCTGACCCCTGCATATTTTTTTTAACCCCTAATCTGCCGCTCCGTAAACCGCCGCAACCTACGTTATCCCTATGTACCCCTAATCTGCTGCCCTAACATCGCCGACCCCTATATTATATTTATTAACCCCTAATCTGCCCCCCTCAACGTCGCCGACACCTGCCTACACTTATTAACCCCTAATCTGCCGAGCGGACCTGAGCGCTACTATAATAAAGTTATTAACCCCTAATCCGCCTCACTAACCCTATCATAAATAGTATTAACCCCTAATCTGCCCTCCCTAACATCGCCGACACCTACCTTCAATTATTAACCCCTAATCTTCCGAGCGGAGCTCACCGCTATTCTAATAAATGGATTAACCCCTAAGTTAAGAACTATTTAATAGTTACCTAGTTAAAATAATAACAAATTTACCTGTAAAATAAATCCTAACCTAAGATATAATTAAACCTAACACTACCCTATCAATAAAATAATTAAATAAACTACCTACAATTACCTACAATTAACCTAACACTACACTATCAATAAATTAATTAAACACAATTCCTACAAATAAATACAATTAAATAAACTAGCTAAAGTACAAAAAATAAAAAAGAACTAAGTTACAGAAAATAAAAAAATATTTACAAACATAAGAAAAATATTACAACAATTTTAAACTAATTACACCTACTCTAAGCCCCCTAATAAAATAACAAAGCCCCCCAAAATAAAAAATTCCCTACCCTATTCTAAATTAAAAAAGTTACAAGCTCTTTTACCTTATCAGCCCTGAACAGGGCCCTTTGCGGGGCATGCCCCAAGAATTTCAGCTCTTTTGCCTGTAAAAGAATAAATACAATACCCCCCCCCCAACATTACAACCCACCACCCACATACCCCTAATCTAACCCAAACCCCCCTTAAATAAACCTAACACTAAGCCCCTGAAGATCTTCCTACCTTGTCTTCACCATCCAGGTTCACCGATCCGTCCTGAAGAGCTCCTCCGATGTCCTGATCCAAGCCCAAGCGGGGGCTGAAGAGGTCCATGATCCGGTCAAAGTCTTCATCCAAGCGGGGCAGAAGAGGATCTTCCATCCGATTGAAGTCATCATCCAGGCGGCATCTTCTATGGTCTTCCATCCGGAGCGAAGCGGCAGGATCCTGAAGACCTCCAGCGCGGAACATCCATCCGGACCGACGACTGAACGACGAATGACTGTTCCTTTAAGGGACGTCATCCAAGATGGCGTCCCTCGAATTCCGATTGGCTGATAGGATTCTATCAGCCAATCGGAATTAAGGTAGGAATTTTCTGATTGGCTGATGGAATCAGCCAATCAGAATCTAGTTCAATCCGATTGGCCGATCCAATCAGCCAATCAGATTGAGCTCGCATTCTATTGGCTGATCGGAACAGCCAATAGAATGCGAGCTCAATCTGATTGGCTGATTGGATCAGCCAATCGGATTGAACTTGATTCTGATTGGCTGATTCCATCAGCCAATCAGAAAATTCCTACCTTAATTCCGATTGGCTGATAGAATCCTATCAGCCAATCGGAATTCGAGGGACGCCATCTTGGATGACGTCCCTTAAAGGAACAGTCATTCGTCGTTCAGTCGTCGGTCCGGATGGATGTTCCGCGCTGGAGGTCTTCAGGATCCTGCCGCTTCGCTCCGGATGGAAGACCATAGAAGATGCCGCCTGGATGATGACTTCAATCGGATGGAAGATCCTCTTCTGCCCCGCTTGGATGAAGACTTTGACCGGATCATGGACCTCTTCAGCCCCCGCTTGGGCTTGGATCAGGACATCGGAGGAGCTCTTCAGGACGGATCGGTGAACCTGGATGGTGAAGACAAGGTAGGAAGATCTTCAGGGGCTTAGTGTTAGGTTTATTTAAGGGGGGTTTGGTTTAGATTAGGGGTATGTGGGTGGTGGGTTGTAATGTTGGGGGGGTATGGTATGTTTTTTTTTACAGGCAAAAGAGCTGAAATTCTTGGGGCATGCCCCGCAAAGGGCCCTGTTCAGGGCTGGTAAGGTAAAAGAGCTTGTAACTTTTTTAATTTAGAATAGGGTAGGGAATTTTTTATTTTGGGGGGCTTTGTTATTTTATTAGGGGGCTTAGAGTAGGTGTAATTAGTTTAAAATTGTTGTAATATTTTTCTTATGTTTGTAAATATTTTTTTATTTTCTGTAACTTAGTTCTTTTTTATTTTTTGTACTTTAGCTAGTTTATTTAATTGTATTTATTTGTAGGAATTGTGTTTAATTAATTTATTGATAGTGTAGTGTTAGGTTAATTGTAGGTAATTGTAGGTAGTTTATTTAATTATTTTATTGATAGGGTAGTGTTAGGTTTAATTATATCTTAGGTTAGGATTTATTTTACAGGTAAATTTGTTATTATTTTAACTAGGTAACTATTAAATAGTTCTTAACTATTTAATAGCTATTGTACCTGGTTAAAATAATTACAAAGTTGCATGTAAAATAAATATTAATCCTAAAATAGCTACAATGTAATTATAATTTATATTGTAGCTATATTAGGGTTTATTTTACAGGTAAGTATTTAGCTTTAAATAGGAATAATTTATTTAATAAGAGTTAATTTATTTCGTTAGATAAAAATTATATTTAACTTAGGGGGGTGTTAGTGTTAGGGTTAGACTTAGCTTTAGGGGTTAATCAATTTATTAGAATAGCGGTGAGCTCCGCTCGGCAGATTAGGGGTTAATAATTGTAAGTAGCTGGCGGCGACGTTGTGGGGGGCAAGTTAGGGGTTAATAAATATAATATAGGGGTCGGCGGGGTTAGGGGCAGCAGATTAGGGGTACATAATTATAACGTAGGTGGCGGTCGGCAGATTAGGGGTTAAAATTTTAAATCGAGTGGCGGCGATGTGGGGGGAGCTCGGTTTAGGGGTACATAGGTAGTTTATGGGTGTTAGTGTACTTTAGGGTACAGTAGTTAAGAGCTTTATGAACCGGCGTTAGCCAGAAAGCTCTTAACTCCTGCTATTTTCAGGCGGCTGGAGTTTTGTCGTTAGAGCTCTAACACTCACTTCAGAAACGACTCTAAATACCAGCATTAGAAAGATCCCATTGAAAAGATAGGATACGCAATTGACGTAAGGGGATCTGCGGTATGGAAAAGTCACGGCTGAAAAGTGAGCGTTAGACCCTTTAATCACTGACTCCAAATACCGGCGGTAGCCTAAAACCAGCGTTAGGAGCCTCTAACGCTGGTTTTGACGGCTACCGCCGAACTCCAAATCTAGGCCATAGCTTTTTTATAACCAGTAATGTTGTACTGCTATTTCAGTATAGGTGGTGGATACAGCTGTCAAAAGCAGTTATTTTCAATGACAAAATACAGGTGAATGAGCTTTTTTTTAACATACTCCACCAGGCATTACTGAGAAAACACTGGAGAGAAGAAAAAAAACACTGAACAGTCCATTTAAATTTGTACCATATTCGCCAATGTATTTTTTTGCCCATATCCAGTATCTGCATACATCTGTAATGAAAGTTTCTAATGATTTCCTGCTGCAGGTTAATTTGGTTCTTTTGTGAGTTTAAGGGGCATATTTATCAAGCTCCGTATGGACCTTGAGGTCCCTTGTTTCCGGCGAGCTTTGGGCCTGCAATAGAGCTAAATGCCCTTTTAAGGGCAATGCCCATCCAAATACCCTTTTCAGGACAATGGGGAGCTTAGTTTTTTTAGTTAGGCTTTTATTTGGGGGGTTGGTTGTGTGGGTGGTGGGTTTTACTGTTGGGGAGGTTGTTTGTATTTTTTTTACAGGTAAAAGAGCTGATTTCTTTGGGGCTATTGGTAGTTTAGTTTAGGCTAGGGTTTTTTTTTATTTGGGGGGCTTTTTTATTTTGATAGGGCTATTAGATTAGGTATAATTAGTTTAAATATCTGATAATTTGTTTTTTATTTTCTGTAATTTAGTGTTTGTTTGTTTTTGTGATTTAGCTAATTTAATTTATTTAATTGTATTTAATGTAGGTAATTGATTTAATTGTAGTGTAGTGTTAGGTGTTAGTGTAACTTAGGTTAGGTTTTATTTTACAGGTACATTTGTCTTTATTTTAGCTAGGTAGTTATTAAATAGTTAACTATTTAGTAACTATTCTACCTAATTAAAATAAATACAAACTTGCCTGTAAAATAAAAATAAACCCTAAGCTAGATACAATGTAACTATTAGTTATATTGTAGCTAGCTTAGGGTTTATTTTACAGGTAAGTATTTAGTTTTAAATAGGAATTATTTAATAATAATTGTGGGTTTTATTTAGATTTATTTTAATTATATTTAAGTTAGGGGTTATTAGGGTTAGGGTTAGACTTAGGTTTAGAGGTTAATACATTTAGAATAGTGGTTGCGACGATGGGGGCGGCAGATTAGGGGTTAATAATTATAAAGTAGGTGGCGGCGATGTTGGGGGCAGCAGATTAGGGGTTAATAAATATAATGTAGGTGACGGCGATGTTAGGGGCGGCAGATTAGGGGTTAATAATATTTAACTAGTGTTTGCGAGGCGGGAGTGCAGCACTTTAGGGGTTAATATGTTTATTCGAGTGGCGGCGATGTCCGGAGTGGCAGATTAGGGGTTAAAAAATGTATTATAGTGTTTGCAATGCGGGAGGGCCTCGGTTTAAGGGTTAATAGGTAGTTTATGGGTGTTAGTGTACTTTTTTGCACTTTAGTTATGAGTTTTATGCTACAGCATTGTAGTGTAAAACTCCTAACTACTGACTTTAGAATGCGTTAGGAATCTTGGAGGTAGAGGGTGTACCGCTCACTTTTTGGCCTCCCAGGACAAACTCATAATACCAGCGCTATGGAAGTCCCATAGAAAAAAGACTTTATGAACTTTACGTGTCGGTTTGCGGTATGGCCAAAGAAGTGTGTGGTGCCCCTAAACCTGCAAGACTCGTAATAGCAGCGGTAGTGAAAAAGCAGTGTTAGGACCTGTTAACGCTACTTTCTCAGCTTAACGCAAAACTCGTAATCTAGCCAATATATTCTTAATAATTATATAATTATCTTGGGCATAGTTTGAAGCTTTTTTGCATTTCTTATATTCTACCAATTAACTTAAACAATTGAATAGTATGACCTTTATGTTATTTAAATTTTAATATATAGTAAAAATAATTAAATAATTTTAAATACCTTTTTTATATATACCATCACCTTTATTAATTTCTTTTAGATCAAAATGTGCATAAAAATAGACACTAATAAAGTGTGTGCAAAAAAAAATATGTGGGAGAGTTGAAATGTTTTGTAAAAGTGCATATGCTGAGCAAACAAAACAAATCACATTACATGTGACAAAATGCTGTTGCAGTGAAATTGGATATAGTGACATTTATTGTTTTGTAAGATATATCTTTTGTAAGTATCCCATTTGGAAACAAAATAGAGATGGTTCTGTCAAGCTGGATGGAACTTTAAAAATATCTTATCCCCTAGGATATGAAGATATCGTTTAGAAGAATATATTAATCTATTCAGAGTGACTTTTGAACTAAAATTGAATTATAGCAGAGCTGATGACATATTTATTTATATAGCAATTAAATACTGTACATCTTCGGATTTACAATAAATAAATTATATATATTTATTTTAAATCCAAAGATGTACAGTATTTAATTGCTATATAAATAAATGATACACTGTCGATATTTAACATTGCACAAGCAGTTCTGGTAAACTGCTTGTGCAATGCTGCCTGCAGAATTGCGGCCAATCGGCTGCTAGCAAGGGGTGTCCATTCACCCGATCGTACATGATCAGGCGGATTGCTGTCCGTCGCCTCAGAGGAGGCGTATAATTTAAGGAGCAGCGGTTTCAAGTTCTTAACTCTGAAGGCTCGCACGAAAACAGGGGTATACGGCCCAATTTGGGCCGTGATAAATCGGCCCCTAGTCTGAAGAAGGGGCTAGTGAGCTCCGAAACATCACTTGAATAAAGAGTACTTTGCTTTTTAAGTCCAGTAAGTGCAGATTTGAATACATTTGGAATCTATAATTGTTTCCTGACACCTTGAGAGTGCAAATCCTCCCCACTTTGAATTATATATACAGTATATATATTCTAATGATGGGTTTTTTTGTAAAATATTTTACAGTAAAAATCTGCTTCTGCTTATGAGAAGGCTTATACTTTAGTGGGATTTAGCTTTTTTTTCTTGCTTCATTAAAGGGACATGAAACACAATTTTCTTTCTTTCATGATTCAGAGAGAATACAATTTTAAAACGTTTCCAATTATATATAAAGTATATATAGTTATTATTTGTTGAAGAGATAACTAGATGGCGTGCACATCTCTGGAGCACTACATGACAGGAAATAGTGCTGCAATCTAGTGCTCTTACTAATGTATAACATTGAAATTGGATATAAGTGGGGGAAGGGCAAAGTATACTATAAGCAGGAAGTCAGTTTTATTGAGGCAAATAGCCAAAAGTATATGATTTAATTTGTGAAAACTTTGACTCCCTGCCACAGATTGTGAGTAAAAAAAACAGAACACAACTAACAAAGTAATTGTAAAGGGTTTACAAATATGGATATATGGATAGGTAACTCAAATCTGTGTCAAGAATTTTAAGCTAAGCCCAATTTGCAGTCATAAAAAATAAAAAAACTGAAATTAATAATCATCCATACACTAAAGTTTATTGGCAAACATAAGTTAAACCACACATGCAATAGCTTAAGCTGAAAATTAAAAACACATCAACCCAAGTTGAACTATGAATCTGCCTAGTCAATCTAAATTTGTGGAGCTATATTCTAACCAGCAGCATATATATAGAAAAATAATGGCTAAGCCCTTACAATCCGAGGGCTAATTATAATTAATTTTACAGTTATCAATATACTGCTGGAAGTTTTCAGAACAACCAGGGTGAGCAAATTAAAAAGAGGGAAAGACAAAGCTTATCCCAGAGGACCCCTGACGCGCGTTTTGCAAAAACCGCTTCCTCAGAGGGGTCAAGATATCTAGATGGCGTGCACATCTCTGGAGCACTACATGGCAGGAAATAGTGCTGCAATCTAGTGCTCTTACTAATGTATAACATTGTTGGAAAACTGTTGCCATATAATTTGAGGAGTTTTGCATGATCCCTGTGAATATGGATATGCAGATAGGCATCTTTTAATTCACTCCAATACCTTCTAGGTCTGTTGCACATGCCAAAAAAGCTCTTTCCTTTAAATGATATTTGGGACACAGGAGGAACCTTCCTTAAAAAGGGTGAGAACAAAAGCCGATGTGCTACCCCTGGAAAATTATGTTCAGTATCCAGTGGTCTAAATAAATTCCCCCCAGAACTTTGGTTCTGGGGCCACACCTTCATGTTGATTTGCAGGAAAAGGCAAGCTTTTTGGCCTTTTTTGACTTACACCATGCTTCTGCATAGACTTGGGTGTGTCTGACATTTTAGACACTGAGAAGGATCTTCGCGTCTTGGATTGATGAAAGGAGTGATCACGTCCAGTTGACTTAACCCTGCCCTTTGCTTTTTGTGACTTGTTTAGGAAGGCTCTTTTACTTCAAGTGACTGAAGTAATAGCATCCAGTCCAGGTCCATACCATTTTTTTCCCAAGAAAACAAATTTGATGTGCTTTTAAACACAATATCAACACATCCTGACTTGAGCCATAAGACTCTTCTTCCCAGAACAATCATAAGAGCACTTTTC
The DNA here is from genome assembly GCF_027579735.1 of Bombina bombina. Classification (NCBI taxonomy): domain Eukaryota; kingdom Metazoa; phylum Chordata; class Amphibia; order Anura; family Bombinatoridae; genus Bombina; species Bombina bombina. The sequence goes on from NC_069500.1 coordinate 988,339,748, forward strand.
ACATTAATACAAGCCATTTCTTGAACCTGGTTGCTGGGAGGGAGAGCCTAGGATTAATGCTGATTTACCTGAGCCTGTACCAGTAATGTATTGTTCCAGTGAAAATGGATATACTGGCATTGATTATGACAATGTGATGCCTGATGTAGTGTGTGGGAATGTGAGAGGGCAGCAAGGCTGGGAAAAAGGACAGACTGAATGTGTGTAGCCTTCTGTGCTAGAAGTTAGAACCAGTTTTGCATGCCCAAGAGGGGGAGGAGATGGGACTTACCCCTACAACTCTCCCATAGCTGTGTGTGACCTGGATAGAGAATGTGTGGGCCCAGAAGCTGCAGTGAACCTTCTACATCTACAGAGCATACAGGAGTAAGTGTGAACAGTGGACTATCTGGCCTAAGCTTTGCAAGAACTGCCCTTAGTCCCCTAGTGAGTTACCTTGAGGGGGCTCTAGATCCCTTCACATGAGAGGGTGAGTGCAAGGAGGGTGTGATATCCAGCAAGGGAGTGCCTTCCACAAGGCAAATTGTGTCAGCTGATGCTAACTGCTGCAGTGGGCAAAAAGGGCAGATCTGGTCTTATGAACGAGGAAAGACTAAGGTTCAGGTTTACATAGGGGATCAGCATAGGCTGATCCCTCTTACCACCATCTTAAAGGGGGAGTGGCATGATACACTCATGTGGACTCGTTGATACCTGGATTGGCCACCCAGCAGAGGTGGTATTGTGGTCTCAGCATTGCCAGGTTAATCTGAACTGCTCTTTCTTTGTGTAACATCTGTGTTCAGGAATGCTGTGGCCTAAAGACCCCCCTCCTTCTCTTGTATGGTACTTCTTGATACTGGGAGTTAAGGCTATGTATGGTTGGATGATTGTAAATTATAACAAGGGTGGGGGCCTTGACAAGACAAAGAAGAAAGCTGAGTTTTTAATTGTATGTAACAGAGAATTTAGTCAGAACTTGTGTGGGACCAGAAGGATTAACATCATGGACGCAGGTTCTCCACATATTTTAAGAACTTGGTAATAATCTTAGATGTTGTGTATTATTTTTATGTCCCATTTCATTTTAAAGAATTGTATCTTTGCATATATGCTATTTTGAATGTTTCTATAATTTGGCACTGTGTAACCTGTATTGGTACTTTAGTTATTAAAAACATAGAAAATCTAATTCTGTCTTTAGGCTCTAACATCTGAATTGACACTCTGTTAAGACAAGGTTAAAGGCACGTTACCTAATTGTTAATTTGCATGAGTTATTGGGGGTTTCCAAGACACCCCTTTTTTCAAAGTTCTTAGTGGTGGCAGCAAGTGTTAAACTGGGGTTGTGTGGGCAGGATTTGAGGGTTAATTTGGTGTCCCTTTAAGGTCCTTTGTAAATTTAGAAGTTTTAGGAAACAAGAGGCTTAGTGCTATTAAACCCCTTTATGCCCAAACCCTCCCCATTTGTGATGGTTGAGTGGAAAAGGCTTAATCGTCACAGACATATTGCTTCAAATTTGGGGCAGATCATAAGAGCTTCTTTGCAGATAACCCCTAGTGGGTTGTAAATCCCTGTCTAGCATGAGACATAGGGGTAGATTTAACAAGCAGCGGATGCTGCAATCTACCCCCGTAATTTCCAGATCGCTGGAAACAAGAGTTAAGAAGCAGCAGTCGCAAGATCGCTGCTCCTTAACTCATCCGCCACCTCTGAGGCGGCGGATAGCCTTCATCCCAATCGGATATGATCAGGATGATTGACACCCCCTGCTAGCGGCCGATGGGCCGTGAATCTGCAGGGGGCGGTATTGTACAAGCATTTCACTAGGAATGCTTGTGCAATGTTAAATGCTGACAGTGTATGCTGTCGGCATTTAGCGATGTCGGGCTGACATGCAGTAAATCGGCTCCCAAGACTGAGAGCAAATGTGGCATAACTGATCAGGGAGTCACTCAAACACTTCCTTAGAAAGCAAATATTGTAAAGGGGTTAAATTATTGGTAGATCACACTTTCAAAGGGTCAGCATGATGTCCAGAGATGGGAGCTGCACCAGTTTGTTCCATAGTATACAGTATATAGTAAGGATAGGCAAGTATATATAAATAGATAGCAGCACAGAAATTCAGTACAAGGCTTAACCGCCTAAGGTGAATGCAGAATAATTTGCACAATGTAAAACTGAAGACCCTAGAAGCGAATCAGAAAAATTGGACACTGTCTCTTTATATGGCATATCTTGTAAATTTGTAAAAAAAAAAATGACAATTTCATACAATAAAAAGTTAGTAACATACAGACAAAGCTCTGGAAATAATGGGTGGTCATTGCTCCCAATGTCCAGTATTAATTTAGCTGCGTGTCAGCAAGGTGACTGCCGATCAGTGAGGAGAATTAAAGTGAACGTGTCCTATTTTCTTTAACCCCTAACGTCTCCAGTGCAGAAGTAGCCCAATTTTTAAAAAAATAACGTAAAACAGGACTAAAAATCCTCTTGGTAATTTGACAGCCTGCTACGAAGTAGGACTGGTTCTCCGATGTTCGCTAAAGCTAACTGCAGTAAATTTAACCCCTTCACGACCAATATGTTCACAATTAATTTGTGCACAAAGGACCAGATCTTTGTTGCTATTTTTGACATGTTTATAGTCAACCATTATTTTCTGCTTTTATATTAATTACACCCTAATATATTATAATATTGTTTTTTTTTTAACAACAGATAGGGTTTTCTTATAATAATAATTATATATATACAGTATATGCAGTCATGGCCAAAGATATTGGCACCCCTACATTTCTGTCAGATAATAATGCACCACTTCACCCAGAGAATTGTTGCAATTACAAATGTTTAGGCATTCTCACATTCTCATGTTTATTTCTTTTGTTTGTATTGGTATGAGACTAAAAAGTGGAGAGAAAAAAAACAAAAACTGACATATTCTACGACTGGACAAAATTATTTGCACCTTTTTTCAAAATTGGAAGAAATAATTGCATTTAAAGTTTGTGATGCTCCAGTAATTTGTAATTAAACTCACCTGTATCATCTAGCAGGTGCTGACAATATAGAAATCACACCGGCAACAACTTAAAATGGTGAAAAATTCACTCAACCTTTCTGTTGTGTGTCTCTGTGTGCCACACTGAGCATGGAAAAGAAGAACAACTAAGGATTGTCTGAGGAGTTGAGAACAAAAATTGTGGAAAAGCATGGACAATCTCAAGGTTACAAGTCCATCTTCAGAGATCTTAATGTTCCTGTTTCCACTCTGTACAACATTGTCAAGAAGTTTACAGACCATGGCACTGTAACAAATCTCCCTGGACGTGGATGAAAGAGAAACATTGATCAAAGATATTGTAAGTGTCTAAGCTTTTCCACAACCAAAATGTATTTATTTATTTATTTATAAAATTATATGAACCACCATCTCATCACCAACTTCTTCCAAAATGTGCGGAAAAAAAAAATCTGCGTTTTCACACAAAAGTTACCTTTTCATTGTGAATATTGAATCCCGATGTGTGCCACTGCAGACAAATTCCTCACTGTGTGTTCAGCTACATCTCCTGGGTCCACCAGTACCCTTTATGTATAGGTTTCTCAACTTTTTGTGAAGTTATAGGGCCAAACAAGGAACCTGCCCATTTTAGGTTTTCAAAGCAGAACATCTTATAGATTCATTTTTTTTTTCAAACGTAGTCACCCCAGGGAATCTGAAATGGAGCTTTTTCATATTTTATAAACCTTCATCTCATCACCAATTTCTTCCAAAGTTTGCAATAAAAAAAGCAACATTTATTTTTGCGTAAAAGTTGCATTTTCATTATAAATATTGAAATCTACTGTGGATTTTATAGGAGAAATACCCAATACACGCACAGAAATAATGGTTTCTGTTAACCAGAGTTAATTTTCTTCATCTGTTTCTTTCATCTGCTGCAATTCTTAGAAATGTTTATTAGGTAGTGCTTTTTATGGCTCTGTGGTAATTTAAAGGGATATGAAACCCAAAATGTGTCTTTCCTTCTATTTTCAAATTTTCTTTATTCTTTTGGTATCTTTTGTTGAAAAGCAGTGACGTATGCTCAGGAGCCTGCCCATTTCTGGAGCATTATATGGCAGCAGTTTTGCAAGAATGTTATCCATTTGCAAGAGCACTAGATGGCAGCACTATTTCCTGCCATGTAGTGCTGCAAACACCTACCTAGGTAACTCTTCAACAAAGAATATCATGGGAACAAAGCAAATTTGATAATAGAAGTAAATTGGAAACTTTTAAAAAAATTGTATGCTCTGTCTGAATCACAAAAGAAAATGTTTGTGTTTCTTATCCCTTTAATTGCTCTGGGCTAGATTAGAAGGGGAGTGCTTTTTAGCACTCTCGCTTGAACGTAAACACTGCCAGAATTAACCCTACAGGAGTAAACATATTTTTCATTGGCGCCAACTCGACATGAGTTATATTAAGCTGCACATATATTTATTAAATATAAAATATTGAAAATATAAATAATTCATAAAAATAATTATTAAAGATGTACTAAAATATTCAAAAAATGCCTAGAATATATATGTAAAGAAAGAACAACACGGAAGGGGCGCCAATGGTGCAGATCAATGGAGGTTTCTGGAGGTGTACCAATGTACTAAGATAACAGGGTACTCACAATAGATGAAGGCATTCAGTTATGCCAATAGAGGCGGGTTGGATTTTAGCAGCAATCCAGCTAGCTGAACGAGTAGGCAGCTCTCTATCGGTATCCAAACGGAGGGAAACTAGAGATGTGAGACAAAGTACAGAGGCGCCAATGGTGCAGATCAATGGTGATATAAGGCACAACAACACCCCAATATGCACAGGATACTCACATGTGGTGAAGGCAATCAATTTTGCCCATAGAGACAGGCTGGATTTCACAGCAATCCAGCTAGCTGTTCCAAGGTGGAGTAACGGATGGGTGGGTGTCAGAGTGTTAATACTCTAAAGTAGCATAGCAACAGGAAGTATCTATTATAACACTAGGAGTGGATTTGATATAAAAGTAAATTTATTTAAAAAGTATAAAAAATAATACCACTCATCTCAGTGTTAAAAATGTATCTTATACATAAGGAATACATGCGACGCGTTTCTCAGGTATACTGTTTCCTCAGGCATGCCTGTCTCTATGGGCAAAATTGATTGCCTTCACCACATGTGAGTATCCTGTGCATATTGGGGTGTTGTTGTGCCTTATATCACCATTGATCTGCACCATTGGTGCCTCTGTACTTTGTCTCACATCTCTAGAATATATATGTATATTTTACAGTTTCTATCAGATAGTGTTTATATGAGTGCATATATATATATATATATATATATATATATATATATACGTTGTGTTTGGTGCAACTTTTATTTTAGCCATAACCCTTTACGCAAATTTAATTCCACACGTTTTCTTACAATTTGTAATACTTGCACGAATTGGGAAGTGATCAAAAAAATCTAAACTTAAAATCCCTAATACCATAAACAGAATCTTGAAATCCAGAAAGATCATAATCCCTAATGTCGAAAATCCAGATAATCAAAATGCAGAAAGAACAAAATCCCTAAATTATAAAATCCCTAAAATTTAAATCCCTAAAATGCAAAATCCTTAAATTTAAAAAAACCCTGTAGATATGATGTACTGTGATATCCCCATCTTCACTACCTTTTTGCCTCTGGGGGTTCAAGGGGCACAAAGCCCCCTTTGTAAACCCCATTTCCCAAGTTTCACATGATGTGGATGCCAGAGGATCGGCGGGTGCCCCCTTGAACCCCCCAGGCAGAGGCAAAAAGATAGTGAAGATGGAGACATCGCAGCACATCGTATCTATAGGGTTTTTTAAGTTTAGGGATTTTACATTTTAGGGATTTTGATTTTAAAGATTTTATAATTTAGGGATTTTGATTTTCTGGATTTAAGACATTAGGGATTATGATATTTCTGGATTTCAAGATTCTGTCTTATTAGGAATTTTGAGTTTATGGATTTTGATGTAGACCCACACAAATTAATACATCCGCAATATTCTAATATCGTGCATGCGCAACACCTGTAATCTAGTCCTCTATGTCTGATATTGGGATATTTAAAATTAAAAAAAACTTAAAGAAAACTTTAATTTTTTTTAAGCTCAGATATCTGAGTTTTGCTCTGAGTAGTTGACAAGAGTGTGGTTGTCTCTGAAACAATTATTAATACAGAGACCAGGCAAAGAAGAACATGAAGGACAGTGATAGACTGAGTCCCTTCAGACACCTTTTTTGCCACAGACTCTGCATCGCTTTTGGGGGCTTATTTGCGTGCAGTGAGGGGAATCCTACATGGAAAATGTCTTTCAAAACGTCTGATACCAAATAATGGTTTTGCGATGTACAAGGTATGGTTTCAAATACTGGTCAGCCAGGTTGACTCCTCCTATATATTTATTGTAATCAAGGATACACTTTGGTTTGTTGATTACCCTCCTCTTTTCATTACTGGCTCTGAGGCTTCAATGTGAATCATAGAAAAAGAATGGAAATCTGAGTGTCAAAAGTTCGCCCTGATGCAAAGAAGATGTGTTTCCATGCTTTTGCTTGGGCCACACCAGATGTTGGGAAAATACTCTCCTGTTTTTTTTTGGATTGTACCACAAGCAGAAGCATCCAAATAAAACACATTTTTAAATAACTCAATACTTATGTATGAACATTGTCTAGGTATAAATGGCAGCCTTTGTTAAGGAACAGAAGGATAATGTCCTATACTATCTTTCCACTTGTGCTTATAGATTCTGGACAATCTGTATACAGTAAGGCAGAAGTATATCCAGTTGTGCTTTCACACAATTTGTAAAATTACAGCCCATACCAAGCTTTTTTTGAGGGTATGTACTGCTCGAACAGCAGCCTCCCTTTAAACTACATTAGCAACTAATAAATAAAAATGTGTGTCTTGGGAACATACACTTTGAAATTTGTTAAAAGAGGGTGATTTTGATAAGCTTGTCATTATTTGTATCACTTTATGGGGATCACAATGTTGGCTGTAATGATCACAATAACTGGTCTGGTATTAAAGGGTTAACCATACCCTAAAATCCCAAATCCTTACCCTCACATTAAATAAAGTATTATTAACTATATACAGTATTATTAAAATCATTTGAACTATTTAAAGCCCTGATTACCACGGATCACAATGAGGACTGTAAGGATCACAGTGAAGGGTCTGTGATCTAGGGGTTAATGTTACCCTAAAACTCCAAAGCCTTTCCCTTATATATTCTTAAATAAAGAATAATTAACTAGTTAGTGTTATAATTAAATTATTAGTAACTATTTAAAAATAAAATCAATGTAAATATTTGCATAGGAAATTAGTACATCTAGGCAAGTATCCCCGCTTGCTTTTCCCCAGAAATTCTTAATATACAATGTTTCCAATGCACAAGAGAATTGTGGGTAAGATATGCAAATTAGATATGCAAATTCTCAGTTTTTTTGCTTCAAATATACTGTTTTGACACAGCGATCCTTTTAAACAGGATTATGACAGCAAACCAGAAATCACTCACTAAACAAGCCTGTTTTGTTCTTTTTGGAAATCATCAGTAGGAGATAGATTTCTGGATGCTGCATTGGAAAAGCTATTTTCATGGTTAAACCAAAATTCATTAAAATTATGGGGGGAGATAAAAAACTGAAATTAAAATCCTCCATGTCTCAAAATTAAATCAATGTAAATATTTGCATAGGAAATTAGTACATCTAGGCAAGTATCCCCGCTTGCTTTTCCCCAGAAATTCTTAATATACAATGTTTCCAATGCACAACAGAATTGTGGGTAAGATATGCAAATTCTCAGTTTTTTTGCTTCAAAAATACTGTTTTGACACAGCGATCCTTTTAAACAGGATTATGACAGCAAACCAGAAATCACTCACTAGACAAGCCTGTTTCATTCTTTTTGGAACTCATCAGTAGGAGATATATTTCTGGTTGCTGCATTGGAAAAGCTATTTTCATGGTTAAACCAAAATTCATTAAAATTATGGGGGGAGATAAAAAACTGAAATTAAAATCCTCCATGTCTCAAAATTAAATCTAGTGAGTGATTTCTGGTTTGCTGTCATAATCCTGTTTAAAAGGATCGCTGTGTCAAAACAGTATTTTTGAAGCAAAAAAACAGAATTTGCATATCTAATTTGCATATCTTACCCACAATTCTCTTGTGCATTGGAAACATTGTATATTAAGAATTTCTGGGGAAAAGCAAGTGGGGATACTTGCCTAGATGTACTAATTTCCTATGCAAATCTTTACATTGATTTAATTTTGAGACATGGAGGATTTTAATTTCAGTTTTTTATCTCCCCCCATAATTTTAATGAATTTTGGTTTAACCATGAAAATAGCTTTTCCAATGCATCAACCAGAAATCTATCTCCTACTGATGAGTTTCAAAAAGAACGAAACAGGCTTGTCTAGTGAGTGATTTCTGGTTTGCTGTCATAATCCTGTTTAAAAGGATCGCTTTGTCAAAACAGTATTTTTGAAGCAAAAAAACTGAGAATTTGCATATCTAATTTGCATATATTACCCACAATTCACTTGTGCATTGGAAACATTGTATATTAAGAATTTCTGGGGAAAAGCAAGCGGGGATACTTGCCTAGATGTACTAATTTCCTATGCAAATATTTACATTGATTTAATTTTGAGACATGGAGGATTTTAATTTCAGTTTTTTATCTCCCCTCATAATTTTAATTAATTTTGGTTTAACCATGAAAATAGCTTTTCCAATGCAGCAACCAGAAATCTATCTCCTACTGATGAGTTCCAAAAAGAACGAAACAGGCTTGTCTAGTGAGTGATTTCTGGTTTGCTGTCATAATCCTGTTTAAAAGGATCACTGTGTCAAAACAGTATTTTTGAAGCAAAAAAACTGAGAATTTGCATATCTTACCCACAATTCTCTTATTTAAAAATATAGATAAGCCCTGATCACCATGAATGACTGCAATGATCACATGTGTGGCAGGGTTGTTATGAAGGGGTTAATTATATTTTTATTTTTATGTTTTGTGTGTGTGTGTGTGCGATTCCCCAAGTTTTATGCAGCACCAACCTCTAACACAATGTAGCAACAGCTCTGTCTCACTCAACTGTCTCTGGAACACGGAGAGATCGAGAGAGGAAGAGCTGCACTTCTACAGTTACTGTTTTGGATACAGTAACCAGTGATTGCTGCGATTGCTGACTGAACCCAGACTCACTGCCTCAGCTGCTGGTGGAAGCGGAAATCTGGTGATACCCTTGTAAGAAGGCTGAAAGCAAAGGACACTAGGGTCCTTAAGACCCAATGTTTTGTCACCTAATGGTTACGGTTAGTAAGCCTAAATGGTTAAAAAGACAGCACTTCAAACATAACTAATTTTGTAAAATTGCCCAAAACTGTACATAGTTTTAAATGGTGTATGTGACTAGGTCCTCAGACTATGCGAAACATGGTCAAACTAATAGCCTGCTGGCTATGAAGATGCATGGTATTTACCTATCATCATCATCTTTGTCAACCATGATCACTTTAGCTGCAGAAGACGGCTTCCAGTAAACAGGCCCATCAGAGTCAGTGCAAGCACAGTGCCAAGGATCAGTAAATGTTATAACAAGGAGCAGCACACTGTAGACCAAGGGATTAGAAGGCCTGTTCAGATTTCAGCTGTGAGGCTGGTGTCATCTCCACACTGGATAAAGATAGTCACTGCCTGTCTATCCCTTTTCCTTATTTGTAGGTTTTCTGAGGAGGAAATGGGTCTCAAATTGGTTACAGAGTCCCCTCCAAATGATGTCAAGATTAGCACTTTAAGTTTCACCTCTCTCTTTGCTGGGGGGCAAAAAAAATATTCTTTTATCTTGGGTGTTTTTACCTCCTGCTAGTGGACTGGACTTTAATCCCACTTGTGATGGCACGTGGACTCTCACCATTATATAAGTTAAACGAATATGTAGCACAGTGATTCTTGCAAGAATATTCTGATACCAAATTAAATACTTAACTTCAGTAAAAATATTGTTTTCAATGGATTTAATGCATTTAAATATTGTGGAACACCAAAGAAAATATACTGGAATGCTATAGTTAATGCAACATGTTGTATTTCAATATCCTAATCTTCCTCTTTAGATTAATCAGCTGTGGAAGATTTACCATACCTCAAGTGTGGATTCCTTTGAGAGGTGAACGCAGTGACTTACATCTCATGGTGATGACATACAAAATTACTTTCAAAAGTGTGTTATACATTTGGATGATGTTGTATAGCAATGTTGATTTTGGACAAGATGTACATTTGCAGAAAGCATTGAATTTCTCAGGGTTACAAGTCTCTTCTTCAGAATTAAGTTCTAAAGATATATGCCGTAGGATAGAGTACATCTGTAAAGAAATGTTTGCTAAAATAAATATCCATTTTAATTTAGAGCAGATTCATATTGTGAAATTATTATAGAGCAAGCATGACCATCACACACGCAATACACCATATACTTAGTACCAGTTGAGAAAAAACCCTCCATTTTGCTCCTGATGCAGAAGTAATACAAACAGAAAAGCTGATCTATGAAGGTAATAATAGATGTGCATTCTCACTTTGCTGATTCATTGAGTTGTTTGATATACAAACAGCCAAATACATTATTGGATGAAATGGCCGAAAAACAAATGATTGCTTGATGAAATTGATTTGTTCATTGTTTGTGCTGTTTGGCGCCAATAAAAAGGCACATAAATAGTGGGAAGGAGTTATATTGTTTGGTTAATAAGCTCCTTTGTTTGTAATTATGTACAGGGGGTCTTACCATTAATTTGTCCATACACGTCCCCTGTCCAATTCTAAATACACATAGAGTGCCAGCACAATGGATTAAAATAGAAAATTTATTGAAGACCTTTGTAAAAATACAAGTTGCGACGTTTCGGGGTGACCCCCTTAATCATGCAATTTGATACACACAATGAATAATGTCTTATTTAAACCCTTTCAATTTCTCGCCAATACAATGTTGCACTTTGTGCATAGCGCCACCTAATGGTCAAAAACATTAAATATACCTTAACTCTTTATGCTACTTAAACATTATATCAAAAATTAAAAACAAAGTGTCACCTGTACAAGCAAATATTTCCAATGCACAATAACTATTTCTGGGGCTATTATTAAACATCTTTGTCAGTGACTATTAACACAATTGAAAAGATTGCATATTATAGACTACTTTTTATCCAGATAATGTGCCAATAACAAAAATATAGTGGCTACTCATAAAGGATCTAATTTAATAGTAAATCTCATTAAGTAATGTTATTATACAATAAAAAGTTTTTGAAATTGTATGAACATAAGGAAGACTTTTGTTTTTAATGTTACTACAAAAAGACTAAGGAAGACTTTTGTTTTTAATGTGACTACAGAAAACAAGAGAGATCAAAGTCGCGGTTTAACCCCTTAGGTGTCATGGTTTCCATTCTGAAAATCCACCACATCTCTTTCTGCTTGAGAAGTACCTTCCTGTCTGCACCATTCCTAGGTATGGGAATCTGCTCAATAACTTGCCAATGAAGATGGCTAGTGTTGTGATTATTTTCAATGAAATGTTTAGACAGGGGGGCCTCCAGATTTTTCCTTCTGATGTTACTTCTATGTTGGCTAATGCGGTCCCTGATTTTTTAGTTAGTCTCCCATAAATAAATAAGAGAGCGCGGGCACTTAATTAAGTATAATACATACTTACTTTTGCATGTATAAAAGCCCTTAATGTTGTATTTTCTCCCATTGTGTGGGTGAAAGAAGTGAGGCCCCTTTATAACAGAACTACAACTCATGCATCCCAAGCATGGGTAGCATCCTTGTCTTTTACTCCCTAAATGAGATTGCTTAAGGACTGTACTTGGACCTACATCTGGGTACCTTGCATTCAAGCTTACTAATCCTACAAACGCAAATTTAGATTGCGCTTGGGCAGTCACATTTACTTTTAACTTAGAATATGATATAATATTTTAATATTGCACGCTCGCTAATGTTAGTGCACCCCTTGTAACCTAGTCCATAATAAGAATAACCAATAAACACATAGGTACCACATGCCGTAAACTTCCATCATGTCATATACTATACTATATAAATCAGGGTTCTTAAAACTTTTTTCCCCAATACCCAGTGCAATGATACCACATACCTTCATGACCCTATTTTTAATGCTTGGTCTGAAAATTTCTAAAGTAATATACAGTATACTATTAACTATCACAATAGCTCAATTACCCAATTAAGTGCCAGATTACGAATGGCACACTAACAGTTAGGCACAAGTGATAGCGGTTTATTGCAGCTGTTTGCCCACGCCAGATGAAGCAATTGTAATACAAGTTGAAAATAAACGGGATTGCTTGAGCTCAACTGAATTTGCAAAACAAAAAAGTGTCACAAAACACATCAAAAATACATTTAAAGGTTAGTTACACCCATAATTAAACTATCTAGTAAAAATGATTAAAAAACTAACAGCTTGATTACAAGTTTTGCATTATGGCGCTGTACGGCTATACCGCAGAAAAATTGACCATTGCGAGTGGAATGGCAGGTCTCCTGTATTACATGTTGCGATGGTATAGCTATACAGCAAGCATTTTAGCCTGTAATGCAACGTCTATTCCTCAATCAAAAAATTAAGTTTGAGTGCAGGATTTTCCATAGCACCGTATTACAGGTTGTGCGGTCTGGCTAAAATGCTTGCGTTACAGCCTATACGACACGATCCATTCCGAGATCTGAGACCAGTAGTTATGGATTTTGCGAAACAAAAATGTTTCACAAAACTCATAACTAAAATGTTACAAAGTATACTAACACCCATAAACTACCTATTAACCACTAAAATGCCACCCTCCTGCATCACAAATACTTTATTAAACCTATTCACCCCTAATCCGTCGCACACCCACATTGTGACTATTAAATTAACCTATTAACCCCTAATCCACCGCAGACCCACATCGCCAACATTAAATAAACCTATCAACCCCTAAACCATCTGCCCCCCACATCGCCAACACTATAATAAAGTATTAACCCCTAAACTACCAGCCCCCCACATCATAACTAATAAACTAAACCTATTAACCCCTAAACCTCTAGCCCCCATCATCGCAAAAAACTAAATTAAACTATTAACCCCTAAACCTAGCCCGTGCTAACTTTGAATTAAACGTTACAATATAACTATCTTAAAATAAATATAAACTTACCTGTGATAAAAAAAATTCTAAGATTAAAACTATAAATTAACCTAACATAGCTATTCTAATAAAAAAAAAAAATTACCAATTAAAAATCCTAAATTGCATGATTATAAAATACTAACACTACGAAAAAATTCAAAACCTGAATTAAATTTAAATAAACCTAATACTACGAAAAAAATATTTAAAAAGCTAACATTACAAAAAAAGCTAAAATTACGAAAAATAAAAAAAACACTAAAAATAAATAAATATCCAAAATAATAAAAATTACACCTAATCTAATAGCCCTATAAAACAACCCCCCCCCCAAAAAAAATAATCCGCTCCTAAGTAAACATTAAACTACCAATAGCCCTTAAAAGGGAATTTTGTAGTTCATTTAAACAGCTCTTTTACCTAAAAAATTACAAAGTCCCCCCTAAAAGTGAACCCCCCCCACCCAACCAACTTCCACAAATAAATAACCTAAGTCTAAAAAAATCCTAAACTACCTATTGCCCCTAAAGGGGCATTTGTATGGGCATTCAGCTCAAACCCTAATAAAAAAAAAAAAACCCCCAAAAAAAAACCTAATACTTACCCCAGAAAATCTACTCACGGTTCCTGAAGTCCAGACATCCATCTTCATCCAGGCAGTGAGAAGTCTTCATCCAGGCGGTGATATCTTAAATCCATTGCGGGGGCATATTTTTTCTTCATCCCGGTGTCGCAGAGCTGTGGAGGCATGGAGCATCTTTGCCGTCGGTGCAGACATCCAACGTGGAGGATCCTCTTCATACAGTCACCACCGTACATTGAAGCTTGAATGCAAGGTACCCATTTAAATATGAGAGCTACTGAAACCCTATTGGTTGATTTGAACAGCTTGCGTTCAAGCTTTAGTGTACGGCGGTGACCGTATGAAGAGGATGTCTACCCCGCCAGCAAAGATGTTCCTCGAATCCACAGCTCCGTGCCTCCACAGCTCCGCTACACCAGGATGAAGAAAAAAAATGCCCCCGTGATGGATCAAGATGTTGCCGCCTGGATGAAGATGGATGTCTAGATTTCAGAAACTGTGAGTAGATTTTCTGGGTTTAGTGTTAGGTTTTTTTTGGGGGTGTTTTTTTTTTAGATTAGGGTTTTGATGGGCAGTAAAAAAGCAGAATGCCCTTTTAAGGGCAGTTCAAGAGCTGAATGCCCTTTTAAAGACAATGCCCATACAAATGCCCAGGGGCAATGGGTAACTTAGGTTTTATTTAGACTAATGGGGGCTTGGTTGGGTGGAGATTTTTACTGTTGGGGGGACTTTGTAATTTATTGGAGGTAAAAGAACTGTTTAACTTAGGGCAATGCACTACAAAATGCCCTTTTAAGGGCCATTGGTATTTTATTGTTAGGTTAGGGGGTGTTTTTATTTGGGGGGGGGCATTTTTATTTTTATAGGGTCATTAGATTAGGTGTAAATTTTATTATTTTGGATAATTTTGTTTATTGTTTTTTATAATCTTAGAGTTTTTTATTTTTTGTAATTGTAATGTTTATTATTTTTTGTAATGTTAGTTGTTTTTATTTTAATTGTAGAGTTAGGATTATTTAATATTGTAATGTTAGTTTTTTAAATTTTATTTGTAGTGTTAGGATTATTTAATATTGTTATCTTAGTTTTTATTTTTTTATTTTATTTATTTAAAATAGTAATATTAGTTTAATTTATAGTTTAAATTTAGTTGTTTTTTTTCACAGATAAGTTTTTATTTATTTAAAGATAATTATAATGTAAGTTTAAATTAAAGTTAGGGGGTAATAGGTTTAGGGGTTAATATGTTTAGTTTAGACTTTGCAATGTGGGGGGGCCAGCGGTATAGGGGTTAATAGATTTAGTTTATTAGTGCCGATGTGGGGGGCCAGTGGTTTAGGAGTTAATAGCTTTCACTAGTGTCAGCGATGTTGGGGGTGGCGGTTTAGGGGTTAATCATTTTATTTAGTGTCAGCAATGTCGGGGGCGGTGGATTAGTGGTGTCCAGACTAGGGGGCTATGTTAGGGCGTTAGGTTTAAACGTAAGTTTCTTTTGCCCATAGAAAACAATGGGTTGCATTACAGAGATCGCCATTCCATGAATGCAGGTGTTAGTTTTTTCTAACACTTTCTCCCCAATTGATGTATATAAGGGAAAGCGTGCACGAGCACATAAATTCAGCCCTTGGCTTTTGTGCGGTATGGAGCTTAACACACCATAATGCACAGCACAAGGAGGTTTTTCAGTAACTCGTAATGGCAGCACTATGGAAAGTGCGATAACGCTAATTTTTTTGCGTTCTTTACTCACCCAGTATAGAGCAAAACTCGGAATCTAGGTGTAAATTTCTTAAAAAAGGCTCAAACATATGAGATCTCAAGTGTTAGAAAAAAAATACAGGCAAAGGGCTTTAACATAGAGATACATACAGTATATAAACACATAAATATATATGTACGCATATATAGAAGTGCATTGCATCCTTTTGCAGTCAAGTATATGAAAACATAAAAAATTATATTTATGCAATATTCATATTTTAAAGTGTTATACTGTGTATTTACTGCAAACAATTCACATTCTAATGTTCTGCACATAGCATTTATAAATATCTCTGATTCTATTTAGGTACACTATATGTCAATACCTATATATATATATATATATATATATATATATATATATATATATACTGTAGGTAAAGATATATATGTTGGAATATCTATGTAGAAATATGTATTTATGATAAAATAGAACATATTCTGCAATCTGAAGAACATGGGAATATGAAATATTCATATTTTCATGTCGGTTAGCGGACTTGAGAGTATGCGATCGGTATTGTGAATGAGTTTTTTCCCAGTTTTCTTGCTCCTTTGACTTCTATGGGGAATACGTCAATGCGGTCGCAATATATTAACCCGGCTTTTAACATGCATTAGGTTAGCGCGTGAGTAAAACTTTTTACTTTCAACTTGTAATCCGAGCGCTACCTCACACACACAAATTTTTTTACTTCTAGCGGATATAGAGGCCCATTTTTCAATCTCCGTATGGAGCTTGTGGGCCCGAGTTTCTGGCGAGCCTTCAGACTCGCCAGAAACAGCAGTTATAAAGCAGCGGTCTAAAGACCACTGCTCCATAACGCTGTCCATCTGCTCTGAGCAGGCGGACAGGAATCTCCACAATTCAACCAGATTGAGTATGATCGGGTTGATTGACACCTCCCTGGTGACGACCCATTGGCCGTGAGTCTGCAGGGGGTGGCGTTGCACCAGCAGCTCTTGTGAGCTGCTGGTGCAATGCTGAATACGGAGAGCGTATTGCTCTCCACATTCAGCGAGGTCTTGCGGACCTGATCTGCACTGTCGGATCAGGTCCGCAAGACCTTTGATACATAGGTCTCTTAGTGTGCGAGCAGGAGCGATAAGTACCGCTCCACTCGTAATCTGGCCCTAAATAATTAAACTCTCATGGCTGAAATAACTCCACCATATTACCTACTAACTTGTAACCTATTATATCTGAGAATACCTCACGGCAATTACAGTAACACCCCTGATTTGGGTCCATATTCACAGTAGCAACCCTCTTGCAATGTAAGTGCTCCAGGTCTTCACAAACAAATACATTGCATCCACTTGTGAAATAAAGAAGAGGAATTCTGGGAATTCTGAGGAGAACTAATGGAGGCAATGTGGATTGCAGAGGTGTAAAATCAGCTTAAAAGCATTAGATCTAGCTGCAACAAATACATCATTACAAACTATAAAATTCAGATGCTTTAGGGAAAAAGAAATGAAGTCACTAAGGTTAATGATAGTGTAACTACTGCTATTATAATGAAACAAATACTGGTAGTTGTGTATTATATCCTGAAAATGGTGCCAAAATTCAAGTTACTCATGAGACTTAATGGGGGGAAATGATTTGCTTGGGGCTTCTGTCTAATGCTTTTTTATGATGTTTACGTTGTAAAAAAAAAAATTGGTGATTACTTATACATTACAACAAATTAAATTGTATTTTCTCTGTTATAACGAAGTTGACCAATATAAGAAATTATTTATAATAAGAATATTAAGTTGCAACTTGATCATTCATTTTTAAAAACAACTTTTGTGCTTAAAATGACCTTAGAAACATTGTATACAATAGAAGATATAGTTGCATTAAAGGGATACTAAACCCAATTTTTTTCTGTTATGATTCAGATAGAGCATACAATTTTAAGCAACTTTCTTATTTACGCCTATTATCAATTTGTCTTCATTCTCTTGCTATCTTTATTTGAAAAAGAAGTCATCTAAGCTAAGGAGCCAGACAATTTTTGGTTGAATACACTCGACAGCACTTGTTTATTGGTGGGTGCATTTAGCCACCAATCAGCAAGCACAACCCATGTTGTGAACCAAACTTTTACAAAATAAGGCTAGATTACAAGTGAAGCACTAATTTATTGTGCGCCCGTAAACAGGCAAATTTACCCATTTATGGGCATTCGATAAAAAAACAGCCATTACAAGTGGCTTCCGCTCGATTAATTTACCAGAGATTAATGAAAAAATTTCCCCCAATGGCCCGAAAAAAGTGTACATATCCTTTATTAAATTAAAAAAAATATGACTTTTTTTTTTTAAATAACTGCACTGGGTTAGTTATGGGGTGTTAGAAAAAAAACGGCACTGAAAAGGGTCTTTATATTTCTCTCTATGTGGACTGTGTTTAAACTGAAAATATATATGAATATGCTTTTTAAACATATATATTTATGTTTTAATATGTGTATATACATATATAAACACATAAATATTTATGTATATATTCATATACATATATATTTAAACTTTGCTGCCCATCACTGCTCGCCTTTACCCCCTTTGCTGTGCTAGGTTCTCTGTCATGACTATTGGCATGAGAATGACGCTCTAATTGGAGCCTATGGAAGTGCCTTCTTTTAAGTACAAAGCTTCCATGCAATGCAAATGCGAGGTCACGTTCGCATTGTGCTAAACTACAAATACCAGCACACATTTATGTGCTCTGGTATTACAAGTGGAGCCCAAATATTGCGCTACACTTGTAATCTAGCCCTAAATGCCTTAAAAAATAAATTATTAAGTTATATTGAAAGGTTATATTACAATTTAACTTCAATGTCACCCCCTCTACTTATCGGTAGCTCAGATGTTAGATACAGGTGTAGATTTCTCCTTTTTCTGTGCCTCAGCAAATGCACATAATGAAAAAAAACGTATAATCCTCAATTACTGAGAATCCATGCACTCACAAAGTTCTCATGCACTTTTTAGCACAACAATTCCAGTGACAAAAACTAAGACACATATACTTGAGGACAAGATTTTGGGCTTGTGAGGTTATATAAGAAATTTAGCCAGTAATATAAAGCCCCAGTCATATTTTCTATAAAGGCAGTTTTTACCTCGGGAACAGTGTGTCTCCCAAAGGGATGTTCCCTGTTTTTCACTGTGTGTGCTGCACCTGTGAGGCTGTGTTCTGCTGTGCTCCCAATAGGGAATCAATATGGCTGCAGACCCATATGGCAGTGCAGGAAGCTGGGGAGGTGAAGCACAGAACAACTGTGGTTTCAGTTTGGTCTCTGAAGAAAAGGTAAAGAGTTATGAAAATGAATATTTGTCTTGGATTGAGAAAGAAAAAACAAAACAACAGCATGATATGTCAGTTTCTGAGTTGCTGATGATGGGATAAAAAGTGAGCAAGCAGCAAAAATTGATTACAGAATATAAAGTTGTTTAAAAAGGATATTTCTGCTACAGACAGTAGTTAGAAAAAGAATTTGGAGCTTGAAAAAAAAACTTTGTGAGGTTAGACAAGAAAAAATAATTCTGCTCTAGCGAATTTGAGCAACACAACAAACTTTGCAGCCCAGTGCAGGTGCTGCAATCAGAGAGTGTTTGTGTAAACGTGGAGGCTGAGTGTGCTGATGGATTTTGCTTGTGCACAGGCCACAGATGTGGATTATGAAGAGGCAATAGATTAGAGTAATGAGGGAAAAACATAATTTATACTTACGTGATAAATTATTTTCTTTCCTGGCATGGAGAGTCCACAAATCCATTCCATTACTAATGGGAATTTAAATCCTGGCCACCAGGTGAAGGCAAAGAACACCCCAACAACGCTTTAAGTATCCTCCCATTACCCAAAATCCCCAGTCATTCAGCCGAGGAATTATTGAAAGAGAAGAAGACACAAAGGGTATAGAGGTGCCTGAGGTTTAGAAAAATGACAAAAAGCCATCTTAAAAATAAGGATGGGTCATGGACTCTCCATGACCAGTAAAGAAAATAATTTATCAGGTAAGTATAAATTATGTTTTCTTTCCAATGGCATGGAGAGTCCCCAAATACATTCACTACTAGTGGGAACCAATAACAAAGCTAGAGTCCACAGAATGGTAGGGAGGGATATACAAGACAGGCGAACCTAAACAGAAGGCACCATCGCTTGAAAAACTTTCCTCCCAAAAGAAGACTCAGCTGAGGCATCAAATTTGGAAAAAGTATGTTATGATGGCCAAGTGGCCGCCTTGCAAATAGAAGCATCATTTTTAAAGGCCCAAGAGGAAGCGACAGCCCTAGTGAAGTGAGCCATATTTCTCTGGAGGCTGCTGTCCAGCCTTCTCATAAGCCAAACGAGTAACACTTCTCAATCAGAAGGAGAGAGTAGAAGAAGTGGCATTCTGACCTCTCCATTTACCAGAAAAGACAACAAAAAGAGCAGAAGATTGATGAAAATCTTTCGTAGCCTGTAAATAGAACCTTAAACCACACACAACATCCAGATTGTGCAATAACTGCTCCTTCTTAGAGGAAGTTTTAGGACAAAATGAAGGAACAACAATTTCTTTGTTAATATTGCGTTCCAAGACCACCTTAGGTAGAAATCCTAATTTAGTATGGAGAACCGCCTTATCCGCATGAAGAATAAGATAAGGAGAATCACACTGTAGAGACGAAAGTTCCGAAACTCTACGGGCAGAGGAAATTGCAAGCAGAAACAAAACCTTCCAGGACAATAACTTGATATCAACAGAATGCATGGAGCTTGCTTCAGAACTCTAAGAACCAGATTAAGACTCCAAGGAAGAGCAATTGACCTAAACACAGGCCTGATTCTAACCAAATCCTGGACAAAAGATTGAACATCTGGCAAAATTGCCAGATGCTTGTGCAGAAGAATCGACAGAGCTAAAATCTGACCATTTAGGTACTGACTGATAAACCCTTTTCCAGGCCCTCCTGAAGAAAGGACAGAATACAGGGAATTCTCACCTGACTCCAAGAAAAAACCCTAGAGCCGCACCAACTAAGGTATTTACGCCATACCTTATAATAAATCTTGCCAGTAACAGGCTTACGAGCCTGAATCATAGTCTCAATAACTTTCACAGAAAAACCTTGTCTGGACAAGACTTTGGCCTCTAGTTATCAATGCGTCTAATTACCTGCCTTCACCGGCCCAATACGCCCGCCTAAGCTCGCCTACCATCGCCGCTGCGGACCTGAAAAATCTCGCCAAAGTTATCAATAAATCTGTCAAAAAGCCACGCACGAAGTAAGGGGCGATGAGCAGCGGACTGTGATAGTTATCACTCATCCGATCTCGCTGCTCTTCGGCTTTTTGACAGTTTTATTGACAAGCTGTCACTAAGCACCCACACTAACTACACTGTTCTAGCCCCTATACCGGCGCCCTGGAGCCCCCCGCAACTAAAGAAATTTATTAACCCCTAAACCTCCGCTCCTAGACCCCGCCGCAACTCTTCTAAATGTATTGACCCCTAAACCGCCGCTCCCGGACACCGTCACCACCTACATTATACCTAGTAACCCCTATCCTGCCCCCCCTATGCCGCCGCCACCTATAATAAATTTATTAACCCCTATCCTGCGGATCCCAGACTTCGCCACAACGAAATAAATTGTTTAACCCCTAAACCGCCGCTCCCGGACCCCGACGCAACCTATATTAAACTTATTAACCCCTAATCTGCTCCCCCTACACCGTCGCCACCTATAATAAATTTATTAACCCCTATCCTGCCCCCCCCCCTACACTGCTGCCACTGTAATAAAATTATTAACCCCTAAACCTAAGTCTAACACTAACCCTAACACCCCCTAACTTAAATATTAATTAAATAAATCTAAATAATATTTCTCTTATTAACTAAATTAATCCTATTTAAAACTAAATACTTACCTTTAAAAAAAAAAACTAATATAGCAACAATATAAATAATAATTATATTGTAGCTATCTTAGGATTTATTTTTATTTTACAGGCAACTTTCAATTTATTTTAACTAGGTACAATAGCTACAGTATTAAATAGTTAATAACTATTTAATAGCTACCTAGTTAAAATAAAGAGAAATTTACCTGTAAAATAAAATCTAACCTAAGTTACAATTACACCTAACACTACACTATACTTTAATAAATTATTCCTATTTAAAACTAAATACTTACCTGTAAAATAAACCCTAAGATAGCTACAATATAACTAATAGTTACATTGTAGCTATTTTAGGATTTATATTTATTTTACTGGTAACTTTGTATTTATTTTAGCTAGTTAGAATAGTTATTAAATTGTTATTAACTATTTAATAACTACCTAGCTAAAAGAAATTCAAAATTGCCTGTAAAATAAATCCTAACCTAAGTTACAATTAAACCTAACACTACACTATCATTAAATTAATTAAATAAATTAGCTACAAATAACTACAATTAAATTCAATTAAATAAACTAACTAAAGTACAAAAAATAAAAAAAAGCTGTTACAACAAATAAAAAAAATAAGTTACAAACATTTCAAAAATATTACAACAATTTTAAGCTACTTACACCTAATCTAAGCCCCCTAATAAAATAACAAAGCCCCCCAAAATAAAAAAAATCCCTACCCTATTCTACATTAAAAAGTTACCAGCTCTATTACCTTACCAGCCATTAAAAGGGCCTTTTGCGGGGCATGCCCCAAAGAAAACAGCTCTTTTGCCTGTAAAATAAAAATACAAACCCCCCAACATTAAAACCCACCACCCACATACCTCTACTCTAACCCAAACCCCTTACATAAACCTAACACTACCCCCCTGAAGATCATCCTACCTTTAGCCGTCTTCAGCCAGCCGACCCACCAATGGAACTGAAGAAGAGATCCAGAGCGGCAGAAGTCATCATCCAAGGGACGCTGAAGAAGTTTTCCATCTGATTGAAGTCATCATCCAAGGGGCGCTGAAGAGGTCTTCCATCCGATTGAAGTCTTCATCCAAGCGGCGTCTTCAATCTTCATCCATCCATCCGGAGCGGAGCGGAGCCATCTTCAGATGAGCCGACGCGGAGCCATCCTCTTCTTCCCAACAACTAACGACGAATGACGGTACCTTTAAGTGACGTCATCCAAGAGAGCGTCCCTTCAATTCCGATCTGTTCTGATCAGCCAATAGAATGCAAGCTCAATCTTATTGGCTGATTGGATCAGCCAATCGGATTGAACTTCAATCTGATTGGCTGATTCAATCAGCCAATCAGATTTTCCCTACCTTAATCCTATCAGCCAATCAGAATTGAAGGGGCGCCATCTTGGATGACGTCACTTAAGGGTACCGTCATTCGTCGTTAGTCGTTGGGAAGAAGAGGATGGCTCCGCGTCGGCTCGTCTGAAGATGGCTCAGCTCCGCTCCGGATGGATGAAGATTGAAGACGTTGCTTGGATGAAGACTTCAATCGGATGGAAGACCTCTTCAGCGCCCCTTGGATGATGGCTTCAATCGGATGGAAGACTTCTTCAGCGCCCCTTGGATGATGACTTCTGCCGCTCTGGATCTCTTCTTCAGTTCCATCGGTGGGTCGGCTGGCTGAAGACGGCTAAAGGTAGGATGATCTTCAGGGGGGTAGTGTTAGGTTTATTTAAGAGGGGTTTGGGTTAGAGTAGGGGTATGTGGGTGGTGGGTTCTAATGTTGGGGGGGGTTGTATTTTTATTTTACAGGCAAAAGAGCTGTTTTCTTTGGGGCATGCCCCACAAAAGGCCCTTTTAAGGGCTGGTAAGGTAATAGAGCTGGTAACTTTTTAATGTAGAATAGGGTAGGGATTTTTTTTTATTTTGGGGGGCTTTGTTATTTTATTAGGGGTCTTTTAGGTTAGATTAGGTGTAAGTAGCTTAAAATTGTTGTATAATTTTTTAAATGTTTGTAACTTATTTTTTTTATTTTTTTGTAACTTAGCTTTTTTTATTTTTTGTACTTTAGTTAGTTTATTTAATTGAATTTAATTGTAGTTATTTGTAGCTAATTTATTTAATTAATTTAATGATAGTTTAGTGTTAGGTTTAATTGTAACTTAGGTTAGGATTTATTTTACAGGTAATTTTATATTTCTTTAGCTAGATTGTTATTAAATAGTTAATAACTATTTAATAACTATTCTAACTAGCTAAAATAAATGCAAAGTTACCTGTAAAATAAATATAAATCCTAAAATAGCTACAATGTAATTATTAATTACATTGTAGCTATCTTAGGGTTTATTTTACAGGTATGTATTTAGTTTTAAATAGGAATAATTTATTAAGGTATAGTGTAGTGTTAGGTGTAATTGTAACTTAGGTTAGTTTTTATTTTACAGGTAAATTTCTCTTTATTTTAACTAGGTAGCTATTAAATAGTTAATAACTATTTAATAGCTATTGTACCTAGTTAAAATAAATTGAAAGTTGCCTGTAAAATATAAATAAATCCTAAGATAGCTACAATATAATTATTATTTATATTGTAGCTATATTAGGGTTTATTTTAAAGGTAGGTATCTAGTTTTAAATAGGATTAATTTAGTTAATAAGAGAAATATTATTTAGATTTATTTAATTAATATTTAAGTTAGGGGGGTGTTAGGGTTAGTGTTAGACTTAGGTTTAGGGGTTAATAATTTTATTACAGTGGCAGCGGTGTGGGGGGGCAGGATAGGGGTTAATAAATTTATTATAGGCGGCGACGGTGTAGGGGGGGCAGATTAGGGGTTAATAAGTTTAATATAGGTGGCGGCGGGGTCCGGGAGCGGCGGTTTAGGGGTTAAACAATTTATTTAGTTGCGGCGAGGTCCGGGATCGGCAGGATAGGGGTTAATAACTTTATTATAGGTGGCGACGGTGTAGGGGGGGCAGGATACGGGTTAATAGGTATTATGTAGGTGGCGGCGGGGTCCAGGAGCGGCGGTTTAGGGGTTAATACATATATTATAGTTGCGGCGGGGACCGGGAGCGGCGGTTTAGGGGTTAACATATTTATTATAGTGGCAGTGGGCTCCGGGAGCGGCGTTTTAGGGGGTAATACATTTATTTAGTTGCGGCAGTGTAGGGGGGCCAGATTAGGGGTGTTTAGACTCGGGGTACATGTTAGGGTGTTAGGTGCACACATCTCCCATAGGAATCAATGGGATGTCGGGCAGCAGCAAACATGAACATTCGCTATGGTTAGACTCCCATTGATTCCTATGGGATCCGCCGCCTCCAGGGCGGCGGTTTGAAAACCAGGTACGCTGGGCCAGAAAAGTGCCGAGCGTACCTGCTAGTTTTTTTATAACTAGCAAAAGAAGTCAGATTGTGCCGAACTTGTGTGCGGAACATCTGGAGTGACGTAAGAATCGATCTGTGTCGGACTGAGTCCGGCGGATTGAAGCTTACGCCACTAAATTCTACTTTTGCCGGTGTCTAGGGCTTGATAACTAAGGCGAATCAGCCTCGCCACAAATACGCTGCGGAATTCCAGCATATTTGAGGTTGACGGCTTGATAACTAGGGGCCTTTGCGTTCAATTTCCAAACAGTCAGCTTCAGAGAGACAAAGTTTGGATGGTGGAAGGGAGTCTGAAGTAAAAGTTCCTTCCTCAGAGGAAATTTCCACTGGGGAAATGACAACATCCTCACTAGGTCCGCAAACCAAGTTCTGCGAGGCCACGCTGGAGCTATTAGAATCACAGAAGCCTGCTCCTGTTTGATACAAGCTATCATCCGAAGAAGGAGGGCAACTGGAGGAAACAGATAAACTAGACCGAAATCCCATGGCACTGCCAGGTCGTCTACCAGAGCTGCTTGAGGATCTCTTGATCTTGCTCCATATCTTGGAAGCTTGGCATTTAGACAAGATGCCATCAGATCCAACTTCCAGAACTCCCTACTTGAGGGTTAACATCGAGAAAATTTCTGGATGGAGAGCCAATTCCCCTAGATGAAACATCTGCCTGCTTAGATAATCAGCTTCCCAGTTGTCCACCCCTGGGATATCAATGGCAGAGAGATGATAATTGTGAGACTCTGCCCACTGAAGAATGAAAGTCACCTCCTTTATAGCTAACAAGCTCCGAGTTCCTACTTGGTGGTTGATATACGCCACCGAAGTGATGTTGTCCAAATGAAATCTGATAAACCAGACTAAACTCAGTTGAGGCCAAGCTGATAAAGCACTGAGAATTGCTCTCAATTCTAGGATATTTATAGGGAGGGCAGACTCCTCCAGAGTCCAAAGACCCTGAAGTCCAAAGGGACCCCAAACTGCTCCCCAACCTAACAGGCTGGCAATCCATGGTCACAATCTCCCAAGAAGATCTCAGGACACAAATGCCCTAAGACAAATAGTCCTGGGAGATCCACCAAGACAGAGAAATCCTTGTCTGAGAGTCTAAAACTATCCTCTGGGAGAAATCTGAGTGGTCTCTGTTCCATTGATTTAACATACATAACTGTAGAGGTCTCAGATGGAAGCAAGCAAATGGAATAATGTCCATGGATGCCACCATGAGACCAATTACTTCCATGCATATACAGCCACCAATGGACAAACAGAGGAATGAAGAGAACAACAGGCCCCCCAGAAGCTTGCGTTTTCTGACCTCCATTTCTTCATAGATACTGAGTCTATTGTTCCCAGAAAACATACCCTGGTACTTGGTACCAATGAACTTTTCCCTAGATTCACCCTTCACTCGTGATAGTGGAGAATAGCTAACAGAGAATCTGTATGGGATCTTGCTAACTGAAAAGATGGTGCCTGGACAAAGATATCGTCCAGGTAAGGAACCACCACAATCCCTAGAGATCTGGCCACAGCCAAAAGAGCCCCTAGAACCTTTGTAAAGATTCGAGGAGCAGTGGTGAGGTTGAAAGGCAGAGCTGCAAATTGGAAATGTTGATCCAAAAAGCAAACCTCAGGAACATAAAATGTTCCCTGTGGATAGGCACATGAAGATATGCATCTTTAGGTATATAGTGGTCATAAACTGACCCTCCTGGACTAGAGGGAGAATAGAACGAATAGTCTCCATTTTGAAGGACGGAACCTTGAGAAATTTGATGAGAGACCTTAAGTCTAGAATGGGTCGCAAAGTTCCCTCCTTTGTGGGAACTACAAAAAGATTTGAATAAAATCCCTGACCCTGTTCTGCTAGAGGAACTGGGATAATAACTCCCAGCAAGGACAAATCTCTTATGCAGTTTAAGAAGACCTATCCCTTTACCTAGTTTACAGATAATCTTGATAATAGGAATCTGCCCCTGGGGGGACAAGACTTGAATCCTATCATGTATCCCTGGGAGACTACATCCACTGCCCAAGGATCTGGAACATCGCAAATCCAAGCCTGTTGAAAAAGGAAAGTCTGCCCCTACCTGATCCAGAACTAGATCGGGGGTGGCTTCATGCTGACTTAGCCTTGGTGGAAGGCTTTCTGGATTGCTTACTCTTGTTTCAGGGCTGGCTAGCACTCCAAGAAGTCTTGGCTTGCTCATATTTAGAAGACAAGGAAGATCTCTGTCCCTTGAAGTTAAGAAAGGAATGAAAATTAGAAGTCTGACGATCCTTGGGTCTATTCTTCTTATCCTGTGGTAAAAAAACTCCTGTTCCACCAGTAACTGTGGAAATGATCTCTGCCAGACCAGAACCAAATAAAGTCTTACCCTAAAAAGGTAGAGACAGAAGCTTGGATTTAGAAGTGACATCCGCAAACAAATATTTTAACCAAAGGGCTCTTTGGGCTAGTCTCGCAAAACTAGAAATCTTGGCTCCCAGCCTAACAACTTGCATGCTGGAATCACAGATAAAAGTATTAGCCGGCTATAGAGCCTTGATCCTATCCTGGATCTCCTCTATAGTAGTCTCCTTTGAAATTAGATCAGACAAAAAGTCACACCAATAAGAGGCTGCACCAGCAACTATGGCAATACTAACAACTGGTTGCCACTGCAAACTCTGATGAAGAAATATATTTTCTTAAATAACACTCAAGTTTCTTATCTCTAAAAGAGGAACTATCCTTGAGAGGAATAGTAGTTCTCTTAGCTAAGGTAGATATAGTGCCCTGTATTCTAGGAAAAGTGCACCACAGATCTCGCACTGAATCAGCCACAGGAAACATCTTTTTAAACACAAGAGACGGGTTAAAAGGAACACCCGGCTTCTCCCATTCCTGAGACATGCGATCTGGAACAGGAAAAACCTTCACAAATTTAGGTTTGACATCAAAAACTCTATTCAGTTTATTAGCCTTTTTAGGAGCCTCTGCAACAGTTTCAAAGTCATCCAAAGTAGCTAAAACCTCCTTCAAAAGTAAAAGGAGATGCTCCAGTTTAAAACTAAAATAAACCTCCTCAGAATCTATTGTACTAGGAACTGCAGATTCTGATTTAGAGATCTCGCTCTCAGAAGGTGCACAAGAAAGATCCTGGCTAGATAACTGAGAAAGACTAACCAAATCAGTCTTGGCAGAATCAGAACCCATAGTAATGTTCTTAGATTTCCTCTTCCCTTTTCCAGACCTAGGTAAAGCACTTAGGGCTGCAGAAACTGCAGAAGTAAACTGCGCAGCAAAATCTTTACGCAAACAAACACTCCCAGAGGCTGACTGAGAGGAACCGCCAGGCACTGCATGTGAACCTGTCAAGGACTAGTACATGTTAACAGAAGGCTTAGACAACCCCTGAACAGCATTATCCTGAGAAAAAGGCTCAGATAAGTAATCCTTATCCTTAGATAATAAAACCTTATTAAGACAAGGGGAACAAAATTGCACAGGATGTATAACCTGGGCATCTGCACAATAAAGACATTTATCAAATGGCAGCAAAAGCTTGTGATCAGCTTCCTAACGGCTAGATTTAGAGTTTGGCGGCCAAAGGGGTGCGTTAGCTACGCGTGCTTTTTTTCTCCCGCACCTTTTAAATACTGCTGGTATTTAGAGTTCACAGAATGGCTGGGTTTTCAGTGCGTTAGGCTCCAAAAAGGGAGCGTAGAGCATAATTTAACGGCACTGCAACTCTAGATACCAGCGGTGCTTACGGACGCGGCCAGCTTAAAAAACGTGCTCGTGCACGATATCCCCATAGAAAACAATGGGGTGGTTTGAGCTGAAAAAAAACCTAACACCTGCAAAAAAGCAGCGTTCAGCTCTTAACGCAGCCCCATTGTTTTCTATGGGGAAACACTTCCTACGTCTGCACCTAACACTCTAACATGTACCCCGAGTCTAAACACCCCTAACCTTACACTTATTAACCCCTAATCTGCCGCCCACGCTATCGCTGACACCTGCATATTTTTTTAACGCCTAATCTGCCGCTCTGTAAATCGCCGCTACCTACATTATACCTATGTACCCCTAATATGCTGCCCCTAACACCGCCGACCCCTATATTATATTTATTAACCCCTAATCTGCCCCCCACAATGTCGCCACCAGCTACCTACAATAATTAACCCCTAATCTGCCGATCGGAGCTCACCGCTACTATAATAAATGTATTAACCCCTAAAGCTAAGTCTAACCCTAACACTAACACCCCCCTAAGTTCAATATAATTTTTATCTAACGAAATAAATTAACTCTTATTAAATAAATGATTCCTATTTAAATCTAAATACTTACCTGTAAAATAAACCCTAATATAGCTACAATATAAATTATAATTATATTGTAGCTATTTTAGGATTAATATTTATTTTACAGGCAACTTTGTATTTATTTTAACCAGGTACAATAGCTATTAAATAGTTAATAACTATTTAATAGCTACCTAGTTAAAATAATTACAAAATTACCTGTAAAATAAATCCTAACCTAAGTTACAATTAAACCTAACACTACACTATCAATAAATTAATTAAATAAAATACCTACAATTATCTACAATTAAACCTAACACTACACTATCAATAAATAAATTAAATACAATTCCTACAAATAAATACAATGAAATAAACTAACTAAAGTACAAAAAATAAAAAAGAACTAAGTTACAAAAAATAAAAAAATATTTACAAACATTAGAAAAAAATTACAACAATTTTAAACTAATTACACCTACTCTAAGCCCCCTAATAAAATAACAAAGACCCCCAAAATAAAAAAATGCCCTACCCTATTCTAAATTACAAAAGTTCAAAGCTCTTTTACCTTACCAGCCCTTAAAAGGGCCCTTTGCGGGGCATGCCCCAAAGAATTCAGCTCTTTTGCCTGTAAAAAAAAATACAATACCCCCCCCCAACATTACAACCCACCACCCACATACCCCTAATCTAACCCAAACCCCCCTTAAATAAACCTAACACTAAGCCCCTGAAGATCTTCCTACCTTGTCTTCACCATGCCAGGTATCACCGATCATTCCAGGCTCCAAAATCTTCATCCAAGCCCAAGCAGGGACTAGACATCCATCATCCGGCTGAAGTCTTCTATCAAGCGACGGCTGAAGAAGTCCCGAAGAGGCTCCAAAGTCTTCATCCTATCCGGGAAGAAGAGTAGATCCGGACCGGCAACCATCTTCTTCCAAGCGGCATCTTCTATCTTCATCCGATGAGGACCGGCTCCATCTTGAAGACCTCCACCGCGGACCCATCTTCTTCTTCCGACGACTTTCCGACGAATGACGGTTCCTTTAAGGGACGTCATCCAAGATGGCGTCCCTCGAATTCTGATTGGCTGATAGGATTCTATCAGCCAATCGGAATTAAGGTAGGAAAATTCTGATTGGCTGATGGAATCAGCCAATCACAATCAAGTTCAATCCGATTGGCTGATTCAATCAGCCAATCAGATTGAGCTTGCATTCTATTGGCTGTTCCGATCAGCCAATAGAATGCGAGCTCAATCTGATTGGCTGATCGGATCAGCCAATCGGATTGAACTTGATTCTGATTGGCTGATTCCATCAGCCAATCAGAATTTTCCTACCTTAATTCCGATTGGCTGATAGAATACTATCAGCCAATCGGAATTCGAGGGACGCCATCTTGGATGATTTCTCTTAAAGGAACCGTCATTCGTCAGGAAGTCGTCGGAAGAAGAAGATGGGTCCGCGGTGGAGGTTTTCAAGATGGAGTCGGTCCTCATCGGATGAAGATAGAAGATGCCGCTTGGAAGAAGATGGTTGCCGGTCCGGATCTACTCTTCTTCCCGGATAGGATGAAGACTTTGGAGCCTCTTCGGGACTTCTTCAGACGTCGCTTGATAGAAGACTTCAGCCGGATGATGGATGTCTAGCCCCCGCTTGGGCTTGGATGAAGATTTCGGAGCCTG
Source organism: Bombina bombina (assembly GCF_027579735.1). NCBI lineage: Eukaryota > Metazoa > Chordata > Amphibia > Anura > Bombinatoridae > Bombina > Bombina bombina. The sequence continues at coordinate 988,370,683 of NC_069500.1, forward strand.
GAACGATCGGTGATACCTGGCATGGTGAAGACAAGGTAGGAAGATCTTCAGGGGCTTAGTGTTAGGTTTATTTAAGGGGGGGTTGGGTTAGATTAGGGGTATGTGGGTGGTGGGTTGTAATGTTGGGGGGGTATTGTATGTTTTTTTTACAGGCAAATGAGCTGAATTCTTTGGGGCATGCCCCGCAAAGGGCCCTTTTAAGGGCTGGTAAGGTAAAAGAGCTTTGAACTTTTGTAATTTAGAATAGGCTAGGGCATTTTTTTATTTTTGGGGGTCTTTGTTATTTTATTAGGGGGCTTAGAGTAGGTGTAATTAGTTTAAAATTGTTGTAATGTTTGTAAATATTTTTTTATTTTTTGTAACTTAGTTCTTTTTTATTTTTTGTACTTTAGTTAGTTTATTTAATTGTATTTATTTGTAGGAATTGTATTTAATTTATTTATTGATAGTGTAGTGTTAGGTTTAATTGTAGATAATTGTAGGTAGTTTATTTAATTTATTTATTGATAGTGTAGTGTTAGGTTTAATTGTAACTTGGGTTAGGATTTATTTTACAGGTAATTTTGTAATTATTTTAACTAGGTAACTATTAAATAGTTATTAACTATTTAATAGCTATTGTACCTGGTTAAAATAAATACAAAGTTGCCTGTAAAATAAATATAAATCCTAAAATAGCTACAATATAATTATAATTTATATTGTATCTATATTAGGGTTTATTTTACAGGTAAGTATTTAGCTTTAAATAGGAATAATTTATTTAATAAGAGTTAATTTATTTTGTTAGAATAAAATTATATTTAACTTAGGGGGGTGTTAGGGTTAGGGTTAGAATTAGCTTTAGGGGTTAAAAAATTTATTAGAGTAGCGGTGAGCTCCGATCGGCAGATTAGGGGTTAATACTTGAAGTTATGTGTCGGCGATGTTAGGGAGGGCAGATTATGGGTTAATACTATTTATAATAGGGTTATTGAGGCGGGAGTGAGGCGGATTAGGGGTTAATAACTTTATTATAGTAGCGGTGCGGTCCGCTCGGCAGATTAGGGGTTAATAAGTGTAGGTAGGTGGAGGCGACAGTGAGGGGGGCAGATTAGGGGTTAATAAATATAATATAGGGGTCGGCGGTGTTAGGGGCAACAGATTAGGGGTTCATAGGGATAACGTAGGTGGCAGCGGCGTGCGGTCGGCAGATTAGGTGTTAAAAAATTTTAATAGAGTGGCGGCGATGTGGGGGGACCTCGGTTTAGGGGTACATAGGTAGTTTATTGGTGTTAGTGTACTTTAGAGCACAGTAGTTAAGAGCTTTATAAACCGGCGTTAGCCCAGAAAGCTCTTAACTACTGACTTTTTTCTGCGGCTGGAGTTTTGTCGTTAGATTTCTAACGCTCACTTCAGCCACGACTCTAAATACCGGCGTTAGAAAGATCCCATTGAAAAGATAGGATACGCAATTGACGTAAGGGGATCTGCAGTATGGAAAAGTCGCGGCTGCAAAGTGAGCGTTAGACCCTTTAATGACTGGCTCCAAATACCAGAGGGCGGTAAAAACCAGCGTTAGGAGCCTCTAACGCTGGTTTTGACGGCTACCACCCAACTCTAAATCTAGGCCATAGTAAATAAAATAGCCCTTTATTTCCCTTATACTCTAATTTCAATATAAAAAAAATTAGAATAAAATTCTAAGCATAGATAAATAATTATTAAAACCGGCACCTCTACACCCCAGCCATACTGGAGAGACTCACCCAACCGGTAACCAGGAATCCAATCCACACCAGCAGATAAATCCTGTTCAAATTGCAGATCCTAGAAAGCTGCAAACATCAGAGAGAAGAGACAGGAAGGAAAAATTATCTAATGCTAGAAAATCTGGTCTGTCATCTTGAAAATCCGACTTCCATTGCCAGCTAGAAACAAACTGTTCAGCACTCCGAAAGTAACAGAGCAGTCACATGATCGCAAATTCAAAAGTAAGGTGTGGTCCAACAACTTTCTTAAAGAGATATTACATAAACTAAATAAAAGGCAAACTTCTGCAAACAAATCCCCTTAGCCAAAATAAAAAAAAAAACCTTCACATGACAAAACAGTGCCCTGAACTGCTGCCCAATAAATCCCCAACCTTTAAAAGGGATATTCAGTCTCATAGGGATCCACCTTGTTCTCTAAGTATCCTTTTTTTCTTTTCTTTTTTAAAGCAAGAAAATCTGCATCCTTCTCACCTAGAAGGTAAAAACATTTACCTGTGTATCCGCTGTAGGGCAGGTACAGAAAACAGGTGTGACAGAATCCTCACTGACATAGACATGTAGATAAAGAAAAAACAGAGTAACCAACCCTGGTTTTCTATATAGGGGTAGCAAAAATGTTGGAAGGTAAGCAAAGACCACCTCGTCGTCTTCTAACTGCTAAAAGCCACCATTACTCTTACTAAAAAGAATTACATGGGCACAGCATAACCCCAATCCTTGCATGCGGAGAAAAGTACCAATTAAAGCATTAACATCTTAATTTCTTCAGACACCTTCTTCACACATCACCTACAATGTTACACAGGCAAAGAATGACTGGGGATTGTGGGTAATGGGAAAATACTTGAAGCTTTGCTTGGGTGTTCTTTGCCTCCACCTGGTGGCCAGGAGTTGAATTCCCACTAGTATATGAATGGATTTGTGGATTCTCCAATCTCCATGCCATTGGAAAGAAAATGCTTTAAGCCATTGTCAATATGTAATGCAGCCTGCAAGCAATACTAATTACACAGTGCAAGAAACTCCTGAAGCTTGTAGCAAACAAAACAGTATTGTAGCATAGACCAGAAGCTACAGACTTGCAACAGTCAGCAGTGGAGACTCTCACACAACTGCATGGATCAGTTGTTGAATTTGAACAGCCTAAAATTACAGCATTACCAGGGGTTTGGGCAGGTCACAAAAAGCCTGTAATTACAAGATTACATGGAGATGTAGCAGACCCCAGTAAGTATTTTGCCAGTGTTGTATCATCTGTGCCTCCTGTATTTAAAGTACCCCAAGTATCTACACCAAGTTTCAAAAATGCAAAAGTTGCTGTTTCCTTTACTAAACAACCTTCAACTTCCAGACATGAAGCTTGGAGAGGCCCAAAGTATTTTTCTAATTTACCTGGGAAAAATCCTTTAAAGAGGAGGAATGTGGAGGCGGAGCTAACCTAGCAAGGAAACCAGACGTGCTGTGCCTGAGCTCCTACTAAAGTTTATAATCTTTATGGGATTAAAGTGATCTACAGTACACAATTTTGGCAGCTCTACACATCTGTGAGCCGTGATTGATTTGGTGCATCAGCCGCACAAGAGATTGGCAACCCACCCGATATTTGGCAAAAGATCGCTAGACGGACCCGGCAGATCTCCAGGAGCCGGACCGGAGTCGGGAGATCCGGCACTCCAGCCTGCCCTCACCTTCAGCAATTAGAACAGCTGAATAAAGAAACATCGGTGAGTTGCAAATATAGTGCGGGGCACACCCGGGAGAACTTATAACTACTGGCGGTACAAAACTGAAAAGGGCGCGAAATAACGCCATTAGCCATAGACGTCACAGGCAAATACCGGAAGAGAAGGTGGGGGCGAACACCGTAGCGGAAAAGCACATAAGAGGCTGTAGGCTGCCTAGGGGTATAAGAAAAGGCGGAACATTTGCACTAATAAGCCGAAGGGAAATATAAGCCGACAGAATAGATTTAAAGGTTGAAGGCTATTATCACTGTTAGCGTGAATACTTAATTCAACTGAAGCCTCATAAACTGACTCCGGGACGGCTTTACCACTATATACCCTAATAGGAACCAAAGGTTTATGAATCAGCCCCTACAGTCACAGTCTCACTACACACTCTAACTTATTAATTAAAAGTGAAGAGATAAAACCGCATACAGCCCCTTCTTTATAAGAACTTGTAAACAGTGTGGAAGTTCCCTTACACAACTGTACTACAGCACTGACCCCTGCTGGACTTTCCTGGAACTACATAGAGTAATTTGTTAACGGCAAGGCACATCTAATTTAAAGTTGTATAAAAGAAGCTCTCTCTCATCACCCTCCCCCCCCCCCTTTCCTGTCAGACAGCAGTGCTGACAGGTCATATCCCAAATACCTTTTGCCGTGATCATCCTGTGAGGATAAATTCCCTGGGGAGAGGGGTGCTGATAACCTGCAACGCTGTACCGCCAAGTTGCTGCCTCCACTGAAGATTAAACACTATTTAGGCAAAAACAAAAATACAGCGACCTAGAATGAGGATAAATGTTGATTAAAATGTAAACAACATCCTACCCTTTGCTGGGGGACCTAAACAATTAGCTACCTTTAAGAACAACATCAATGTAAATTGCTACATAGTATGGAAATTAGGAGCAATCCTCTTATCTATCTAAATAAACTGTCTGCCTAAAATAGAAAACTGACAAGCAAGTCTGGATTACAGTCATCCATTATTCTGGATCACATCATTTATAATTCTATACCTCACAAGGGGCAGCCTATCCAACTGATTAGGGGGTAGACACACCTTCTGCCCTCTATTACCCTATAGCCTTCATTCAGCCATTGCTAGGATGACCTCTAAAAGATCCGCTAAGGGGGATAAAACACCAAAATCTACAAGTATGTCCACATTCTTTAAATCCTCCCAAACAAACAAACAACTAATTGACGCAGAAGGGGAAGAAGAATCTGAAACAGACACTCAACCATCTCTACAAGACAAAAGCCCGCTCACAAAGGCTGACCTCAGGAATCTAGTATCCAAAAAGGACATAGCAGATAATTTCGGAAAATTATGGGAGAAAATAGATTCCATTCATACATCGGTAACCAGCAGTCTATCTGAAATTAAATCAGATCTAATGGAGATGGGAAATAGGATTGAGACGCTAGAGGACCAAAAGGATTCTATGGTGGATCAAATGGACGAAATGTCCCAAACCATGTCTACACAACAACAACTCCTGGAAGAATTTCAAGATAAAATAGAAGACTTGGAGAACAGGAGCAGAAGGAACAATATCCGCCTTAAAGGAGTTCCAGAGGAAGTAGGTACCGCAGAAATTCCAGCCTATCTCTCCCAACTCTTCACTCAAATCACAAGCTCCCCAGCGGATTACACCTTCCATATTGAAAGAGCACATAGAGCGCTGAAAGCCAAACCCAAACCAGGCCTCCCCCCAAGAGACATTATACTCAAACTTACTTTCTTCCCCGACAAAGAAAAAATTCTACAAGCTGCAAGAAAACACCCAACATACAAGTTCCAGGGCAATGTGGTCCAGTTTTATCAAGATCTCAGCATCAGGACACTACAAAGAAGGGGAGCCCTTCGTCCTCTAACCACCCTACTTAGAAAACAACAGATACCGTACAGGTGGGGATTCCCATTCGCATTACATATCTTGAAAGACTCGAAAACAATCACTCTCAAAGATCCTGAAGACATACCAGAGATATGTAAAATTCTATCTCTAGAAACACCTAACATTCTAATACCCACAACCACCACAGGGAAGAACAAAGATCCAGAAAGACCTCCAGAACCCAACAAATGGCAGACAATTAACCATAAGAGACAGAACATAAGAGAACCTAGAGCAAAAATTCCTTAGACGACTCCTAAGTCATCTTGAATCAATGACTATTTGTAAGACATCTCTCAGGGAGCCTATTCAATGCCCGAGGGGGACTTTTGGACTTGGAGTAGAAGACTACCCCCAATTGACTCTTAACATCCCTGATGGTAAAAAGGGGGGTGATTCCCCTAATCCACAGTAAGACCTGTCTAAGGGGGATATATTTTCCACACCTCCTACTAACCTATAAGATGTTATGGGAATTTAGGTTCCCCCAGTGTAACTTATTACTTATTTTTATGATGTTTCCTTGTTCATTTATACAGGGTCCTCATGTTGAGGGCTCTAAGCTGTTATTTATTAAGTGTTTATTATTAATGTTTTCTCTTTTTGATTCCTTCCCCACCCCCCCTCCCCTGTGACGACACGACAATAACCAACATAGTCAAAGCAGAAACCAACTCATGCAATCCTGATCTCCTGATCTCCACCCAGCAAGGTATCCAACCCAGAGCATTACAGGTAAAACACTTCCTACTACAACATCCACATATAGACACAACACTATGATCCCTAAAATTAAGATATTATCCCACAATGTTAGGGGATTGAACACCAACGTTAAAAGAAAGATAGCGATGACACAATACAACTCCATACAAGCTAATATACTATTCCTCCAGGAAACGCATCTACTTAAAGATAACATCCCAAAATACTGGCCAAAACATTTTGACAAGCACTATCACTCCACTGCAACGTCCAAAAAAAGTGGCACATCCATTTTGATACATTCATCTCTCAAGTTTACCACAGAATCCATAATAACTGATACTGAGGGGAGATACCTAATTGTAAGAGGTAGGATACTAGAATCAGAAATCACATTATGTAATATATACGCACCAAATGAGAACCAACATAAATTTTTCCACCATATATCACATTTACTCACCCAATGGTCACATACTAAAATATTTTTGGCAGGAGACTTCAATATCACGATGCTACCTATTAAACCCACAGACACCAAACCTTTGACCAATAAACAGACAAGACACAATCGCATAGTCAAGTCAATCAGAGATACCTTACTTCCTCACTCCCTAATTGAGACATGGAGCACCATGTATGGTCAAACAGATGACACAACTTTCTATTCAGCAGCACACAAAACTTATGTCAGACTCGACTATATATATGTCAGCCAAATCTTACAACCCTTACTGAACAACTCACAAATACACACCTGTGTGTGGTCCGACCACTCTATAATCACCCTACAGATTAATGGCATTACAGACCCAGACAGAAGTAGAACTTGGACTTTTGATCCATCTTATGCTAAAAACACCCAAACATTCGACAACATACTACAACAATTAACTGAATACTGGCACATAAACACAGAAGCTACAAGTAACCCAGGGATTATATGGGCAGCTCACAAGGCAGTCCTCAGAGGGATACTAATTAAAGAAAAAACAAGACAGATTCAAAAACATAGACAACAACTACAACAACTCCACACAGAGATCGAGGAATTAGAAAGGCGACATAGATATAACAAAACTAAGACTAACCTCAAACTACTCCAAACTAAAAGATCCACATTAACCTCATTACTTTATGCACAAGCTACCAGAGCCATTCATAAAATCCAGGCACAATACTTTATATTTGCGAACAAACCCGACAAATTCATGGCACATAAAATCAGAGAAAGGTGCAAGGCCTCGGTGATCCCACTAATTGAGACACATGACAACACCACAACCTCACACCCACAAGAAATTGTAGACACTTTCGCAAGGTACTATGGGGAACTGTACAATGGGGAAAATGTTACACGTAATCAAGAAACAGAAACAAAGTCTTCAGAATTTTTCTCCCAAACTTAGTTACCTAACATAACCTTAGAACAGAGGGAAGCAATCAATGCCCCAGTCTCCACAGTAGAAATACTGGGAGCCATCAAAGACCTTAAAACGGGAAAGGCGGCAGGACCAGATGGCTTCCCAGCTGAATATTATAAATTATTCAAAAACTCACTCACCCCACACCTGGTTAAATTCTGCAATCACGTTATGGAAGGAGGAGATATTCCCCCAGATCTATTAGCGGCCAAGATAGTTGTGATACCCAAGCCGAATAGAGACCACAAAAAATGCCAGAATTACCGCCCAATATCTCTCATAAATCAGGATCTTAAGATCTTCACAAAAATAATCGCAAACCGGCTCAAACACATCATCCCCCACTTGGTTCATCCGGACCAAGTGGGATTTATTAAAGACAGGGAAGCCCCAGACAACATCCGAAAAGTTACCAATCTAATACAATTCTTGGGAGAGACACGAACGCCTTCTCTGCTCCTATCTTTGGATGCAGAGAAGGCGTTTGATAGAATAGACTGGGACTATATGTTCTTAACATTACACCATATGGGCTTTGAGGGAGGATTCATAAAAGCTTTAAAAGTAATATACTCATGCCCAGAGGCCCAAGTTTCCTCAACAGGATACAAGTCAAAATCCTTTCCAATACGAAACGGTACCAGACAGGGGTGCCCTCTGTCCCCACTACTATTCGCACTCTGTATAGAGCCACTAGCAATCGCGATCCGTTCACACCCAGACATCTCAGGAGTTAAAATAAATTCATTAGAATACAAACTTTCTCTATTTGCTGATGATGTCTTGCTGACCTTGACGAACCCATTAATATCTCTACCGAACCTCTATCAGACAATAAAGACATTTTCAACCATCTCAGGATTTAAAATCAATCCAGACAAATGTGAAGCCCTACCCATTGCAATGCCCCAACAAACTAAAATAATTTTAGAAACACAATTTCACTTTAAATGGATGAAACACACACTAAAATACTTAGGAATCCAGATTCCAACTTGCTCCACTCAGCTATACAAAGTAAATTATACCCCACTATTTAAACAAATTAGACGAGACATGGCAAAATGGAAGAGCTTTAATTTCTCTTGGCTAGGTAGAATAGCGGCGGTTAAAATGAACGCCATGCCACGAATACTATATTTATTCAGAACCCTCCCGATAAAAATAATAAAACCAGAACTAGAAACAATGCAAAAGGAAATCTCAGCATTCATTAGGGGAGATAAGTCGAACAGGATAGCAAAATCCATCCTAACCAGGCATAAGTCACTCGGGGGCATTGGTGCACCAAATTTAATAGAGATACTACAATGCAGCCAGACTAGCTCAAGATACACTACTCCTGAAAAGGTCAAGGGGAATAATATGGCCCAAGTTGGAAGCGAACATAGGGGGGTGGGAAGAGGCAGACCTAATTGTTTGGGACCCAGGGAGGGCTCCAGAAAGATGGAAAGACATCTACACCTTACACTACAAACCTCACTGTAAAGATCTGGAAAACAGCGAGAACGAAATATAAACTACTACAGCAACACTCTATATCAATACCACTTAGATACTTAATATCAGAAGACCTTTGGACCCAATTTTAAAAAATGGGAAAACAAAGGTTTATACAGAGTGGCAGACTACTTAACAGGACATAACATACTGACGTTTAACCAACTGCAGACAAAGATTTGACCCCCTGAAGCTACATTGGTACTTATACCTACAGATACACTCTGCTCTACAATCATACTTAAAACACCCTAGAGAACAGACCACCACACCTATAGAAACCTTCTGTAAATCAGAACGCAACAAACATACCATATCTCTACTATATGTGTCTATGCAGACCACCCACAACACCACCAAGACCACGACCATGCTGGCCTGGGGAACAAGAACTACTTATTTGCAAAGACAAAAAGGTATGGGAATCAATGTTTCAAAATGCAGAAAGAGGCTGATTAGTGTAGACCTTAAAGAAAATATCACCAAAACAATTCATAGATGGTACTTAACTCCAACACGAACGGCTCATATGCACCCCCAAGGGCAGCAGAATTATGTTATAGAGGGTTGTGGAGAAATAGGGACATACAGACACATGTGGTGGGACTGCAGAGATGTTAGGGGGATATGGAGCAGATTATCCACATTCCTCAGTCAGTTGCTAGAAGAAAATATTAATCTAGCGATCCAACAAGCTTTGTTACATGAACATCTCAGTAAATTCCACAAACATATCAATACATTTATTAAGATTTTTGCACAATCACGAGGATATGCATAGCTAAATATTGGAAATCTGGAACTCCAACCTGACTGAGATATATTATAGAATCCAACACACATACACCATGTACGAGACAGCATCATATACATTAGATAACAGGGAAACAATCCAAGCAGTGTGGTACTTACTGGATAAGCAAGGGGCCCCACAACCTCACAAGATAACCGGAGATCAGAGATTTAGAGGACCATCAAACTATAGCCATATCAAACACATTGTTGCACATATACTATGGTCTGAGACACAAGACGGACGTCACCCATCCCTATTCCCCCTCCCTTATAACCCCCTGTTTTTTTTTTTTCTTTTATTGCTCCCTTTTTTTTTTCTCTCCTTTTTTTTTTTTTTTTCTGTTCGTTCTTTGTCTTTCTTTTCTCAAATTGTTATACCGTAAGGTTTTAAATTCATACATAGGATTACTCTGAAGATAATAAAGATTCAGCCAAAAGTATCCAGTTAGGAGAAATACAGAGCTAAGAAACAAGCTGTACCAAGGATTAGAAAGATATAACTCAAGGAAGAAATGCTAGACATAATATATATACTAATAATCTCTTGTTAAACGGTTGACAATGCTTGATGAACCAAAGACAGTTCTAAGATAGAAACAGGCATCAGTGAATATTGGTGTAAGGATGAGATAATTGTGTGACTATTCAACAACACAGTATGTCTAGGATTTATAACTCTTATATCACTGTACACTTGTAATGCAGTATTTTCCAAAATCAAAAGACAACAGAGAGAAAAGATAATGTATGTTCATGTTAATTCATTTTATGTATTCTTGTTCCTTTGAAAATTATAAAACAATAAAAATTATTTAAACATAAAGAGGAGGAATGTTGTCAGATTAACCTATTGTGGCAATCATGAAGAGGACAGATGTCTGGAGTATGTGGGGCCAGGTGCTTATCACTGGGATTTCATCCAGATGCTTTTTATGCTGCATGCTCTATATTCAGAGCATTAAAATATCAGCTTTAAGGTGCCGTATCATCTGTAGACTTTCAGGAAGCAGTATAAAACCGTAAAAGACACACCTGAGTGGAAGAACTATGAGGCAAGTCCAATTACTAGGCTGGAGTCTGTATCTGTGAGCATTGTATTTGATCATGAATCCATTCCAGTAGAGGATATCATTTTCTGGTTTGAAAACACCAATGTTAAGTCCTTAGTGGCCCTAAGAAGATTTATCATGGCGATTATTATAATGGAAGTTATTTGTTTGAAGTCAAGCTTTTTTTACAGGATAACATAAGAATCCATCTGCCAAACATTCTTTACATAAGCAATATTAGATTGAGATACTATTATTGTGGGCACTCAAAATGTTGCTTTAAGTGTGGTTCCAGAGGACATTTTTTTTTCAGCCTGTGATAAAATCAGATGCAGTATACTGTAAGGAATTTGTTCATCCAAGAGTGAATGCAACACCATTGTTTGCAATTTGTGCTATAAGCCTGGTCATTCTATATTAAGTTGTTTAGAAGGTTCAGCATAATCAGAACCATGAAGAGGAAATTCCATTAGTGATTATAGCCTTATTACAGGATGAAAGGCAACATACTGGAGCATTATGAATGTGAAGAAGACATTGGAGCATGTGATTGTTCAACTCCCTTTAGATGGAAGCTAATATCACATACGCCTAGATTACGAGTTCTGCACTATAGAGGGTGTGAAACGAACGCAACAAAAAGTTGTGTTGTTTCACCCTCCATAGTGCTGCCATTACAAGTTTCTTAAAAGCTGCCTTGTGCGTGCGATATGGTTGAGATAAGCTCCATACCACACAAAAGCCAAGGGCTGCTTTGACGTGCTCATGCACGCTTCCCTCATAGACATCAATGGGGAGAGAGTGTTAGAAAACTAACACCTGCGATCGTGGGATTAAAAGCTCCATAACGCATTCCCATTGAGGTCTATGGGGAAATAAAGTTAAGTTTAAACCCAACACCCTAACATAAACCCCAAGTCTAAACACCCCTAATCTGCCACTCCCGACATCGCAACAACCGACATCACCCGCCACTAATAAAAGCAATTAACCCCTATTCCGCTGCTCCCCGACATTGCAAGCCACTATAATAAAGTTATTAACTCTATTCCCCCGCACCCCAACATCGCACACTATAATAAAAGGTATTAAACCTCAGGCCTCCCACATCACCGCCACTAAATAAACCTATTAACCCCTAAACTGACAGCCCCCCACATTGCAAAAAATTAAATTAAACTATTAACCCCTAAACCTACAACCCCCTTACTTTAAATTAAAATTACAATATCCCTATCTTAAAATATATAAAAACTTCCCTGGGAAATTTAAAAAACCTAAGTTTAAACTAACAATTAACCTAACATAACTATTATAACTAAACTTAATTAAAATAACTACGAATTAGAAAAAACTAAATTAGACATTAAAAAAAAAACTAACACTACTAAAAAAATTAAGTCTAAAATTAAAAAAAAAAAAAATACTAAATTATGAAAAATAACAACACTAAATTACGAAAAATAACAACGAAATTATCAAAAATAAAAACAATTACACCTAATCTAAAAACCCTATAAAAATAAAAAAGCCCCGCAAAATAAAAATACCCATTAGCCTACAATAAACTACCAATAGCCCTTAAAAGGGCCTTTTGAATGGGCATTGCCCTAAAGAAATAAGCTCTTTTACCTGAAAAAATACAAAGAACCCCCAAAAGTAAAACCCACCACCGCAACCAACCCCCCAAAAATAAAAAACCTAACTCTAACAAAAATCTAAGCTACCATTGCCCCTGAAAAGGGTATTTGTATGGACATTGCCCCTTAAAAGGGCCTTCAGCTATTTTACATTGCCCCTGAAAAGGGCATTCAGCTCGTTTTACATAAAGCCCAAACCCTAATCAAAAAAAAAAACTAAAAATGATTTTAAAAAAAATCTAACACTAACCCCCGAAGATCCACTCACAGTTTCTGAAGTCCGGACATCCAGGCGGCGAGAAAAAAACTTCAGAAAGACTTCAGAAAACTGTGATTGGATCTTCGGGGGTTAGTGTTAGGTTTTTTATAACTTTTTTGGGTGTTTTTTTGTTTTTTAGATTAGGTTTTGGGCTTATGTAAAAGAGCTGAATGCCCTTTTTCAGGGCAATGTAAAAGAGCTGAATGCCCTTTTAAGGGCTATGTTTAGCTTAGGGTTTTTTGTTAGAGTTAGGTTTTTTTATTTTGGGGGTTGGCTGGGTGTTGGGTTTTTACTGTTGGGGGGGTCCTTTGTATTTTTTTCAGGTAAAAAGAGCTGATTTCTTTAGGGCAATGCCCTATAAAAAGGACCTTTTAAGGGATATTGGTAGTTTTTTATTTTGCAATTTTAGACTTACATTTTTTTAGGTAGTGTTAAGTTTTTTTAATGTGTAATTTAGTTTATTTAATTGGTAGTTATTTTAATTTAGTATAATAGTTATGTTAGGTTAATTGTAGTTTAAACTTAGTTTGTTTTTTTTATTTCACAGGTAAGTTTTAATTTATTTTAAGATAGGGAAATTGTAATTGTAAGATAAAGTTAGGGGGTTGTTAGGTTTAGGGGTTAATAGTTTAATTTAGTTTTTTTGTGATGTGGGGGGGCTGACGGTTTAGGGGTTAATATGTTTATTTAGTGGCGGTGATGTGGGAGGCCAGAGGTTTAGGGGTTAATACTTTTTATTAGTGGTGGCAAAGTCGGGAGCGGCGGAATAGGGGTGAATAACTTTATTATAGTGGCGGCAGTGGCGGGGATTGGCAGAATAGGGGTTAATGAGGGCCTATTTATCATAGGTCTTGCGGACCTGATCCGACAGTGCAGAATCAGGTCCGCAAGACCTCCCTGAATGAGGAGAGCAATACGCTCTACGTATTCAGCATGCACCAGCAGCTCACAAGAGCTGCTGGTGCAAAACGCCGCCCCCCTGCAAACTCGCAGCCAATGGGCCGCCAGCAGGGAGGTGACAATCAACCCCGATCGTACTCGATCAGGTTTGAATTCTGGCGATTCCTGTCCGCCTCCATCAGAGTAGACGGGACATGGGTTTGGAGCAGCGGTCTTTAAACAGGGCATCAGCTCCATTCGGAGCTTGATAGATAGGCCCTAATAACTTTATTATAGTGGCGGGCCTCAGATTAGGGGTTAATAAGGTTTTAAATAGTGTTTGCAATGCTGGAGGGTGGCAGGGATAAGGGTTAATATGTAGTTTATGGGTGTTAGTTACTTTGTAATAGTTTAGTTATGATTTTGTGAAAGAATTTTGTGGCACAAGAACTCATAACTACTGTGCTCAGATAGCGGAATGGATCGTGTCCGTATAGGTTGGGAACGCAAGCATTTTAGCCTCACTGCACAACTTGTAATGCCGGTTGCTTTGGAAATCCCATGCAAAAACTTCATTTTTTTGAGTGCGGGATTGACGTTGCATTACAGGCTAAAATGGCTATGCGGTATAGCTATACTGACAAGGACTCGTAATGGCTGCGTTACTGTTTTTTTACGCTGTGAAATGGACATTTTTTTCAGCGTTAAAAACCGTAACGCAAAACTCGTAATCTAGATGGATTGGGATTTAGGACAAAGGTAGGAATATGTAAGTTCTTCAGATCCTATTGTCCTAAAACCTCAGGAGAGAGGGATGAAGCAATCTGACTGGCAAGTTCAGCAAAGAAAAGGAAATGTGTAGCTCTTAAGCAGCAAAGAATTTTCAAAGGTAAGTGTATAGATTTGAAGGTTTGTAAAAAGTGGGAGTCTGAAGCTTAAAAACAGTTTCCAGCCCCTTGGCAAATCATGGAGTGACCAAGTAGAAGAGGCAGAGACAACTTCTGTTCGTTTTGGACTAGTACTTTAGATACATCCCTTTGTTGGATTTGGAATAATTCCCAAGAGATTTATTTTGGTTTTCACCAGTGTCTTCACAGGAGGATTCCTAATGGGAAATCAAAAGGTGGACTGTGATATAGGATCCAGAGATATTTTTACAGTGGAATGTACTGATGTGAAGATGGTACCGTATCCTTCAAATAAGAGATTGAGCATGAATAAGGGGGCTTGTGACCCCCGAAACGTTGCTTTTATTAATAAACATTGCCTTTTAATTCATTGGAGTGCTGGAGTCCGTCTTGTGTTTCCTTCAAAATAAGGAGATATTCATCTGTTATAAGCGGTAAGAAATTGAAAGCAAAGAAGAAATCTAGATGACAATTATGTATTGAAATCTGCAAGCACTAAACCACTTCTATTGTTAGGGGTGGCAACAATTCATTATAAATAGTGTTAAGTCTGAACGTGGACATTAAAAAGCTTTTCTATATTTTGGAGAATTGCCCAGGTATATACTTTTTCTGCAAGAGATTAGATTGACTAGGAATTAAGGATGTTCTTGCTTGTAGGAAAGACTGGCTATGGGTTCCATCATTTTGAGTCCTTTTAATTCTGACAAATGTGGGGGTGTGGCAGTAATTGTTTAAAAGTGATAATGTATCTTTGTCATAAGGTTCTGGATGTAATGCCAGGAAGATGTTTATTGTTAGATGTATGCATAAGCAATCATGAGTACAGCCCGATTATACATATGGTCAGTAAACAAAGTTTTTGAAAAAAATTTAACTTTTTACAATGTTCAACAACTTTTTTTGCATACTTAAAAAGTTTTTGCAGGTGATATAACTAGTGAAATTATCAAAAGGGCAGATTTTGCTTTACTTCTCCAAGGGGCGTTCCCTGCATTTCTGTATGTGAAGGAGAGACAAGCCCAGTGTAATATAGCACTAAATATAAACCTAATAAGCGCCACTATAATAAACCAAATAACCCCTAATCTACACCAGCCCCGACATCGCTGCAACCTTAATAAAATATATTAACCCCTATTCCGCCAATCCCCGATACCGGCCGACACTGAATAAACTTATTAACCCCTAAACCTCTGCCTCCCACATCACCACCACTAACTAAACCGATTAACCCCTAAAACCGTCAGCCCCGTCCACAGCGCAAAAAAACTAAATTAAGCTATTAACCCCAACACCTAACAACCCCCTAACTTTAAATTAAAATTAAAACATCCCTATCTTAATATAAATTAAAACTTACCTGTAGAATTAAAATAAACTCACTTTAAACTATTAATTAACCTACCCTAACTATTATACTGCAATTAAAATTAAACTACTAAATTACATATTAAAAAAACCTAACCCTACTTAAAATTATTTAAATATACAATTAAACATTATCAAAAAGTACTAAATTACCACACAAAAAAAACTAACTCTAGATGTAGAGTTTGGGCGTTAGCCGTCAAAACCAGCGTTAGAGGCTCCTAACGCTGGTTTTTGGGCTACCACTGGTATTTAGAGACAGTCAGGAAAGGGTCTAACGCTCACTTTCCAGCCGCGACTTTTCCATACCGCAGATCCCACCACCCCATTTGCGTATCCTATCTTTTCAATGGGATCTTTCTAACGCCGGTATTTAGAGTCGTGGCTGAAGTGAGCGTTAGAAATCTAACGACAAGACTCCAGCCGCAGAGAAAAGCCAGGAGTTAAGAGCTTTATGGGCTAACCCGGTTTTATAAAGCTCTTAACTACTGTGCTCTAAGTACACTAACACCCATAAACTACCTATGTACCCCTAAACCGAGGCCCCCCCACATCGTGCCGCCACTCTATTAAAACTTTTATAACCCCTAATCTGCCGACCGCATACACCGCTGCCACCTACGTTATCCCTAGGTACCCCTAATCTGCTGCCCCTAACACCGCCGACCCCTATAATATATTATTAACCCCTAATCTGCCGCCCCCAACATCGCCGCCACCTACCTACAATTATTAAACCCCTAATCTGCCGACCGGGACCTCACAGCTACTATAATAAATGTAGTTAACCCCTAAATCCGCCTCACCTCACTCCGCCTCACTTAACCCTATAATAAATAGTATTAACCCCTAATCTGCCCTCCCTAACATACGCCGACACCTAACTTCAAGTATTAACCCCTAATCTGCCGACCGGACACTCACCGCTTCTCTAAGTAAATGTATTAACCCCTAAAGCTAAGTCTAACCTTAACACTAACACCCCCCCTAAGTTAAATATAATTTAAATCTAACTAAATAAATAACTCTTATTAAATAACTTATTCCTATTTAAAGCTAAATACTACCTGTAAAATAAACCCTAATATAGCTACAATATAAATTATAATTATATTGTAGCTATTTAGGATTAATATTTATTTTACAGAAACTTTGTATTTATTTTAACCAGTACAATAGCTATTAAAGTAGTTAATAACTATTTAATAGCTACCTAGTTAAAAATAATTACAAAATTACCTGTAAAATAAATCCTAACCTAAGTTACAATTAAACCTAACACTACACTATCAATAAATTAATAAATTAAAATACCTACAATTATCTACAATTAAACCTAACACTACACTATCATAAATTAATTAAATACAATACCTACAAAAAAATACAATTAAACCTAACACTACACTATCAATAAATTAATTACATAAAATACCTACAATTATCTACAATTAAACCTAACACTACACTATCAATAAATAAATTAAATAAAATACCTACAAATAAATACAATGAAATAAACTAACTAAAGTACAAAAAAATAAAATAGAACTAAGTTACTAAAATAAAAAAATATTTACAAACATTAGAAAAATATTACAACAATTTTAAACTAATTACACCTACTCTAAGCCCCCCAAAATAAAAAAAATGCCCTACCCTATTCTAAATTTAAAAAGTTCAAAGCTCTTTTACCTTTCCAGCCCTTAAAAGGGCCTTTTGTGGGGCATGCCCCAAAGAAAACTGCTCTTTTGCCTGTATAAGAAAAATACAACCCCCCCAACTTAAAACCCACCACCCACATACCCCTAGATCTAACCCAAACCCCCCTTAAAAAAACCTAACACTACCGCCCTGAAGATCATCCTACCTTGAGTCGTCTTCACTCAGCCGAGCCACCGATGGAACTGAAGAGGAGATCCGGAGCGCAGAAGTGATCCTCCAAGGGGCGCTGAAG
The DNA here is from genome assembly GCF_027579735.1 of Bombina bombina. Classification (NCBI taxonomy): domain Eukaryota; kingdom Metazoa; phylum Chordata; class Amphibia; order Anura; family Bombinatoridae; genus Bombina; species Bombina bombina. The sequence goes on from NC_069500.1 coordinate 988,388,561, forward strand.
AAGTCTTCCATCCGATGAAGTGATCCTCCAAGCGGCGCTGAAGAAGTCTTCCATCCGGGCGATGTCATCTCCAAGCGGGGGTCTTCAATCTTCTTTTTTCAGGATCCATCTTGCAGACCTCCGACGCGGAAACATCCCTGCTGGCCCACGGACTATACCGATGAATTGAAGGCTCCTTGTATTGAATTAATTTATTGATAGTGTAGTGTTAGGTTTAATTGTAACTTAGGTTAGGATTTATTTACAGGTAATTTTGTAATTATTTTAACTAGGTAGCCTATTAAATATTAAATAACTATTTATACTATTGTACCTGGGTTAAAATAAATACAAAAGTTGCCTGTAAAATAAATATAAATCCTAAAATACTACAATAAAATTATTCGTTATATTGTAGCTATATTAGGGTTTATTTTACAGGTAAGTATTTAGCTTAAATAGGATTAATTAATTAATAAGAGTTAATTTATTTCGTTAGGATTTAAATTATTATTTAACTTAGGGGGGTGTTAGTGTTAGGGTTAGACTTAGCTTTAGGGGTTAATACATTTATTAGAGTAGCGGTGGGGTCCGGTCGGCAGACTAGGGGTTAATACTTGAAGTTAGGTGTCGTGATGTTAGGGAGGGTCGGATTAGGGGTTAATAACTATTTATTATAGTGTTATTGAGGCGGGAGTGAGGCGGATTAGGGGGTTAATAACTTTATTATTGTAGCGGTGAGGTCCGGTCGGCAGATTAGGGGTTAATAATTGTAGGTAGGTGGCGGGCGACGTTGGGGGCGGCAGATTAGGGTAGGTTAATATAATATAATATGGGGTCGGCAGTGTTAGTGGGCAGCAGATTAGGGGTTTCTAGGGATAAACGTAGGTTGCGGGCGGGTGTACGGAGCGGCAGATTAGGGTTAAAAAAAATATGCAGGTGTCAGCGATAGCGGGGTCGGGCCAGATTAGGGGTTTTATAAGTGTAAGGTTAGGGGGTGTTTGTAGACTCGGGGTACATGTTAGGGGTGTTAGGTGCAGACTTAGGAAGTTGTTTCCCCATAGGAAACAATGGGGCTCGCGTTAGGAGCTGAACGCTGCTTTTTTGCAGGTGTTAGGTTTTTTTTCAGCTCAAGAATGCCCCATTGTTTTCTATGGGGGAATGTGCACGAGCACGTTTTTGAAGCTGGCAGCGTCCCGTAAGCAACCGCTGGCTATTGAGAGTTGCAGTGGCGGTAAATATGCTATACCTTCCCTTTTTTTTTTGGAGCCTAACGCAGCCCTTCTGTGAACGCTAAATACCAGCAGTATTTAAAAGGTGTGGGAGAATAAAAAGCACGCGTAGCTAACCGCACAGCCCTTTGGCCGCAGAATCTCTAAATCTAGCCGTAAGTTACAAAAAACAAAACACTAAATTACGAAAAATTAACAAAGCAAATTATCAAAAATATTTTTTTTTACACCTAGATCTAAAAGCCAAAATAAATAAAGCCCCCTAAAATAAAAAAAACCTAGCCGGGGGGCGTGTCCAAGCAGCGGGGACATGACAAGACGCATTATACTGCAGCTCGTCAGGTATCCTCAACAAACATCAAATTTTATTATCTGAGGACATAATCATATATATGGGTTCTTGTTAAAAGCTGCATGAGCTCAGGACGAGCTGAGGAAACCTATTTTATGCCCTATTAACTGTCCTCTATATCTGAATCCGGTGGGCGGCTGCGGCCTACCTACATGGCGTGGCATTTCCCCCACCCCTGCCATCTGGGTTAAGTGGCCGCAACATAGTTTAAAGGGAAGCTCTAATGCATATTCTTAGACTGTTCTGCTGCATATTTCATTCTAACCCCATCCAATAGCTATGGGAATGTGTACTGGTATGATATGGGGGGACTTGGAGAAGTTATTAAGTGATCACTACGCAGATTAGAGAACGGCTTGCAGTCAATCATTTGGAGCCGCAACTTTTCGAGGGAACACGCAATGAGAGCCGTGGCTCTGAAGAAGCAGTCTCCCATTCTAAAGCGAATGCAGTATAATCAGAGCTTTAGCTGCAACAGGGTCCGTTAAACAAACAGACTTTCACAGGAACCACAAATCGTTCAGATTCAAGGCAAGCCTCAGAGACCTACTGAAAGAGAAGATCCCGGGGATCGCATACCCCTACACTTCAACGGCAGCTGAATCTGTCGCATTGGGTTGTACCTCACTGATTTGCCTAGTGACACACAACTGCAAAAGGGCGCCACTCACGGAGAATGGATTGAACCCTAAATATACCGCAGACATTGAGAAAAATGGAGGTGGGTTAGGTATGTGAGACTCATGAGGGCCTATGTGATGCACTATAACATGGGATTTGGCTACTCTTGTGTAATGTTAAACAGGCTCAATTCTTTGTGCACCTTTTATTATTCCTCAAACTCATTTGTAGTTAGACACAATGCATTGACTCCCAGTAACCAGACTGCACCTCGCCCTTCTCCCCTATTACATGGGCTTCTAATTTTTCATCCTGTTTTATGACGTCTTTATTGTCTGATAGTGTATTTTCTATGTGCTAAAGAGAAAAACTTACTTATGCTGCAAACTACTGATATTTTGACCGACTACTATTGTCCCCTTGCTATTGTACTCTAAAGTATCCCACTGCTTGATTGTTTATTGCCCTGTAAGAGTGCAAATAGTGAAATTTAATTCATAGGCCATTTAATTGATATAGTTTCAACAGCTCATCCCTGTATGCTATAGTTCATAGCTTAGCAGACTACAAGGTACTTATATTTGCACATTAGCTTATCCAAATGTATAGGGGGATATATTATTGTATATAGTGACCTGCGAACCCACCAAACTCCTATAGCGATGTAGAGACTTATTTATAGTGTTAGGGAGAGTAGTATAAGATTTCCTGAAGTCCATAGCTGGTGGATTATTATACTTCAGAGTCCCGCTGATAGAGAGATAGGTTCTGTGTAGTTTCTTATAGTTGTTATTATATCATCAAAAGCCCTAGAATGGCCCTAGCTTGAATAGACTTCCAGTGCCCAAAAATACCCAGTGATTGTAAATGTAAAATATCTTGTCCACTAGTTAATAGAGAGCACAGTTACCCCTCCATGTTACTCCAGGTTCTTTTTTCCCTTTTTTCTTCCTCTGTTTATTTTGGCAGAGTTATGCAGTCTCTGCCCAGTTCGGAGAGCTTACGATTTGCTCTCCAAGCCCCAACAAAGCGAATATTGAATTTTTAATTTTATTTGCCCTCCCATTAGCTTTTTTCTTAAATCTTGGACCCCCCCCCCCCATGGTCCTTTTGATATTGAAGCGACCAGATAGGTATAGGCCCATAAGTGACCTATCTTTTCTTAAAATCCCCAGCTTAGAAAGTTTTCATCCAGCCCCAAAAAGGTCACTGCTGTTTTAGATGATGAGGGGAAAAAATTAGGGAAGTGTTTGGTTTGCTCCCTTAATAATATACCATGCAACAAGTAACCAGCAAATGACCATGTTATTTGTGAATTTTCTATTATGCAGCAAGAATGTTTTGCCTGTTTTTGTTTCCCTCAATAAAAATAAAAAAAAAAAAAACCCTAAGCCTACAATAAACTACCAATGGCCCTTAAAAGGGCCTTTTGTTGGGAATTGCCCCAAAGATATCAGCTCTTTTACCTGGCAAAAAAACTACAAACTCCCCCCCAACATAAAACCCACCACCCAAACCACCCCCTCAAATAAAAACCCTAACTCTTAAAAAAACCTAAGAAACCCATTGCCCTGAAACTGATTTGAACAGCCAATAGAATTTCAGTAGCTCTCATCCTATTGGCTGATTTTGAACAGCCACTAGGATTTCAGAAGCTAGCCTCCTATTGGCTGATTTGAATTTAACACTCAAATCAGCCAATAGGAATTCAAGGGACGGCCATCTTGAATCGCGTCCCTTGCATTTAAGCTTCAGTTTAGGCCCTGACCCACCAGACTGGGCATCAACAATCACAGTACCCACAGTAAACAACCGGACAAGCGGAGAATGAGAACTCCCCACTTCTGGAGATACCAATGAGCTGAAGCAATAAGCGCTAGTTACGGGCCCAAAAAACGACACCGAAGACCCAACGTGGGGGCAGGGGCCCATCGCACCAATACACAACCTCCCCACACTGCCCGATGCAGGGAAGCTGCGCACGAGGCGACACATAGCCCGGATTATATCGGCATCCAACTGCAGACAGCGTTGGATCAATCGAGAGGCTGTGACGCTTTGTAGGGTAAGTGGGTCTACAGAGCCCATAACGGGCTGCTAGCTCACATAAGCGGCGGAAAGACAACCCTGTCAGAGCGCACCCCATAACTGAAAGTAGCTGGACACTCAAAAGCACTTGCACGGAGCAGGACCACCTGTATCACGTAACACAGCTGTGTCACTTTATAACAGTCAGGCCCACCTTAGCTTGAGAACGCCAATTAAAACTTTATTACCACACTAACTAGAAGCAAGGCCAGGCACTTAAACAGCTGAGGGCATAAGTAGGTTACCACCTCCTATGCACGCAGGGGCTCAGGGGGGCTATAGCTTGATGCAGAAACAAAGTCCTAGAGGCAGAAGAAAATTAATAAGGTTCATTAAAGGGACATTATACACTCATTTTTTCTTTGCATAAATGTTTTGTAGATGATTCTATTTATATAGCCCATACAGTTGTTTCTTTTTAATGTATAGTTTTGCTTATTTTTAAATTACATTGCTCTGATCTTCAGACTCCTAACCAAGCCCCAAAGTTTTATGAGAATACCATCAGCTACCTTCTCCAGCTTGCTTCTGTTGTGTGTAAACTGTCTTTTTATATGCAAAAGAAGGGGGAGGGGGGAGTGTCTTATTTCCCCCTTGCTGTGGGCTTTCCAGCTACCTTTTCAACAGAGCTAAACTGAGAGCTTCTAAGTAAGTTTTGAAACAGTTTTATACTGGATTTTTATATCAGTATCTGTGCATCTTATTCTTTATTGTAGTGTCTATTACATGCAGTTTTATGAAAATTAGTGTATACTGTCCCTTTTAGCAGCAATCTTCCTATATACAGCAGACAACACCACTCATTAAAAGAATTGGGATTAAATAACCCAGGAACTCATAAACGATATCCAACTACCAACGGCCATTTACCACATAAAGCGCAGTTACAGATCTCTGTAGCGCGAATAGAGGCGGAACAAGCAAACCATACTTCAAGTCCTGCCTTGCTAAATAGCTTGTAGCACCATTTATAGCTCAAATTGGTTATGCCGGTAAAAAAAACAAAAAAAATTTGAGACACCAGCGAAGGCAAAAATGATAAACCAATACCTCAAACCGGCAGAAGCATCTTCACCCAAAACCTCCTGTCCCCCAACTCCAGCCCCTGAGAACATCCCAACAACTTAGACACAAACACATAAAACAGCTAACTTTTCTACGGATATAGCAAAAGCTGACCTGGCGACTAAAGATGACATAAAAACCGCCATGTCTGATATGTGCGACATGTTTAATGAAATGAAAAAAGACATCAAGAAAGTAGATCGAAGGGTTTCAACATTAGAAGAAAGTCATAACACTGCCATCCAAGACATTCAACACCTCTCACAACTAACATATAATCAAGAAGAAACCATTCATAACCTTATGGAAAAAGTAGAAGACCTTGACAACAGAGGGCGCAGGAATAACCTGCGTATAAGAGGTGTACCTGAAACCGTCCAACCCACTGCAATTCAAGGATATCTACAAGACCTCTTTAGGGTCATAAAAGGCGCAAGCAACTCACCAAACATTGTTATGGAATGAGCCCATAGAGCACTCAGAGCCAAACAGCCTGCAAAATCTCCGCCACATGATATCATCGAAAAATTCCTCAACTACCTGGATAAAGAAGAGATATTGTGACATGCAAGACAAAAGCACCAAATCACGCACGTGGGCTTCCCAATCCAAATCTTTACAGATCTAAGCCCTACCACTTTAAAAAAAACGCAGAGACTTACAATTCATAACAACAGTGCTAAGATCCCAAAATATACCATATAGATGGGGCTTCCCTGTAAGCCTGACAGCAATGAGAGGAGACAAGACGGCCATCTTCCACAACCTAGACGACCTGCCATTATTTTGTGAAGCTCTACAGATTCTAATTGCACCTCCCACAGATACTCTAAACACAACAAGAGCTAAAGCAACAGTGGTCCAGCACACATAAGAGCAAAGTTTTACTTTATCCTAAACACTGGACCTCCAACAACAACCCATCAACCAAAACGGACAGCTCTGTCACTGGACCTATACAAACACAGTAGAGTACTTTAGTGTACAGAGAACAAGTTTAACTATCTCAGCACGCGACAGATGAGTATACCATTCAAATGTGGTCTCATGTGAACTTTAGTAGTGGTTGTGTAGTATTGAGAGACGTCTTATATTGCCTTCTCTAACCTTTATCTTCTCTGTTTCCACTAGAAAGTCAACTAACTATTTAAAATATTATACCTCTGATAATGTAGATTTATACAAAATGTTTCCAACACCATCTACGTTGCATCATAAATACACTAACACATACCTCACATATCAGCATAGATACTAAATGCCTCAGGCATGGTTGTGCTCTAACGAGACGCCGTCTAAATATGAATGGGGGAGTCCCTCTGCTATCTTAAACAAATATATACACATGCATACACTGCTTTAGACAACTAACACATTCCCACAGGCACACTCTTTGCTAATTAAAGTGGATGGCGCTCTGGGGAGAAGGACACTACCCTCAGTTGCCGTACTCAGCTTTGTATTTGATTTTGTTCACTTTCGCATGTTTAAGTTATATTTAGCACTGTTGCTGAGTGAAATAGGATAGATATCCTAAAAATAAGTTCATATTTCAATCTATTGTTATATTTATTGTTTTTATTTGTTTCCATTCCCTTGTACCCCCACCTTTTCCTTGTTCTGCTTGAAAAGTGTATAGGTTTTGAAGTTATTGACATTGCTTCACAACTCCGGTGGGTCAAAGCAAGAAAAATAAAAATGTCTGTAATAAGCACAATACACTCCCCATTCTGCCCCTTATAACAGCAAATCACCTTAAAATGCTTAGACCACCTTCAAGCACTCATTAAATATCATCATTATCAATGTTAAGGGCTTTAACATACCTCAAAAAAGGTCTATAATTCTACATAAACAAAAAGGAGCGATTATCTTCATTCAGGAGACACATTTTAAAAAGGTAGGGAACCCAGATGGAAGACACCACAAATATACCACAGCATACTTTTCATCAAATCCCTCCAAGAAGAGTGGAGTAGGTATTCTATTAGAAACGACATACCCTGAGAAACTTTACACATAGAGAAACATACAGAAGGGGAGAATACTCCCTAATAACAGGGTTTACTCTATGGGACGACCCATCACCTTAGTGAACGCATATTTACCCAACAAACAACAGCACATATTCATGCCAAACAAAATATGTGGACCAATGCTAAAGGCACATTAATAGTTGGGAGGAGACTTTAATGTCCCTCTTGATCCAGATATGAATTACGTCAAAAGGTATCACTAATGTCTCAAAAAGAGATATAATAAAACATCAACCACGCAAATTACAATCTCTAGCCCTTCATGATGCCTGGCGCACACTTCACCCATCTGTCAGGGGACTTTACTTTTATTCCCATCCACACAAAGTATACTCCCGTATTGATTATATACTGATTGACTCCATGGGGCCTAGCGCTTATTAAAGAACATAACAATACTCAGTCAGATTGAATGGCCTGATAGTCCTACAATCCCTTTCATATGGAGACTAGAACGATAGTCTTTTAGAACACCCGTAATTAAACCCAGCATAGGAAAAAACCTTGATAGAATACTTCCACATCAATACCTCACCCGAGATAGATTGGACAACCATATGGAAGGCACATAAATGTTCTTACGAGGAGAAATTTTAAAACATAAGGACAACTTGATAAGACAGAACAGAATTAATTATGAATCCCTCTTAAAAAACGTGCAACATTTAGAGCAAACTCATAAAACTGACCCAAAAAATAGTGACCTCAACGCTCGCCTCAACCAAACAAGGAGAGAGTTAAACACATTCCTCTAACAAGAACAACAGAAAAGAGCTCTGTTATTACAACAAAAATACTATGACCGAGGCAATAAAGCAGCAAATTGTTAGCCAGATCCCTTAAGGAGGTAAGGTAATTAAATCACACATACACCACCTCAAGTCTGGGAACAGGCCAGATTGAACATGACAGTATCTCTCTAGTAGAGATATTCCGTTCATACTACTCTTCATTATACAATTTTACAGATGATGAAAATAACACTGAAGGGACAGACTGTAAGAGTAGGGCCATTGTGAAAGATAAACCTACCCAAATTAGATGATGATCAATCACAAAAACTGGACCAACCTATCAGCGTGACAGAAATAAAGCAGCAATTAAATCACTACCCACAGGAAAGAGCCTGGGACCCCAATCATCAATAACCCTGACCTTGCTATCCTACCAAAAATTAAAATAGATCCCGCAAATCCCCCACAACTAAGAGACTACATACTAGAGAGTATTGCTCTGGGAGGGAAGCTCTTATTATATCAATAAGTAGCAAACAAAATGGGCAATAGCCCAATGTCATGGTTCACACAAATAACTCTATGAGGCCGAATTATCAAATGTCTGTCGGACCTGATCCGACAGTGCGGATCAGGTCCGTCAGGCATCGCTGAATGCAGAGAGCAATGCGCTCTCCGTATTCATCATTGCACCAGCAGCTCACAAGAGCTGCTGGTGCAACGCCGCCCCCTGCAGGACTCATGGCCAATCGGCCCTCCAGCAGGGAGGTGTCAATCAACCTAATCGTACTCGATCAGGTTTGAATTGTGGGCGATTCCTGTCCACCTGCTCAGAGCAGGCAGACAGGGTTATGGAGCAGTGGTCTTTTGACCGCTGCTTCATAACTGCTGTTTCTGGCGAGCCTGCAGGCTCGCCAGAAACACAGGGCCTCAAGCTCCATTTCGGAGCTTGATAGATAGGCCCCATTATCTCAACACTCACAATCAAAAACACAGACATGTCGCCAAGTTAACCACCTTAGAGAACCTATGCAGGCTAACGCAGCTACCCCCCGACATACTATCTCATCACTATACAAATCCTGGGTAGATGATACACCGGATTCTCTTCTATCATACTGTCATAAATGCCAACAGACCTAGGTCTCGACAATACCCACAAAGATTGGTCAAGGATATTCCAACATCATAAGAAAGCGTCAGTAATCTGCAAAAATTCCAAGAAATTAACTACAAATTTCTCTCACGCTGGGTACCGTTGCAGCCATAAGCCTTCAAAAGATATACAAACAAGCCAACAATCACTGTTGCAGGGGATGTGGGGAGACAGCTGACATGCTCCACATATGGTGGAGTTGTGACAGGTTGGGGCACATTCTGGAATGAGGTGGTAGCACACATCAACAAAATCTAACAACAAACATATCAGGTTGACCCAAGCATACTGCTCTTTCATAAACTCCCATAATAACCAGGGATGAAATAAAGCTTGAAAAGATACATAAAGTCTGGAGTTGCAGTTAAAAGATTCTTCTCTTTATTATTCCAATAAAAGCATACATGTATGAATACAAGACAAAAACATGCCCTTAGTGTCCAAAGCTTTGGACACTAAGGGGCATGTTTTTGTCTTGTATTCATACATGTATGCTTTTATTGGATTAATAAAGAGAAGATCTTTTAACTGCAGCTCCGACTTTATGTATCTTTTCAAGTATGAGCCTATTTCCGCTTGGAGCATTTTGCAGCTGGTGAAGTCTTGGAGGCTAAAGTACCCATAGTGGTGTAGAGTGACTACACGTCTTACCTGCTGTCCCGGGTTTGCTGTTGGGATCGTCCTGTCCGGGTTATGCCATTCTCCCTCCCTCGTAAGTCGGGGCCGCATCTGTGTGACGTCATCTCACGGGAGCCCCGGATTGTTTGGGACGACGCCAGTGCAGCATGTGTGCGGCTGTTAGCTCGTGGGAGTACACTCCGAGCAGGGATTCGGCGTACCGCAGAGAGCCCAGAGAGAGGTCCTCCCGAACGGCTCTCCACTCAAGGCAAAGAGGATTACTTACAAGGTCCGTGAAGAGAGGGTAAGTCCTGTTTGGAGATTAATAAGGAGAAGCGGAGACTCTGACACTCAAGTGTGGTCACTAACAGTGGAGGGTACCAACATGTTTCACTACTCCTACATTGCATAAGAGACACTTTTGTGTTCCCCAAAGGGTCACCTCTTTACCGGGGTTATTATTTATGAAATAAAGCTTCTCTATTTATCTCTTCTTCTCTAAATCACTTCTCTATATAATGATAAACAGTGCTAGATAATGATACCCCAGAAATGGAAATCCTCTGAAGTACCAGACATTTCTTCATGGAAGCAACAAGTAGAAAAATCTGCTTATCTTGGAAAGATACAACTTCCTTAGAGTAGATAAAATAGACATGCATGAATACATGACAATGAGATGGAATGCAAACAAGGATAGTTAATATCACCACTTATTTACCCACCCTTCTCCATGTTAACAAGGGAGCAGTTACCCCTACTGTTAGCAACTAACTCAGTTTAGATGAAACACTGATGTAACTAGACCACTGGAGTAATAGATAATATACACACTATACTACACGGCTTTGCTTCAAGTCCTTTACCCCCTATTGGCTTAATCTATTACTACAGATTTGCTTTAGTTATTCTGGAATACAATATATCAAAATAAATTATATATTTAAACCTTTATTAGCAGTTTAGGAATAGGTATGTTTTATCATAATTATACAATACTGTTGAAAGCGAACTGTATATCTTACGTATCAGTTGACCACTGGTTCAGAGCCCGAAGTATCACCTACATGACTTTCCCAATGGCCCAAGAGAACCAATTTTATGATTAACGGGCTCAAGTAGAGGATGTGCAGGCACCAGAAACGAGAGAGACAAGCAGGGGCGGACCTTAGACCAATCAGGGGCCCGGGAAAAAATTAGGGAAGGGGCACTCACTCTCTCACACTGACTCTCATTTATTCAAATGTATGCAAATGAACATGGTAGTCTCCCTGCCCTCCCCACCAGGCTCCCCACCTTTCAGGGCCAGGACCCCCCAATGTCAAAGATCATAAGACAGGGCCCCAACCTTCAGACCAGACGCCACACTCCATGGGCCCTCACAGTTACAGGACACTCAACAGGTACCCCCACACTTTAGGGCCCCCCAAGCAACAAGTCCCACATCCAGGCCAAGGCCCACACTCTGGGGGGCAGGGACCCCAATTAACCCACACTTAACTACTTAGTTACTGATAGGGCAGCTGTCAACCCCCAGCTTAAGCAGCACACCAGGATCCATGGAGATACGATTTGTGGGCCCCCCTACATGCTGGGCCCTCGGTCCAGGGTCCTATTTGCCCGGCTGATAAGTCCACCCCTGGAGACAAGACAGGAAAGATGCAATAGACTTTAAATATAGGCTAATTACGCAATGTAAGATGTACCATCGGGTGTACAACTCACGCAATATGTTTTGTATCTTTATCTACTATGTATACTTGAATATGTTTCAATAAAGCTTTTTGAGAAAAAATAAATCCAGATAGTGTGTGCCTGCTTGGATACAATTACTACCTGCATCCTGGTCGATGCGCTTTCTACTATATATATATATATATATATATATATATATATATATATACATACAGTATATGTATATGTGTATACATATGTATCTATAAGGCAGATCAGCGCGGAGCGGGGTCCATCTTCAAGATCAGCCAATAGAATGCGAGCTCAATTTGCATCAGCCAATAGGATTTTTTCTACCTTAATTCCGATTGGCTGATAGAATTCTATCAGCCAATCAGAATCTAAGGGACGCCATCTTGGATGATGTCACTTAAAGGAACCGTCATTTAGTAAGAAGACTTTGTTGGAAGAGGATGCTCAGTACCGGATGTCTTGAAGATGGACCCATTCCACGCCGGATGGATGAAGATAGAAGATGCCGTCTGGATGAAGACTTCTGCCCGTCTGGAGGACCACTTCGCCCGGCTTGGATGAAGACTTCTCCCGTCTTCGTTGAGGACTTCGGCCCAGCTTGGATGAAGACGTCTCCCGGTAAGTCGATCTTCAGGGGGGTTAGTGTTAGTTTTTTTTAAGGGGTGTATTGGGTGGGTTTTATTTTTAGGTTAGGGTTTTGGGCCACAAAAGAGCTAACCTGCCCTTTTAAGGGCAATGCCCATCCAAATGCCCTTTTCAGGGCAATGGGGGAGCTTAGGATTTTTTAGATAGTATTTTATTTGGGGGGTTGGTTGTGTAGGTGGTGGGTTTTACTGTTGGGGGGGTTGGTTGTATTTTTTTTTACAGGTAAAAGAGCTGATTACTTGGGGGCAATGCCCCGCAAAAGGCCCCTTTCCAAGGGCTATTGGTAGTTTAATTTAGGCTAGGTTTTTTTTTTATTTTGGGGGGGCTTTTTTATTTTAATAGGCTATTAGAATAGGTGTAATTAGTTTAAATATCTGTAATTTGTTTATTATTTTCTGTAATTTAGTGTTTTGTTTGTACTTTATGCTAATTTAATTTAATTTAGGTAATTGTATTTATTTAGTTAATGTATTTAATTATAGTGTAGTTTTTAGGTGTTATTGTAACTTAGGTTAGGTTTTATTTTACAGGTACTTTTGTATTTATTTTAGCTAGGTAGTTATTAAATAGGTTAATAACTATTTAGTAACTATTCTACTTAGCTAAAATAAATACAAACTTGCCTGTAAAATAAAATAAACCCTAAGCTAGCTACAATGTAACTATTAATATTGTAGCTCGCTTAGGGTTTATTTTATAGGTAATGTATTTAGTTTTATGTAGGAATAATGTAGTTTAATGATAGTAATTTGAATTTATATTTTATTTAAATTATATTTAAGTTAGGGGGTGTTAGGGTTAGGGTTTAGACTTAGGTTTAGGGGTTAATAACTTTAATATAGTGGCGGCGACGTTGGGGCGGCAGATTAGGGGTTAATAAATGTAGGTAGGTGGCGGCGATGTTAGGGATGGCAAGATTAGGGGTATTATAATATTATAACTAATGTTTGCGAGGGCGGGAGTGCGGCGGGTTTAGGGGTTAATATGTTTATTATAGTGGTGGCAACGTTTAGGCGGCAGATTAGGGGTTAAAAAGTGTAGGTAGGTTGCGGCGACATTGGGGGCGGCAGATTTAGGGGTTAATAAATATAATGTAGGTGTCGGCGATGTTGGGGGCAAGCAGATTAGGGGTTCATAACTATAATGAAGGTGGCGGCGGTGTCCGGAGCGGCCGATTAGGGGGTTAATAATAAAATGTAGGTGTCGGCGATGTCGGGGGGCGGCAGATTAGGGGGTTAATAAGTATAAGATTTGGGGGTGTTTAGACTCGGGGTTCATGTTAGGGTGTTAGGTGTAGATATAACTTTTATTTCCCCATATTAATCAATGGGGGCTGCGTTAGGGAGCTTTACGCGGCTTTTTTTGCAGGTGTTAGACTTTTTTCAGCCGGGCTCTCCCCGTTGATTCCTATGGGGAAATTGTGCATGAGCACGTACGACCAGCTCACCGCTGACTTAAGCAGTGCTGGTATTGGAGTGCGGTAATGAGAAAAATTTTGCTCAACGCTCACTTCTTGTTTTTTAACGACGGGTTTCTGAAAACTCGTAATACCAGCGCTGCATGTAAGTGAGTGGTGAGAGAAAACTGCACTGCATAGCCTCTAACCGCAAAACTCGTAATCTGTGCCATTATAAATCCTACACTGGATTTGCAAAAATGCTATGAAATTTGAATTAAAGGGACATAAAGCATTAAACATGGCTAGATAGAATGAAGCAATCAAAGAAAAAGATTAGTCTATGTATTTTAAAACATTTTTGGTGTTTAAACATTTACAAAATAAGCGTAACATTTTAGTGTCTATAAAACAATGGGAGCTGTCATGTTGTAACTTAGGGTTACCTTTCTGTTGTGGCCAATTAGGAACAGTTATAAATTGGTCACTAGAGTGTGCAGCCAATGGCTGTGTGGAATATAACAGTGTTCTGCACTTCCATTTCTAACAGAAACTGAAAGCTCACAATTTCAGAATAGAATTAGAGGAAAAGGGGCAAAATAAATTATAAAAGTATATTGCAGAGTTTTTATATATACACAATTTATCATTTTATATTAAAATCTCAAAGTATTTAATGTCCCTTTAATAACTCCAAATTCAAAGCATATTATTTTCCTCGTTTAAAATTCCATATTATGACAAAACATGTCTATACCTATGATGATACTAAGGGGCCGAATTATCAAAGTCTGGCAGACATGATACGCTGTAGCGTAATCATGTTCGCCAGACATCGCTGAATGCAGACAGCATACACTGTCGGCATTAGCATTGCACAAGCAGTTCTAGTAGTGCAGGAGGGAAAGAAATATAATCAATTTTAGGTCTCTAAAAGAAGTAAAGGCCTTTCCCTATCCAGCGCATACTAATCACAAATAATAAATTGGATACATTTCATCAGGGCTAGGGATACTAAAAATAGCAATATATGTCAAATGTATCTATCATTAATTCACAGCAAAAATGGGAGAAAGTTTATGATTTATTGAACCAGACAAAAGCAGCTATTCTTATGCATTAATTACAGGCAAATCCCCTCATACCATAGTGCACTAGGACAAATAAAATAAATACAAAGAATTTATGTTTATGTGATGTATTGAAAAAATATATATATATGGTTTCCAATAGATATTGAAAAAATGAGAGCTCTCAATAAAGGAAAAAGTCCCCAAATGATATCTCAATATCTGTTACCATCCAGGATACCATTTCAATACCGCCTCTGTAAACATAGCATCCGCCGTGATGGTCAGTCTTGCAGTAAGGGGAGTCCCACAATCGCGGTGCCACTTCATTACGGGACACTTATCCTTCTACGATAGGCTTGGGAAATTGCCATTATTGTTTCCTGTGCTTTAAACAGGATATTGACAAATCATTTCCAAGACTTTTTCCTTCTTGAGAGCTCTCATTTTTTCATATCTATTGGAATCCATATATATATTTTTTCCATACATCCACATTAACATAAATTCTTTATATTTATTTTACTTGTCCATAATGCACTATGGTATGAGGGGATATTGCCTGTAATTTAATGCATAAGAATAGCTGTTTTTGTCTGGTTCAATAAATGCAAAACGTTCCTCCTTTTTTGCTGTGAATTAATGATAGATACATTTAACATATATTGCTATGTTTAGAGTATCCCTAGCCCTGAGGAAATGTATCCAATTATTACTTTACTTCTCTTAGACCTAATATATATATACTGTATATAGGTAAAATGATTATTTATGTAGTGTACTATTTAAGGGACAGGAAACCCAACATTATCTTTCATGATTTGCATACAACATACAATTTTAAAACAACTTTCCAATTTACTTCAATTATCAAATTTGCTTTATATCTCTTGTTATCCTTGCTGAAGGAACAGCATTGCACTACTGGCAGCTAGTTAAACAAATCTAGTTAGCCAATCACAAGAGACAAATATGTGCAGGCACCAGTCAGCTGCTAGATCCCACTAGTGTAGGATATGTGCATATTCTTTTTCAACAAGGGATACCTAAAAAATAATGCACATTTGAAAAATCGAAGTGAACTTAAAAGTGAGTTTAAAATGACATTCTGTATACTGAATCCTGCTGGTTTAATATTGACTTCCCTATCCCTTACAAACGAATGATTTAAAAAAGCCTATCTTGTCTGGACTACTACATGATCCTATAAATATACAGTATATCATCATTCCCCAATGTTTTATTGCTGGGTCTGCTCTTTAGAGGTTACTGGGTGTTTTGTATTTCATTGATGTTCTATGAAGTATTTTACTTGTGATGGCTGCTAGCGGCTTATTTTTCATCTGTGATAAACTGGTCACCACATTTCTTTTTGTTTTCACTGTGGGCCTGATGCAAATACCTTTAAGTCTTTATAACTTTTGTGTGCAATATTTTTTTAAATAATTTTTATTAGATGGTTTCATGAGTGTAACTATACCTTTACCTGTATTTTTTATGTGTTTTGTGCAACTTTTAATGTTACGGTAAAACAGTTAACCGATCTCTGAAGTCACGGTTATTCATTCTAGCGTAAATTGTGATTGTGATCATGAGATCACATTTACTTTCAACTTGTAATGCGGTAAGCCTGGATGAGTGCAAACCCTCGCGATAAAGCCTGATGAGTGCAAACCCTCGCGATAAACCAGTCACAGGTCCATAACTAAATTTACTCAGTAAAAAGTATTGCTGAAAGTGGTTGTTTTTATTTTGTTTTTCAAAAATCCTTACATGATTAAAAAAAACTACATGATTTGTGCACTATAACCAAAGCACTCTTTATTTTGAAAAGTGTGAATTTATAAAATAGCTTCATCAAAGTTACCCAGGTGTTCAATCTGAAGCACCCAAGTTTGTGTTTTAAAGGTTACATCAATGATACAATAACTCATGGCAGAAGCTAATGTAATCTGGTAAATCTCTTGGATTCCCTTGTAAACATAGTGGTGTCACCACTGTAATTTGCATTGGAAATTTCAAAGGGAATGCACTTTCTGCCACATAGCCTGCTGGCTGAACTGAATGTCACACTTTCACCTGTTTTGAATGTGAAAATCATCTGGCCGCTATATGCAAGCATTCATTCCATTTATCTTTATATGGGTATATTTATTTTGTCAGTGCATTGTTGTATAGTCACTTTTCACCTCCCCGATTCTAGTGAATTTATGGGATTTACACATCATATGTTCTTCTGGAAGACATTCTTCAGAGAAAATGAAATTTGTTCATGAAAAACATGGCACAATGTTATGGGAGACTGACTGACATTGGTCATAATAGCAACATCTGCAAATAGAGAAGAATCTGGATTCATATGGATTTTAAAGTAACATATCAAAATCCCTCATAGCTTCTAATTTTAGTGCATAACCCACATGTGTTCAGCTTGCAAAACTAATTTTAAACTAACATAATTTTGCATACAGTGTCCCCTTTTAGAGAGAAAATAGAATATGTAAAGAAATATGTGATTCAAAAATGCATTACTTTGTTATAAACAGAAATATGGCGTGAAATATTTATTCTTGGAATAAATTCACTTATTTTCATTAAACATAGCAAGGCACAAACAGCTAGCAAATGTTTTCATTTTTTTAGTGTCACTATTGTCTTCCAGCTACAATTTTTGGGGATATGGAAAACATAATGTTTCTTTACATCTGCCACCCATCAGCCTTTCATACCCAAAAAATATTTCATTCAAATATATAGACCCAGATCCTGTAAACGGGAAAAAAAATGAAAGCGTAAATTTTTAAAAACAGCGCATACGAAACAAAATGGCCGCCAAGCTATGCAAAGTATGGCTTTCAAATTGCACATACAAATGCTCACTATAGACCTCTACAATTTCCAGAAGTCTATAACAGCAATAGAAATGTACCGAGTCTGCTAACACCAACACTCTCTCACACCCACTAACACTCTCACACAATCACACTCACACACAATCACACACACTAACTCTCTCTCACACACACTCACACTCTCTCTCACACACACACTAACTCTCTCTCACACACACACACGTATGCTGTCGGCATTATCGATGTCAGCGTACATGATACGTTACATCTAGGGATGGGCGAATGTTTCGCAACATTCGAAAAAAAGGCACAAATTTTAAACACATTCGTTCGTTCGAATCGAATTTCGAATGTTTACATAACATTCTAACATTCGATTTTCGAAATGTCCGTTTCGAATTTTACGATTACATTCGAAAATATTCTTTTTGAAAAATTCAAATTTAGATTGTAATAGGTATTTCTAATGCTTTTTCTTTAAATGTAATTATTCGAATTATGCATTATTCGAATTCGAAAAATTCGAATTTAGATGGTAATAGTATTTCGAATGCTTTTTCTTTAAATGTAATATTCGAATTATGCAATATTCAATTCTGAAATTCAAATTTAGATTGTAGATTGTAATAGTATTTCTAATGCTTTTTCTTTAAAGTTAATATTCGAATTATGCAATATTCGAATTCGAAAAATTCGAATTTAGATTGTAGATTGTAAAAGTATATCTAATGCTTTTCTTTAAATGTAATATTCGAATTATGCAATACGTGTAGTTGATTCGAAAAATTCGAATTTAGATTGTAATAGTATTTCTATGCTTTTTCTTTAAATGTAATATTCGAATTATGCAATATTTGAAATTTGAAAAATTCGAATTTATATTCGAATTCGAAAAATTCGAATTTATATTCGAATTCGAAAAATTCAAATTTATATGTTTGTAATAGTATTTCTAATGCTTTCTTTTAAATGTAATATTCGAAATTATGCAATATTCTATATGGAAACATTCAAAATGATATATTTGTATCTATATGTATCAATTTACTAGATTCCCGCCCTACCACATGAACTATTGAAGCTTCTGAATAGTATTTGGGGTTAAATGGAATGTTAAATTCGAAATTTCGAATGTGGACATTCGATATAATTATACATTCGAATTCGAAAGTGACATTCGAAAACTTTAAATAACAATCGATTTTCGAATTTTTAAGAATATTCGTTTTTATCGACATTCGGAATTTAGAATTCGAATTTCGTAATAACATACGTTCTACATTCGAAATTCGAAAATTTACACATTCGGCCCATGCCATAGTTACATCATGTCATGTCCGCTCGCACATTAATAAATTGACCCCCTTAATGATGTATTGGAACAATGTCTTAAGTGCATATTCCAAAGACTGTACATTAAGGCATGTCTGAAGAGATGGTATTTTCAAAACAGGTTCATCATAAATTAGATTGTATAAACTATCCTAGAAAAATATAACTTTTATTTTGATATCAATAGTTATGATGATCTAGGATACAACATTTATATTTTAGTTTTGGGCATTTAGAGTGAAGTCAGATATTTGGGGCCCATTTATCAAGCTCCGTAAGGAGCTTATGGGCCCGTGTTTTGGCGAGTCTTCAGACTCGCCAGAAACACTAGTTATGGGGCAGCGGTCTAAAGACCGCTGCTCCATAACCCTGTCCGCCTGCTCTGATGAGGCGGACAGAATCACCGGAAATCAGACACCAATCAAGTACGATTGGCCGCGAGTCTGCAGGGGGGCGGCGTTGCACCAGCAGCTCACAAGAGCTGCTGATGCAATGCTGAATACGGAGAGCGTATTGCTCTCCGCATTCAGCGATGTCTGTCGGACCTGATCCACACTGTCAGATCAGGTCCGACAGACATATGATAAATAGGCCCCTTTGTCATATTTTACTTTTATGTTATAGGGATCTAAGATGGCAAATTCATTTAACCACATTTTTAAATGCCTTAATTCCAAAAACACATTGTAGGTCATGTAGCTTAAGTTTTTGTTTGCATGGATTCCGATGGGGAATGTTCTTGGTTTTAGCATCTCTAATTACCTTCACCGCAATGCATAGCAGTTCATTAAAAAAAGTTAGGGGGACATTTGCATATATCATCTATCTTTGTAAAAATTACCTTTGTAAAAACGTATCCAAATGCAAATAAATAAATAAATAAATAAATATGTGAAGCTTTGTTAAAAAAAAAACAATAAAAAAAACAATAAAAATGTAAAAATTTCCCCATAAAAGATTGTGTAGCTTTGGTGGTTAAATAAGCAGGTCCTTGGGTAAAGAGATGTAGCCTTTTTCAGATGTGCTTACATGTACCACTTGAGTGGAGCAACAAGTTTCAAGTTTTTGAATAGTCCCTGTGCATGGGAGAAATTATTGGCTCGACTGAATCTTTTGTTCCAAATAATCAAAATACTTAGGCTCCCAGGGCCTGCACTAATGGACCTCCTCCAAATCTCCAGTGCGCTTTTGGGTGGAGCAACAAGTTCAAGCTTGGAATAATCATGTGCACTAGCAAGCATTTTGGTTTGGCCAATTCTTTTGTTTCTCTGAATAATCAAAATACTTAGCATTTCAAAGTTTCGGTGCCCGTGCTGTTCAGTATTAGTCTTGTTTTAAGTTAAATGAATACTGACTATTTGTGGAACATTTACATTAGTTTTCATTAAATGAATGTGCATGTAACACTGTTACTGGTGAAAATGTTCTCCTGGAGTGATTAAAATACTTACCTAAGCACGCTGGAGAGCCACGCTAATTCATTCCCCTTCTTCACAGGAGACTTAGCATGGCGGCTCCCAGGGCCTGCATTAATGCACCTTCTATGCCTCTCACACTGCACTTAGGTAAGTATGTTTTACAATTAAAAGGAAACAAATGCATACTGTTGAATTCAGCATTATTCCTTCTTTAAAATTTAAATGTCCGTGCTGCATTCTTTCGGATATTCATCTCGTTATGAGACAATATCCCTGTTTTGTTAACGGTGTGTGCATTTGTAATGAAACAAATGCACATGTCTAGTTTTGAGTATCTATTCATGAAGCACTGAAAACCAGGAATTTTCCTGCATTTTCACATTTTAAAGGGATAGTCTAGTCAAAATTAAACTTTCATGATTCAGATAGAGCATAGCGATTTTAAGCAACTTTCTAATTTACTCTTATTATCAATTTTCTTTGTTCTCTTGCTATCTTGATTTGAAAAAGCTGAAATGTAAGCTAAGTAGCTGGCCCATTTGTGGTTCAGGAATATGGGTAGCACTTACTAATTGGTGTCTAAATGTAGCCATCCAATCAGCAAGTGCTACCCAGGTGCACTTGCACTTTAAGTGAGAGCTCAAATTTTGATATTAACATACATTTTTTGTGTCAAATGTTATACAGTTTCAAGCAAAGCAAGGTAAACTTTATGAATAGTGTCCCAAAACTTATTTTATTCCTCAAATTTAAGAAACTTAGAGCAGAAAACACAACATTTAAACAGTTTATCACATTTAAAAAATATGCCTAACAAAGTATTAATTTAATTATTTTTACATCTATATTTTTAAAGTGCAGAGTAAATTAGCACATTCTTCGTTTAAAATAAAATAGTACTATATCTGACAGCCTGAGCAGCTCATAGAACCCAGAGTGACAGACCCATAAACAGGGGAATGCCGGCTAAAAAGAACCTAAAAGATGGATATTAACCCTAATCAAAGATGATAGATCACTATCTAAAAGCAACAGAGGAGCTAACACCAGCCTCCCCAGGAAACAATACAGAATACACCACTATCTGTAGAGACAGGTGGGAATAGCGGAGCTTCCCTAGATGCCACCCCCACTCAAGCAGCAATTACAAGGGAAAGACTTAAAACTACTGGCCTCTAAAGAAGACAATCAAATCCGCCATGGCGGATATGAGGTACATGTTCCAAGAGATGAAAAGGGATATCAAAAGAATAGAAAATAGAGTGGTTAATCTCGAAGAAAATCATGAGGTCACCACTCAAGACATGGCACCATCTCTCGCAGCTTGTATATAATCAAGAGGAACTATTCAGAACCTGCAAGAAAAGGTAGAAGACCTCGATAATAGAGGACGCAGAAAACAATCTGCGAATCAGAGGCATACCAGAAAAGCGTACAAGCGTCAGCCCCTGTCGGGGTACTTGCAGGATCTTTTTAGAACACTTAAGGGCTCCAGCAGCACGACGGATGTGATAATGGAAAGGGCTCATAGGGCCTTGAGATTCAAACCTTCCCCGAAAGCCCCCGCCGAGAGATGTTATTATAAAGTTCCTTAACTACCAAGAAAAAGAGGATATACTGAGACACGCAAGACAAAAGCCTCAATTCACACTGCAGGAATATCCTACAAATATTCACTGACCTCAGCCCGGAAACTTTACAGAAACGAAGGGAACTCCACTTCATCACATCAGTTTTAAGAGAGAAAGGCATACAATATAGATGGGGATTTCCCAGTCTGTATAAACGCCACAAAAGGAGACAAATCAGCAACATACAGAGGCCCAGATGATCTGACCATTTTTGCGAAGTCCTCCAAGTGGACCATCCGCCCCACCCAAAGACCACCTACCACAGGACAGAAATGCCCCTATGAGCAACATGCACGGAAAGGTGGCACCTAGAAGAGAAAGACAAGATCCAACTCAAGGACAACATTTCAGACACTGCCTGCCCTCTGGCAGATCTGACATGGACACTCTTATCAGAAGCCATCCAGGAAGAACTGGGGTAAAGTTAATTAAAGTTATAGAGTTATAAGTTAACATGTGCTGTTTACCAATATGATTAAGCTTTACAATGTTAATGTTGTGGTAATGTTAGTTATCCTATCCTGCACCAAACATAATAGAAGATGTGAAAGAATGGGCGAAACCTATAAAGATAGATATTGACTTAATACCTTAATTATCTGCCCACTTATAAATACCCATAATACACCAATTGATGAGATCGATGGCTAATAGACGAAACTCAAATGGGTAATTCCTATATATCATGTTTAAACACTTCATTCTTGAATAAATAACTTATGATGGGAGAGGCCCATAGGCAACTAAAAAATTGAGCGATATTTTCAAATGGACATAGACATGGGCCTATATTACCATATATCAGGTAGCAGTAGTTCGGCTATAATAGAAGAGCCTAACACATGAAAGGGATGGAATAGCCCATGTTGTGAACAGACTCATGATCTTTAGATAGTCCTTTGTTAAACTGTTTGTATTTAATATTGTGTTTTTTTCTTAAAAAAAAAAAAAAGAGTTTGAATTAGGAACTAACTTAAGCCAAAGGAAAGGCCTTAGACACAGAGGTTGGTATATATTGATACTGCATGTAATATATAGAATGTCTAGTACAATGCATATACACACGGTTTAGCTATTCTCTGAGAAAACGACATGACTGGGTTTCTAGGCACTGTTCACAATATAAGACTAGGAAGATATACAGGACATGAACACGCTAGAGAGATCACAAATTAGATAAACTAAAAAGGGAGACAGCGTAGGACAGTTTGGGCAGACACACCCTAGAATCCTGACATAGCCAGTGCAATAAAGGTGACACAATAGGGGCGTACACTCACCATCGACCCTAAGATGATAAGCTACACCTCACATCCCAAGCACTCGCATGCCTTAGGCATAGATCGGAGCACAGAGACATACACAAACATCTCGGGATCACGAACCCGTAAGGGTCCCTCGCACGAACATGGCACCAGCCTCTGAGCAAAAACAACAGATGCACAGGACACCTTCCACCCATCTCTCGCTGTCTAATGACCTCAATAACCACAGTTAGGGCAACCTAGATACGCTATACCAGAGGGTCCTTTCCCACGCGTTGCCTGGCCTGGGGACAGGGGATAACACCCCTCTGATTTAACGTAGACACTTGAAATTATACTTGACACATAAAGCACAAGTCAAACAAAACATCACTTTAGGATAGACGCACTCGCAGTACAGAGGAAACTACTACTCGCACCTCTCAGAACACTATATATATCAAAACACCGATACTGAGGGAATAGCACAACTCCCACGCACGACATGATCAACTTAGCAAATACGAGACAGGGAGAGACCCAAATTAGGGCACACAAATTGCGCCTCGTCTCCATTAATGCCAAGGGTCTTAATAGCCCTACAAAAAGATCCATCGCCTTTAACGACCTGAGAAGGCAAAAGGGGGATATACTATTTATACAGGAGACTCACTTCAAGCTGGGGAGAGAACCGAAAATACTAAAACCCTAGGTACCAAACAAAATTTTTAGCCTCAGGCCCCACAAAAAACCGGGGGGGGGTGGGAATTCTTATTAATAACAATGTGCAATTCCAAGCTACACATGTAGAAAAGGATAAGGAAGGAAAGATACCTCATTGTGGTGGGACTTTTGTACAACAGGCTTATAACACTAGGTCAACATTTACCTTACCCAATCAACAGCAACACGTTACCCTGAAAAAAGTTATGTTAAAAATCCTGGAGGTAGGCAAAGGGGAATTGATAATTGGGGGGGACTTCAACACGCCTCTAGACCCCAAAATGGACACTTCCAGCGAGTCCACTAATACCCCAAAAAAGTCATAAAATCAATAACAGCGCAGCTGCAGCAGCTATTGCTTTGTGACACTTGGCGGACACAGCACCCAACAGAAAGAAATTACACATTCTATTCGCACCCACATCATACTTACTCGAGAATAGATGTCATATTAGCCGATCCAGCTATGCTCTCACAAATCACCCATACAGATATACTCCCTATCTCATGTCAGACCACGCGCCTGTAGTGTGCGAATTTGAATGGCAAGAGAAACCATTCCTCCCATATATCTGGCGGCTCGATGACAACCTGCTAAACAACCCGATAGTAGAAATAGAAATAACAAAGGAATTAGACGAATACTTTAGACTTAATAATACAGAACACAGCAAACCTTCTATGATATGGGAGGCGCACAAGGCAGTGATTCGAGGAGCGCTGATAAAAACCAAGGCACAACAGACCAAACAAGCTAGACAATATTATAACTCACTGAAAGCGCAGCTCACATACTGGGAAAGGGAACACAAAAAAGACACAGCAGACATAGAGGTGTTCACAGCTTTGAGAAAGGTCAGGACCGACTTGCAAAACTTACAACTAAAGGAAGCTCAAACTAAAGCACTTTACCTGAAACAACACTACTTCGAATATAGCAATAAACCAGGGGCCTCCCTTGCAAAGGCACTTAAAAGGAAACAATACAGAGCATATGTGTCGGGGATTATAGACAAGCAAGGGAATAAACACGATGACAGTGAAAATATCGCAGAGACCTTAAGGCAATACTACTCAGCTCTATATAATTTACGAGGACACACACAAACACCTAATGATCAGCTAGGAACCAACATCACAGGACTATGAGTTAGAGTCATATATAGACAATATAGAAATCCCACAAATTAGCGAAGATGACGCAAAACAATTAGAAGCAGACATAACACCAATCGAAATTCTAAAGGCAATAAAAGACACACCGGCAGGAAAAAGTCCGGGACCCGGATGGTTTCGGCATAGCCTATTATAAAAAATTCGGACAGCTGCTAGCCCCCCACCTTGCAGACACATATAACACATTACACAATGACGGAGGGTTTTCGCGGAACCTCCTGGAAGCCCATATCACTGTCCTGCCTAAGCCGGGTAAAACTCCAGACAGGCCTGAAAACTTCCGCCCCATCTCCCTACTCAATTCGGACGTAAAACTTTATGCAAAGATCCTGGCCACTCGAATAAATAAAGTACTCCCGGGGTTAATAAACTCAGACCAGGTGGGTTTTGTCCCTGGCAGAGAGGCCAGGGACAACACCCTGAAGGTATAACAGCTGATGCAACACGCCAAGTTGGAGGGTATTCCGGTGACACTGACGTCCTTAGACGCAGAGAAAGCCTTTGACAGGGTGAGCTGGAAGTTCCTGCGGTTCGCCCTGTCAAAGATGGGATTTAGTACTCATTTCATTGAAAATGATTTTCTCCCTATATTCCCACCCCGTCCGCTAGGATTAAAGTGAATGGCCTTTTATCTACCAGTTTTGAAATTACAAATGGGACCCGACAGGGTTGCCCTCTTTCCCCGATATTGTTTGCCATATCGATAGAAATCCTAGCTTTAAAGATTAGAGCGGACCCCCAAGTAACGGGAATTAAACTAGACAGTACAGAGCACAAACTAGCCATGTATGCAGATGACATCCTGTTAACCTTAACAAACTCTGAATAATCACTACCGCAAACCTTGAAAATAATCAAGGAATATGGCGCTCACTCTAATTTTTCACTAAACATTAGTAAATCAGAGGTACTAAATATAAATCTTAACAGAAGATAACATTTCCCGCTTGTTGTCCTTATGCCCATTGCGAATGCAATCAGTCACAATGAAATACCTGGGAGTACAGCTGGCAGGAGACATAGAGACCATTTTCGAATCTAACTATAAAACACTAGAAAAAACAATAATAAGAGACTTATCAAATTGGAAGAGCAAAAACTTGACTTGGCTAGGTAGGATTAGCGTCATCAAAATGAATGTTCTCCCCAGAATACTATATATAATGCAAACCCTGCCTATTCCTTTACCTGCAGACTTCTTGAGCAAGCTCCAAAGCGCTCTAGAGTCATACATATGGAATGGCATACGACCCAGAATTAACAAACAAACGATGTATTTGGCAAAGGAGGATGGAGGGCTGGGAGTCCCAAACATACAGACGTACAGACAGGCCCTAATGTTACAAAGAATAGTAGAATGGTGCTCTAAAGACAACACGAAACACTGGAT
The DNA here is from genome assembly GCF_027579735.1 of Bombina bombina. NCBI lineage: Eukaryota > Metazoa > Chordata > Amphibia > Anura > Bombinatoridae > Bombina > Bombina bombina. Next base: position 988,415,026 of record NC_069500.1, read on the forward strand.
ACAGATAGATAGGGCAATATTACATGTTAATAACCCGGGGCATATAGCATGGTTACTGAAAAAAGACCGGCCGCCTATTGTAGATAAATATCCCCTATACAAAGAACTGTTCAAAGTATGGGACAAGCTCATTCAAACATCTACACGAATATCCACACCGACGTCCCCTATGACTCCATACATAGACAACCCAGCCTTGGCTCTGGGGATATCAAGGAGTTACACGCAACAGGGCCAACAGGCAGCACAGAACACATTCTCCAAAACTAACACAGCAACACAAAATCAAAACATGGGGAGGACATTAAAGACACGGAGTCACACCTAAATTGGCTGGCGTATGCTCAGATCTCACATTTTACTTCAACACACAGAGAAAAACACCTGTTACTGAGAGAGATGACAGACTTTGAAAGACTCTGCTACACAGGACGCACACAATCGCACCTCATATCTCTTATCTACAGGAAACTCCGACAAACTGACACGGGCGACCTGCCAACGTACACCAAAGCTTGGGAGAGGGAACTGGGAAAGCTATTAAACGCAAAAATATGGAGGAACACGTTCCTCAATAACAAAACCGCCTCCATCTCGGCACAGATACTAGAAACCAACCTCAAGTTTCTTACCAGATGGTACCTCACCCCAAGCAGGCTTAAAAAAATATATCCAAATACACAGGGTAGATGTTGGAGAGGCTGCGAGATGGAAGGCTCTGTAATGCATATATGGTGGGAGTGTCCAGAAATCCAGCAATTCTGGACGGACACCCTCACCAGCATAAATAAGACGTTAGAGATTATAATTCCCAGAGACCCGAAAATGATTCTTTTATATGCAGAACTACCCAAGATTAAATGCATAGCAAAAAGAAAGTTGCTTATGACAATGCTGAACAGCGCAAAAGTTCTAATTCCCCGACACTGGAAAGCAACCACATCCCCCACACAGCAGGAATGGATAAAACAAGTTGAGTTGCTATTACAATTGGAAAGATACTATCACATCAGAAACGGCACAGTGGACACACACGAAATAATGCTACAAATTTGGAACAAACACATGTAATTTAAACATAATATAGTCACACGGACAAACTCAATGCCCTCCCTCTTCCATCTTCCCCCTCCCCCCCCCCTCTCCATCCCTCCTGTGCACAGACACCAATCCCCATACATATAGATACAAGACCCCCCCCCCGCATCCACCTACTTAACACACAGGAAAAAGACACCCGCGACAGACAAAGTTAGGGGTACAGTAGAGAGACTACACCAGTAAGGAAGATATGTTTAGCCTGACATAATGGGAAACAACATAGGGAGACGAGGGGTAATACCCAGTTTTGACGACGAGAAGAGAGACGAGAGAGTGTTTAAAACCTGGTTTAAAACCATGTTAATATTAACTGCGAGTGCGAGATGGAATGATATAAAATATACTTTGTAACAGAAACATGTTTCGTAATACTGTTTTATACTGAAAATAGATGTCAAGCTCTGTTATATTGACTGATGAAAAATTGTTTGTATTTTTTGAATTATATAATAAAGCTTTTAAAAAAAAATTAAAAAAAAATAGTAAATTCAAGAATAGAAAATATACATTAATGCTTACCATTCTATATAGTATTTGGAGTGGTTGATCTATGTTTTGAATATAAAATAAACTGTGGTGACATTTTACAGGTAACAATACTCTGACTAACAGTTTAAAAATGGGAGCAACATCAATGTGAATAAGTAAAACTTAAAGGGACAGTCTAGTCAAAATTAAACTTTCATGATTCAGATAGGGCATGCAATTTTAAACAACTTTCCAATTTACTTCTATTATCTAATTTGCTCAATTCTTTAGCTATCCTTTGTTGAAGAAATAGCAATGCACATGTGTGAGCCAATCACACAAGGCTTATATGTGCAGCAACCAATCAGCAACTACTGAGCATATCTAGATATGCTTTTCAGCAAGTGATATCAAGAAAATGAAGCAAATTAGATAATTGAAGTAAATTAGAAAGTGGTTTAAAATGACATGCTCTTTCTAAATCACGAAAGAAAAAAATTGGGTTTCATGTCCCTTTAACATTTATTCAAAAGAAGAATAAAAATGCACAATGGAGAATTCACACACCATAGCAGTAGTAAGTCTAAAAAGGCAGCAGGTGAATAAGCTTAAGCATTTCGGCTAAGTTGCCCTACTCATAGCTTAAAGGGACATGAAACACAAATTTTTTCTTTCATGATTTAGAAAGATCATGTAATTTTAAACAACTTTCTAATTGACTTCATTTATCTAATTTGCTTCATTCTCTTGATATTCTTTGCTCAAAAGCATATCTAGATAGGCTCAGTAGCTGCTGATTGGTGGCTGCACATAGATGCCTCATGTGATTGGCTCACCTGTGTTTAGTGCTATTTCTTCAACAGAGGATATCTAAAGAATGTAACAAATTAAATAATAGAAGTAAATTGGAATGTTGTTTAAAATTGTATTCTCTACCTGAATCATTAAATAAAAATGTGGGGTTTAGTGTTCCTTTAATAAACATGGCATACCACAAAAGATTTAAAACCCCTACTGACCTACCATTGACTGTCAGTAATTACACAGCTGCTTAGTCAGAGATAAATTAACGTATAACACAATGTATAATGAATGTGCTTATATTATAGAGAGACATATTCAATCAAAACATTATCATTAATCATCTGTAAATAAAGAAAAGGGGAAAGAGTAAAATATATTCTGTATATATATGTTACGAGTAAAACAGACATTACCCAAGCGGCTGTGGGTGAAGCCCGATATACTGTAATTCCCCCATCTTCGCTATTTTATTTGCCTCCATCTGGGGGGTTCAAGGAAGGTGCCCCGATGATCTTCTGGCATCCGCACCAAGTAAACCTTGGGGAATGAGGTTAACAAGGGGGCGAAGCCCCCTTGAACCCCTCAGGTGGAGGCAAAAAAGATAGTGAAGATGGGGGAGTTACAGTGCATTGTATATATATATTTGATGCAGTGGCTCAATGAAGCGCATGCTTTCTGAAGGGATTTATGATCTTACATCAGGCTTTACCCACAGCCACTTGGGTAATGTCTGTTTTACCCAGGTAATCCTAGGAATACCCAATATCTGATTTTACCCGTAACATAGACACAAAATACATAAAAATAGATGATGACTGGGACCGAACCTGGGTCCCCAGGTTATATCTTTACCTCTATGCCACTATCAAGCAGAGTACATATTTCAAGCTATTCCAAAAAAGGTTAAAGGGACAGTTTACTCAAAAATGTTCTTCCCTTTAATTTATTCCCAATGGTCCACTTTACCTGCTGGAGTGTATTAAATTGTTTACAAGTATTTCCATTACCCTTATATTGGCATATGAAATAGTTTATTTAGCTTGTGGTATCCCCACCCATCCAATAAGTTTTTGGTCTCGAGGCTAAGCTGTGTTAACACAGCCAGTAGAAGAAATTACACTCCCAGTGGGTTATAGAAGAGAGTTATAAAATGTTAATTTTCCATTGTTCTCTCCAAGTATTGGTGATTGGTTTATTGACAGATATAAGATAAAGAAGCAGGTATATTTACACAATGTGATAAAGTATTGAGATCTGATTATACCTACAAGCTCAACCCATTTTATAAGGTTGTGGCTTCAAAACACAAAATCAGCTAATTCATATACACAAATAAGCATTAAAAAAGCAAATTTCATACATTTTATACTCTGCAGCTGGTAAAAAAAGTAATTGGAAACACATTAAGGGAAAAGCAATTTTATAGTATACTGTCCCTTTAAGCAACCAATTTATATTCAAATTTGCATTCATTAAGAGGATACAGTAACATAGGATATAGTTCTGTTTTGGAAAATATATTCTAATTTTATCTTAGGGAATTAAATTGTTATTGTTATAGTAAAAAATTCCAAAAGATAAAAACAAAAGTTATTATTGATAATATAAATATCAAAGAAATTGATCATACATGGTATCCACCCTATATATCCACAATCCCAAACAAGACACCTAACCACTGAGCTATATACTATATTATAGGTGACAGACAGAATATTCTACAAAGCATAGAAATATAGCATTTATGAATGTAAATACTGATTTATTTATTTTTTTAACTGAATAATTATTGCCGATAATTGATTAGATCATATTCAGAGTTTAAACCATTGGGCATACAAGTAACCAATCTAAAAATCCAATACATTTTTTTTTTTTAACCTAATAACTTATTCTTATCACCTCCTCTTTTTGGTACGATAACCTTATTAATTGCCTGCCATCTAAAAGAATTAATAATTTAGTTGGACCAATGTTGTTGTAGATGTAGAAGTAATGGTAGAAGAATGTTCCCTAATATGGGAACCCACATCTCGAGTAGTTAATCAAACATATTTCAAATTGCACACCATACAGGTGATAATATAAATAAAAAAAGATCTGCAATTTAAACAATGTCTGATGTCAAAGAACTCCTGTGTAATTTCTGATTTAAATCTTTGAGATAAAGTAACATAGTCACATGGTTTACATTTGTTTCTCCCACATCTATACATACCTGTATGGCTTAGCCATGAGCTATTATTGTGTATTTGCAAGGAGAGATATTGTGATGGTGACTCTAAATTTAAATATGAAAAAACAATGTCCAAGTGTAACACTAGAGTAACTGCTCCAATTAATTATATCCGGACCAATGCCATTTAAAAACGCCCATCAGAAATAAAAAAGCTAATATCATTCAAGCACAACTCAAATGACTGGGCATATTGAACCTACTTAGATTAGTAAAGCTTACAATGTTGTGCGTATATGTTGACCAATACTCCTCAATGGTTCATATTCAATGTTGCTTAAATCTTCATACACCCAAAGGGCCCAAGCAGTTATGTGTTTCAAATGTCTCAGAGTTCAATAAAGCAGACAAATATTTGCCCTTAGCAATATAAATAATACAGTGATGATAGTGCAATGATACTTGTGGCCATGCAATTGTGTCTCTGATACATGTATCTCTCACCCAGCAGTCCCGAGACCTCTCTGCTCCCTTCAGTATCCTTCTGATGCACCTCAGGTCCCAGTTTGTATGGGCAGCGGATCCCGGACTCCTGTCTGTCCCCTCCATGCAGATTGAGCGTTCTCCATATCCTTGTGTCAGTAATGACGTCACTTCCTTGGTGACCGGTGTGTATTTGGATCACTATGGGCAACTGGGTCTCAAGGAACCCTGTATTCGTTCTCCAATGCTTTTTCTTTGCAGCTCCTGCTGCTTAATTAATACAGGTTTCCCTCGGTTTACAACGGTTCAATTTACACCGTTTCAGAATAACAACCTTTTTTTCCAGTCATGTGACTGTTATTGAAAAGCATTGAGAAGCAGTGCATTTATTAAAATAGCCAGAAGGTGGAGCTGTCCGTTTGTGTTGCAGCAAAGCCAAGCAAGCTGAAATTAATCAGTTTAACCAGACCTGAGCTAACGAGCAGATTTCAAAGGAACAAGATCTTCCTGTCTATAAATCAGTCCAGATCGGAATGCATAGAAAGAACTGTTTGCAGAAAAATGCAAGTCTGTGTTGTGTGATTATTTTATTAGGTTTATAATGCTATTTAGCATTTAAAGTCTTCATTTCAAAGCTTTAAAAATAATGTATTAGGTGTTACTTATGACAATTTTGAGAGGGACCTGGAACTTAACTCCCTCACTTCCCATTGACTTACATTATAAACTGGGTTTCAATTTACAACAGTTTTGATTTACAACCATTCCTTCTGGAACCTAACCCCGGCGTAAACTGAGGGTTACCTGTATATAGTATTAACCACAAGTACTTGCACAGTCAAAAGGATAGGAAACAGCATATACCCTTGGCCTTCGTGATGCAGCGTTCTGTCCAAAGCACTGATGAAAAAAGGAGTTATAAAGTCCGGATAGCAGTGCAGCCTCAGCTACTGACTTTGGGCAAAATATTAGCAAATGTAGAAAAAGAGGTCGTCAGTAGCTGGTTTAAGTAAAATATAACTTTTAATAAAGCGCTAAAACATAGAGGGTTTGTACCCTTAAACACTACAGACTAACATGTTTTGGCTAAATGCCATACTCATAGTCCCTAAAATTCAATGCATACATTGAGGCTTTAAAACCCCCCTCTGGGTTTTGATTGGTGGAAAATTCAGCACAAGTTTAAAGGTACAGTCAAAATTGTTCCAATTATTTATGATCATACATTTTTATATAAGCACATAACCTACATTAGATGAATCATCATTTTAAACACATTCATATTTAGAAAAGAATAAAAAATAAAAAATAGAGGATTTAGGATAAAAAAGAGATAATTAATGTGGGATTATCAACACATTTTGATAGAATATTGGAACAAACATGTAATGATTCTCTCTTGTTTTTATTATTATTATTTCTTAATGTTCCAACCATCAATAATTGTGTAATACTCCTTCTTGATGAGAGAAAAAACATACATAAATATGCAATTATTCCTTGTTCAGTAAATGAACAAATCGAAGTGGAGACATGGACACAGGATCTAAAACATAAGGGTATTCTGACCCAAGGTGTAAAGCAACAACTCATAGAGTAGGGTACACAGGATGCACATACACATGCATAGACACATACATATATACACATATATAAACACATGTACATATATATATATATATATATATATATATATATATATATATATATATATATATATATATATATATATATATATATATATATATACATATATATACATCCCTCAGAGGAGGGGAAGGGGCAAATCTAACACGAATAGTTGATGAAATCATACTCAGAGTTCAGACCAAAAGTTAACTGGGTCTGCAGTCTAAAAATCCAGTACATCTCTTGTCTGGACAATACCTGATACTTGTCCCCTCCTCTGGGCCTGCACCCTCTCTATTACCATCCACCTAAGGGAATCACAGTTTTTGTCGTTGACCCTCACAAAATGATCCACTGAAAGGGGTGCTGAACCTGCCCACACTAATTGTGGACAAATGTTCACGAATGCATGAACGTACCTCTCGTGACATACAGCGGATACAAGGTAATCTTTTCAATACATAAAGATACCGATTGATGAAGTATTTAACCATTGTTACAAGGCACATCTAGATTGTGTGTTTTTATGTTCTCTACTGAAAAGGTGGATCAGAGACTTTATACATAAGAAACTTTGCACTTACAGCGCTACATTGTTCGGGGCACTATTTACATCTGAACTTTAATCACAGGAGTACATTGTATTTAAGTGCAATACAGTCACAAAGTGTTTTGAGTGCGTTAAATTGGTTATTTGAATAGTCAAAAAATGGTTTAGACTGTAAGAAGGTGGGGAATGTGCTCACCTGAAAAACTTTTATCCCAAAAGTAATGAAAAAATGTAAAAATGTGGTAGGTGGCGCAAAAATGCTATTCCCGGTATGAGTTTTTGATGGTGATGAAATTAAAATGAAAATAGCATAAATTTGTGTAACACCTTAGATATAATATTCCTTTTTCAAATTACCACAATACTATATTTTTAAAATATGTAGATTTCTTATTGGTTTAGCATATTATACAAATAAAAATAAAAATAAAAATTCCATACAATTGAAATGAATACTTTAAATATTAGACACCGGTGTCAGTTTAACTTTAGCCGTATGTACATATATGTTTTCATAAAATGCGCAAATGTAAAAGTAAATTAAAAACACTTTCTTTAAAACACAATGTTCAATAGTTATATGCTGTACTGTGCATATGTTTGAATTTCATTTGCATATATATGAGGTATTGACCTTAAGTATCTTTTATACTTCAAACATTATATGTGTATATTATTATTGAACGTATAGTGGATATATTATTAAGATACCTTGTATCTGTATTCAGTAGCTAATGCTCTATTTAGAGCAGTTCTGAATTTGTAGTAGTCAGATAACCCCGTTGTTTGAAAGTTAGCCGGATTGTTTACCGCTATTATGAGGTGGTTTGGCCAGGCCCGTTAGGTGCTTGACTGACAGTTACCTGTTTGGGATTTTCCGTTGTTGTGCGGTTAAATAAACGCCGCTCTAGGTGATTTTTTTCTTTATCGGTCAGTGACCGTGCAATCTTTCTCCGTTGCAGCTTATGTTTCCTGTCGGTCAGTGACCGAACTTTCTTTCTATGTTGCGGCTTGGTGATCCTTGCAGTTCTTGTTGCTGGGTTCCGATGATTTATTGCGGTTCAGTATGCCGCCAACAGAAGTCTTCACAGTTGGACTACTGGTTTTCACTCTTTGGTTTGGAGGTTATTTCCACGATGGACATCCAGTGTGGTGGTGTTTGCCGTCCTTTATTCTCCGCTCTCTCTCCTCTCGGTCAGTGACCGAACTTTTCTTGGCTAAATGTGTGGATGCGGTTAAATAAATGTGAATCCTAGCCAGACAGGTGGAGGCAAAATTTCGTTGAACAGTGAAGATAGATGACTTCCTATGATGAGTGATCAGAAGCGCTCCTTTGGGTCTTTACACAATCGATCTGTGGTACTCTGGTATCTACGCGTTTCGGCTATACAGCCTTTTTCAAGATACCTGTGTGATGGATTGGCCTCCTATTTATACCCCATTGGGGTTAACTCATAAAGTTCTGGATGTTTTTAACATGGTGTATAGTCTTCGCAATTTTAACTTTGCTTATTTTTAAAGTTGTTCATGTGAATCTCAGATCACCACTTTAAATATGGCTAATTTCAACATTGTTAAACATTTTAAAATTGAATATTATGGAAGTAGGATTATTAAAAAAGGAATAAAAATTTCCGCCGGTGTTGAATCAATTTTAATGGGTCATTGTTCTTAAGAGAAGTTTTTTGCGCAAATTGGTCCCCTTTTTTTAGTTTTAGTATATATATATCTGGGGTATGTTTGTCTCAATTATAAATTGCATTAAATGTTCAGTTTAATTTAATTAATTAAGTGAGGTCACCCTTCAGTGCACAAGCTTACATAGTGAACTTTTTCAAAGTTGAATAACTTGAACTTGAACTTGAACTTGAAGTGGACTTTGGATGGAGTTACTGATATACATGTTTGATACATGTCAATCACTTTAATTTTTTATAGATTAGATCTTAAGTTCTAACTATTATTTGAGCAGATGTTTCATTGAGCTTCTCTGTGTCAGTATAATGGAAATGTTTGTTCCTACGATGAAAATTATTCCAGTTGATTTTTGTGTCTAAAAAATGTGTCTACGAGTCTAGTTTATATACCTAGGTGTGTTTGCTGTAATTGTATTGGCTTGTTTGTTAAATGGATTTAAAAGTGAACTTATTTAGTTTCTCAAGGATATTTCGGTTTAGTGAAAGTAATTTTACTAAGTTACCGGAATATGGTCATCTGTATGGTTCTAATTATAAGATGGAATTTAAATCTAACTCGCTATTTAGGCCTTTAGGATGTAGAGTGCCCATTTCAAAAATTAATTTTGCTTCTTGATGAAGAAGTTTTTTACCAAAATTTCCACCTCTACCATCTGACTTTACCTTTCTAATTCCCCAAAATTTCATTTCTTTTGGATTCCCTCTATGTACTAATTTAAAATGTGCATAAAGTCTTGTGTTGTCTTTCTCTTTTTCAATGCTGAGGATGTGTTCCCTCATTTTGTCCTTCAACTTTCTACTTGTTTGACCTAAGTACTGAAGCTCACATGAGCATTGTATGAGATATATAATGTTATTATCTGTGCACCTAATCACATAATTTATTTTGACTTCTTTTTTTGTCACGGTAGAGTAGAGTTAGTTTTAGTACTGTATTTGCATGATTTACAATCATGACAGGGGAAGTAACCTGATAATGTTTCATTTTTAAGATTATGTTTACTTAAATTTGTTCGATGTTTATACTCGCTTGGAGCTAGAATGTTTTTCAAGTTTGTGGCTTTCCTGAATAGAATGTCTGGATGATGTTGAAGTCTTTTGCCTATGAAAGGGTCACTTCTGGCAATATACCAGTGTTTTTTTATTATATTTTCGATTTGTTTATGTTGGCTGGTGAAGGTGGTGATGAAAGGAATTTTATAAGGGTCTTTTTCTTTATCGTCTAAACTGTTATTCTTATCCTTCAAAAGGACCTTTCTATCTATTTGTCTAACTTGTTTGTTTGTGTCTGCTAGCGTTTTATGGTGATAACCTTTTTCTATGAATCTATTCTGTAAGATCTCAACTTGTTTATCATAGTCTGATAATTCTATGCAATTTCTTCGTATTCTTGAAAATTGGCCTTTGGGTATGTTTCTCTTCCATTTGTTATGGTGGCAGCTTTTGTAATCTATATAACTGTTGGCATCTACTTGTTTGAAAAATGTTGTGGTGGTTATTCTATTGTTTATTATTGTTATTTCAATATCTAAAAAATTAATCTTTGTTTTGTTAAATTCATGTGTGAATTTTAAACCAAAATCATTAGTGTTAAAATCTGATATAAATTGTTCCAGTAGTTCTACATCACCCTTCCAAATGATGAAAATGTCGTCTATGAATCTTTTGTAGAGCACGAGATTCGCACCCCATGGGGTTTCTGATATGAATTTTTCTTCAAAATATCCTACAAACAAATTTGCATAGCTGGGTGTGAATCTCGTGCCCACGGTTGTACCTCTTTTTTGTAAATAATGATTTCCATTGAATGAAAAGTAATTGTTTCTTAATTTGAATTCTATGCAATCAATTATGAACTCCTGTTGTGGTTTTGGCATTTCTGTCTTTAGTTAAAAATGAATTGATGGCTTCTAGTCCTTTGGTGTGTTCTATGCATGTGTATAGCGAGCTCACATCACATGTTACTAAAATATAATTGTCTTTCCAATCTATGTTTTCTATCAAATTCAAAAAATGTTTTGTGTCTTTAAGATGTGATGTTATATTTTTAACGTATTTCTGAAGAAAATAATCTGTGTATTGTGATAGATTGGAAGTTAGGGAGTCTATTCCTGATATGATTGGCCGTCCGGGCGGATTTGTGGTATCCTTATGGATTTTGGGCAAAAAATAAAAAACTGGTGTTCTTGGATGTTCTAAAAGTATAAAATTTAGTTCTTGGTTATTTATTATCCCTTTCTCTTTTGCTGAAAAAATTAATTTTTCCAAATTATTCTTCATTTGTTCTAAGGGGTTGTTCATTAATTTTTTATATGTTGCTTCGTTGCCCAGTAATCTGTTGGCCTCTTTAAGGTAATTTACTGTGTCCATAATGACCAACCCCCCTCCTTTGTCTGCTTGTTTTATGATGATGCTTTTGTTCTCTTTGAGATCTTTTAGGACTGCATTTTCTTTTTTACTTAAGTTCCATTTTAAGTCCTTTTTCACATCTAATTTTTCTATGTCTTCTTTTACTTTTTGTTTAAATATTTCTATCGCACTACCTTTTTCATGTGTTGGATTGAAGGTGGGTTTTTGTTTAAAATTGGTGTGGATGTAGGTTGAGGTATAGTTTGTTGTGGTTTCTAAGGGATTTTTCAGAAAATATTTTTTGAGAGCTAATTTTCTTGTGAATTGATTAACATTTATTAGTGTCTCAAATTTATTGATTTTGCATGATGGTGCAAATTATAGACCTTTGTTAAGTACTGATTTTTGTTCATCATTTAATGTAAGTTTGCTTAGATTAAAAATACCTTTGGATTCTATTTCAATTTTTTCATTGCTTTTTTTGGTTCTAGCTCCCCTTCCTCTATTTCCTCTAATCGTCTTTTTCCTTTCGGTGGGTCGAGGGTTTGATTTGGGCCTTCTTCTAAAAAAGAAGGTCTAGTGTTGTGTGTTTTATTGGATGTGCTAGGAGATCTATGGTCATCTTCCTGAATTAGTGCACTAAATCTATTTGGATGTTCTATATTTCTATATTCTGCATTTCTTTCTAGTGAGTGATTGGTCGTGCTTTGTTTTTTCTCGTGTCTTTTCTCCATGTGTGATTCTTTCATTTTTGGTGAATGTGGTTCCCTATAATGCTCTTTGGGTGTGTCCCAGTGAGTGTTTTCTGTGTATTGATTGCTCCAAGTGGAATTATAATTATTATGATCATATCTATCATCCTCAAATCTTCTTTTGTCAAAGTGTCTACAATCTTGAAAATGGGGTTCTCTGTTTTGACCTCTAGGCCTAAAGGCCTAAATAGCGAGTTAGATTTAAATTCCATCTTATAATTAGAACCATACAGATGACCATATTCCGGTAACTTAGTAAAATTACTTTCACTAAACCGAAATATCCATGAAATATCCTTGAGAAACTAAATATGTTCACTTTTAAATCCATTTGACAAACAAGCCAATACAATTACAGCAAACACACCTAGGTATATAAACTAGACTCGTAGACACATTTTTTAGACACAAAAATCAACTGGAATAATTTTCATTGTAGGAACAAACATTTCCATTATACTGACACAGAGAAGCTCAATGAAACATCTGCTCAAATAGTAGTTAGAACTTAAGATCTAATCTATAAAAAATTAAAGTGATTGACATGTATCAAACATGTATATCAGTAACTCCATCCAAAGTCCACTTCAAGTTCAAGTTCAAGTTCAAGTTATTCAACTTTGAAAAAGTTCACTATGTAAGCTTGTGCACTGAAGGGTGACCTCACTTAATTAATTAAATTAAACTGAACATTTAATGCAATTTATAATTGAGACAAACATACCCCAAATATATATATACTAAAACTAAAAAAAGGGGACCAATTTGCGCAAAAAAAACTTCTCTTAAGAACAATGACCCATTAAAATTGATTCAACACCGGCGGAAATTTTTATTCCTTTTTTAATAATCCTACTTCCATAATATTCAATTTTAAAATCTTTAACAATGTTGAAATTAGCCATATTTAAAGTGGTGATCTGACATTCACATGAACAACTTTAAAAATAAGCAAAGTCAAAATTGCGAAGAATATACACCATGTTAAAAACATCCAGAACTTTATGAGTTAACCCCAATGGGGTATAAATAGGAGGCCAATCCATCACACAGGTATCTTGAAAAAGGCTGTATAGCCGAAACGCGTAGATACCAGAGTACCACAGATCGATTGTGTAAAGACCCAAAGGAGCGCTTCTGATCACTCATCATAGGAAGTCATCTATCTTCACCTTTCAACTAAATTTTGCCTCCACCTGTCTGGCTAAGATTCACATTCAGCTGCATTTATTTAACCGCATCCACAGATCTAGCCAAGAAAAGTTCGGTCACTGACCGAGAGGAGAGAGAGCGGAGAATAAAGTACGGCAAACACCACCACACTGGATCTCCATCGTGGAAATAACCTCCAAACCAAAGAGCCAAAAACCAGTAGTCCAACTGTGAAGACTTCTGTTGGCGGCATACTGAACCGCAATAAATCATCGGAACCCAGCAACAAGAACTACAAGGATCCCAAGCCGCAACATAGAAAGAAAGTTCGGTCACTGACCGACAGGAAACAAAATCACCCAAAGCGGCATTTACTTAACCGCAAAGAAAATCATCGACACCAAATTTCAGCAACCAAAAGGGTACACTAAGCTGCAACGGAGAAAGATTGCACGGTCACTGACCGATAAAGAAAAAAAATCACCTAGAGCAGCGTTTATTTAACCGCACAACAACGGAAAATCCCAAACAGGTAACTGTCAGTCAAGCACCTAACGGGCCTGGCCAAACCACCTCATAATAGTGGTAAACAATCCGGCTAACTTTCAAACAACGGGGTTATCTGACTACTACAAATTCAGAACTGCTCTAAATAGAGCATTAGCTACTGAATACAGATACAAGGTATCTTAATAATATATCCACTATACGTTCAATAATAATATACACATATAGTGTTTGAAGTATAAAAGATACTTAAGGTCAATACCTCATATATATGCAAATTAAATCCAAACATATGCACAGTACAGCATATAACTATTGAACATTGTGTTTTAAAGAAAGTGTTTTTAATTTACTTTTACATTTGCGCATTTTATGAAAACATTTTATGAAAACATATATGTACATACGGCTAAAGTTAAACTGACACCGGTGTCTAATATTTAAAGTATTCATTTCAATTGTATGGAATTTTTATTTTTATTTTTATTTGTATAATATGCTAAACCAATAATAAATCTACATATTTTAAAAATATAGTATTGTGGTAATTTGAAAAAGGAATATTATATCTAAGGTGTTACACAAATTTATGCTATTTTAATTTTTATTTTTTTTGTTTAAATAATTTTTATTGAGGTTTATGATAAAATGACATACAAATACAATAACAGGCGAAACTCATGTAACAACGGGAAACATCATTATACAGTAAAAGCTCAGTAGCTATCAGTTACAGGTCACTAGTAGCATATTGTACAATAGTTTCCAATGACAGAGTAAGGTTAGACGATATGAAATCATAAGTAGAGTTCCAACATAAGACAAACCTCATATAATTTTTTACTTTTGTAGTACTGAACACAATGGTTCATTAACAGTCAGTAGACAACACTATATAATATAAACATGAGTTAACGAGTTGGTTATTGATATCAAGCGAGAGAAAGAGCAACTCAACAAATGTATACCACATAGTTTAGGAAAGAGAGGAAGGGAAAGAAGGGGAAGACAAAAAAAAAAAAAAAAGGGGGGGAGGAGGGTAAAGGGTGAGGAGGGCGGGTGGGAGGGTTCTAAATGTCCCAAAAGCTCTGGATCCCTACAGGAGAACCCACCGGCGATCAGCTTCCACACCCTATGTCTGGCGTCATCTATAATCCTATTACATAAAACACAAGGCATTGCTAGCACGTGATAATCTCTCCTTCTAGGCATTGTCGCCAAGCTTCCCAGCATAGACAGTGAATCGGGATTTTGTTGTTAGCTGCAAAGACCGCGCATTCCATAGCTTCAATATGTACCATTGTAGACTTAATCTGGCTCCACCTAGGGCCCTTAGGTTGGAGCCATGCCTTAGCGATATTTAGTTTAACAGACATGAAAATATATATGCACAGGTATTTTAAGTGTCGAGGTATCTTGTCAGAGAATAAATGAAATAGTGCCACAGCTGGCCGACTAGATTCCGCCAAACCTAGTTTGGTGCAGTAATAGAATGCCCTGGTCCAGATTCTCTGAATCTTAGGGCACTCCCACCACATATGGGCAGGGGATCCCACTTTGCCACATCCCCTCCAACACATAGAAGAATTTGTTTTGGAGATCTGAAATAGGCGTAAGGGAGTGTAATGCCATTGTGTCAGGATCTTAAAATAAAGTTCAAAATAGGTAGTACTATGAACCGCGTTTTTAGTTAACAGGGTTGCAGACCTCCATTCCTCTTCAGAAGCGTTAAAATGCAGAGCACCCTCCCAATGCATGATATAGAAAGATTTGTTATATATAGGTGCTTGTATGAGGGCGGAGTAGGCCAGAGAGAATACCCTTGGGGCGAGATATTTTGCGTCCCAAAGCCTCTCCCACAAAGTTCGGGATCTTAGAGGTCCCGAGGTAAAACCCCAAACACGCAGAAAGTTTCGTAATCGAAAGAACTCAAAACTCATCAGGGGTGAGGGGGAAAATCTGCTTTGAAAAAGAGTGACTGAGAGTAAACCCGTATCCGAGATCAAGTCCTCTACACTCCGAATCTGTAGTGCCTTCCACTCCTGGGGATGTGAATCTGCTAAGGCCCCCAAAAGGCCTGCGATAGAGTGGGTCGGGGAGGGATGTGGAGCTATTGCATTCCTATGGTGAATTTTATCCCAAAACTTTAAATTAGTAGCTATGATGTAGTTTAGACTTAGCTCTGGTTTCCTGGAATGTTTTGGGATCCAGATAAGATCCCGCAGGTTAAGTCCCTTTGGTAGAGACGCCTGCTCAAGCTCTGCCCACCTACTTTCAGAAGACTCCAGCCCCCAAGCCGTGATATGGGCTAACCTAGAAGCCTCATGGTAAACCGCTATATTGGGAGCTGCTGCTCCGCCAGCTAGTATTGGATATGTCATGATTTTATGCTCTTTTAATTTTAATTTTATCACCATCAAAAACTCATACCGGGAATAGCATTTTTGCGCCACCTACCACATTTTTACATTTTTTCATTACTTTTGGGATAACAGTTTTTCAGGTGAGCACATTCCCCACCTTCTTACAGTCTAAACCATTTTTTGACTATTCAAATTCCTTTTTATCCCTAGACTGTTAAGAAAGGTGTCTACAGGGTTGTATAGTTCCACATAGACATGGATATATTCGGCACTAGAGATAGCATTCTAGAAAATATACAAAACAGGATAGACCCCTCAGATTCCACATACAATGAGAAAGAGTACACAAGTGAAAAAGATACATTAAGTGAATTAGAAAATATTTTATATAAAGAAATAAACAGAAATTAGAGTTGGCCTTTTTAAACAAATATCTTAAAGAGAGCATGGTCCCGAGAGGACTACGTCTTAAGAAAGACTGCACATTTGAACTCAATGAAGAACACAATAACGAATGGTTTGACATTTTAGAAACTGCCTCTATTAAACTTATAAAAGTAATCATAAAATCTAGGGAATTAACCATACAAGAATTGGGGATTAAAATCCAAAAATGTAAGGAAGCATTAGATCAAATTACATTAACAGAGTCATCCAACTCTAAACAACAAGAAATAGCTAAGAAATTAGGGGATCTGAATAAAGACATACTAGAAGTCAAATGGAGGAAATTCAATAGAGACTCTGAAGACTACAAGGGGACTTTAAATAAAGAGACAAGTGACACACAGGGTAACCACAGACCACTATTCAGCAATAAAAAACAAATAAATGAGACAGATCATTTAACACAGGCTGAACACAAAGAAACATAAAACAGTTTGAATAATAAAATGGAAAATAGGAATCACAATAGACACCACAACCACAATAGATCTAATTATAGACACAGATACCAAAGGTCTTATGACCAACACAGCCATAACCAACATTGGAATAAGGAACAAAATAGGGATTCTAGACACTTTGACAAAAGAAGATTTGAGGATAATAGATATGATCATAATAATTATAATTCCACTTAGAGCAATCAATACACAGAAAACACTCACTGGGACACACCCAAAGAGCATTATAGGGAACCACATTCACCAAAAATGAAAGAATCACACATGGAGAAAAGACACAAGAAAAAACAAAGCACGACCAATCACTCACTAGAAAGAAATGCAGAATATAGAAATATAGAACATCCAAATAGATTTAGTGCACTAATTCAGGAAGATGACCATAGATCTCCTAGCACATCCAATAAAACACACAACACTAGACCTTCTTTTTTAGAAGAAGGCCCAAATCAAACCCTCGACCCATCGAAAGGAAAAAGACGATTAGAGGAAATAGATGAAGGGGAGCTAGAACCAAAAAAAGCAATGAAAAAATCGAAATAGAATCCAAAGGTATTTTTAATCTAAGCAAACTTACATTAAATGATGAACAAAAATCAGTACTTAACAAAGGTCTATCATTTGCACCATCATGCAAAATCAATAAATTTGAGACACTAATAAATGTTAATCAATTCACAAGAAAATTAGCTCTCAAAAAATATTTCTGAAAAATCCCTTAGAAACCACAACGAACTATACCTCAACCTACATCCACACCAATTTTAAACAAAAATCCACCTTCAATCCAACACATGAAAAAGGTAGTGCGATAGAAATATTTGAACAAAAAGTAAAAGAAGACATAGAAAAATTAGATGTGAAAAAGGACTTAAAATGGAACTTAAGTAAAAAAGAAAATGCAGTCCTAAAAGATCTCAAAGAGAACAAAAGCATCATCATAAAACAAGCAGACAAAGGAGGGGGGTTGGTCATTATGGACACAGTAAATTACCTTAAAGAGGCCAACAGATTACTGGGCGACAAAGCAACATATAAAAAATTAATGAACAACCCCTTAGAACAAATGAAGAATAATTTGGAAAAATTAATTTTTTCAGCAAAACAGAAAGGGATAATAAATAACCAAGAACTAAATTTTATACTTTTAGAACATCCAAGAACACCAGTTTTTTATTTTTTGCCCAAAATCCATAAGGATACCACAAATCCGCCCAGACGGCCAATCATATCAGGAATAGACTCCTTAACTTCCAATCTATCACAATACACAGATTATTTTCTTCAGAAATACGCTAAAAATATAACATCACATCTTAAAGACACAAAACATTTTTTGAATTTGATAGAAAACATAGATTGGAAAGACAATTATATTTTAGTAACATGTGATGTGAGCTCGCTATACACATGCATAGAACACACCAAAGGACTAGAAGCCACCAATTCATTTTTAACTAAAGACACAGAAATGCCAAAACCACAATAGGAGTTCATAATTGATTGCATAGAATTCATATTAAGAAACAATTACTTTTCATTCAATGGAAATCATTATTTACAAAAAAGAGTTACAGCCATGGGCACGAGATTCGCACCCAGCTATGCAAATTTGTTTGTAGGATATTTTGAAGAAAAATTCATATCAGAAACCCCATGGGGTGCGAATCTCGTGCTCTACAAAAGATTCATAGACGACATTTTCATCATTTGGAAGAGTGATGTAGAACTACTGGAACAATTTATATCAGATTTTAACACTAATGATTTTGGTTTAAAATTCACACATGAATTTAACAAAACAAAGATTATTTTTTTAGATATTGAAATAACAATAATAAACAATAGAATAACCACCACAACATTTTTCAAACAAGTAGATGCCAACAGTTATATAGATTACAAAAGCTGCCACCATAACAAATGGAAGAGAAACATACCCAAAGGCCAATTTTCAAGAATACGAAGAAATTGCATAGAATTATCAGACTATGATAAACAAGTTGAGATCTTACAGAATAGATTCATAGAAAAAGGTTATCACCATAAAACGCTAGCAGACACAAACAAACAAGTTAGACAAATAGATAGAAAGGTCCTTTTGAAGGATAAGAATAACAGTATAGACGATCAAGAAAAAGACCCTTATGAAATTCCTTTCATCACCACCTTCTCCAGCCAACATAAACAAATCGAAAATATAATAAAAAAACACTGGCATATGGCCAGAAGTGACCCTATCATAGGCAAAAGACTTCAACATCATCCAGACATTCTATTCAGGAAAGCCACGAACTTGAAAAACATTCTAGCTCCAAGCGAGTATAAACATAGAACAAATTTAAGTCAACATAATCTTAAAAATGAAACATTATCAGGTTACTTCCCCTGTCATGATTGCAAATCATGCAAATACAGTACTAAAACTAACTCAGTTAAATCTACCGTGACAAAAAAAGAAGTCAAAATAAATGATGTGCTTAGGTGCACAGATAATAACATTATATATCTCATACAATGCTCATATGAGCTTCAGTACTTAGGTCAAACAAGTAGAAAGTTGAAGGACAGAATGAGGGAACACATCCTTAGCATTGAAAAAGAGAAAGACAACACAAGACTTTATGCACATTTTAAATTAGTACATAGAGGGAATCCAAAAGAAATGAAATTTTAGGGAATTAGAAAGGTAAAGTCAGATGGTAGAGGTAGAAATTTTGGTAAAAAACTTCTTCATCAAGAAGCAAAATTAATTTTTGAAATGGGCACTCTACATCCTAAAGGCCTAAATAGCGAGTTAGATTTAAATTCCATCTTATAATTAGAACCATACAGATGACCATATTCCGGTAACTTAGTAAAATTACTTTCACTAAACCGAAATATCCATGAAATATCCTTGAGAAACTAAATAAGTTCACTTTTAAATCCATTTGACAAACAAGCCAATACAATTACAGCAAACACACCTAGGTATATAAACTAGACTCGTAGACACATTTTTTAGACACAAAAATCAACTGGAATAATTTTCATCGTAGGAACAAACATTTCCATTATAAAGGTAATACTTATTGGAATAGAAATGATCAACATTGGAATAGAAGTGACCAATATAAAAATCACAACAGAGGACCACAGAATCCCCTTTACTATAGAGGTCAAAACAGAGAACCCCATTTTCAAGATTCTAGACACTTTGACAAAAGAAGATTTGAGGATGATAGATATGATCATAATAATTATAATTCCACTTGGAGCAATCAATACACAGAAAACACTCACTGGGACACACCCAAAGAGCATTATAGGGAACCACATTCACCAAAAATGAAAGAATCACACATGGAGAAAAGACACAAGAAAAAACAAAGCACGACCAATCACTCACTAGAAAGAAATGCAGAATATAGAAATATAGAACATCCAAATAGATTTAGTGCACTAATTCAGGAAGATGACCATAGATCTCCTAGCACATCCAATAAAACACACAACACTAGACCTTCTTTTTTAGAAGAAGGTCCAAATCAAACCCTCGACCCACCGAAAGGAAAAAGACGATTAGAGGAAATAGAGGAAGGGGAGCTAGAACCAAAAAAAGCAATGAAAAAATCGAAATAGAATCCAAAGGTATTTTTAATCTAAGCAAACTTACATTAAATGATGAACAAAAATCAGTACTTAACAAAGGTCTATCATTTGCACCATCATGCAAAATCAATAAATTTGAGACACTAATAAATGTTAATCAATTCACAAGAAAATTAGCTCTCAAAAAATATTTTCTGAAAAATCCCTTAGAAACCACAACGAACTATACCTCAACCTACATCCACACCAATTTTAAACAAAAATCCACCTACGAAAATAATCTGTGTATTGCACAGAATTATCAGACTATGATAAACAAGTTGAGATCTTACAGAATAGATTCATAGAAAAAGGTTATCACCATAAAACGCTAGCAGACACAAACAAACAAGTTAGACAAATAGATAGAAAGGTCCTTTTGAAGGATAAGAATAACAGTATAGACAATCAAGAAAAAGACCCTTATAAAATTCCTTTCATCACCACCTTCTCCAGCCAACATAAACAAATCGAAAATATAATAAAAAAACACTGGCATATTGCCAGAAGTGACCCTATCATAGGCAAAAGACTTCAACATCATCCAGACATTCTATTCAGGAAAGCCACGAACTTGAAAAACATTCTAGCTCCAAGCGAGTATAAACATAGAACAAATTTAAGTCAACATAATCTTAAAAATGAAACATTATCAGGTTACTTCCCCTGTCATGATTGTAAATCATGCAAATACAGTACTAAAACTAACTCAGTTAAATCTACCGTGACAAAAAAAGAAGTCAAAATAAATGATGTGATTAGGTGCACAGATAATAACATTATATATCTCATACAATGCTCATGTGAGCTTCAGTACTTAGGTCAAACAAGTAGAAAGTTGAAGGACAGAATGAGGGAACACATCCTTAGCATTGAAAAAGAGAAAGACAACACAAGACTTTATGCACATTTTAAATTAGTACATAGAGGGAATCCAAAAGAAATTAAATTTTGGGGAATTAGAAAGGTAAAGTCAGATGGTAGAGGTAGAAATTTTGGTAAAAAAACTTCTTCATCAAGAAGCAAAATTAATTTTTGAAATGGGCACTCTACATCCTAAAGGCCTAAATAGCGAGTTAGATTTAAATTCCATCTTATAATTAGAACCATACAGATGACCATATTCCGGTAACTTAGTAAAATTACTTTCACTAAACCGAAATATCCATGAAATATCCTTGAGAAACTAAATAAGTTCACTTTTAAATCCATTTGACAAACAAGCCAATACAATTACAGCAAACACACCTAGGTATAAAAACTAGACTCGTAGACACATTTTTTAGACACAAAAATCAACTGGAATAATTTTCATCGTAGGAACAAACATTTCCATTATACTGACACAGAGAAGCTCAATGAAACATCTGCTCAAATAGTAGTTAGAACTTAAGATCTAATCTATAAAAAATTAAAGTGTTTGACATGTATCAAACATGTATATCAGTAACTCCATCCAAAGTCCACTTCAAGTTCAAGTTATTCAACTTAGAAAAAGTTCACTATGTAAGCTTGTGCACTGAAGGGTGACCTCACTTAATTAATTAAATTAAACTGAACATTTAATGTAATTTATAATTGAGACAAACATACCCCAAATATATATATACTAAAACTAAAAAAAGGGGACCAATTTGCGCAAAAAAACTTCTCTTAAGAACAATGACCCATTAAAATTGATTCAACACCGGCGGAAATTTTTATTCCTTTTTTAATAATCCTACTTCCATAATATTCAATTTTAAAATCTTTAACAATGTTGAAATTAGCCATATTTAAAGTGGTGATCTGACATTCACATGAACAACTTTAAAAATAAGCAAAGTCAAAATTGTGAAGACTATACACCATGTTAAAAACATCCAGAACTTTATGAGATAACCCCAATGGGGTATAAATAGGAGGCCAATCCATCACACAGGTATCTTGAAAAAGGCTGTATAGCCGAAACGCGTAGATACCAGAGTACCACAGATCGATTGTGTAAAGACCCAAAGGAGGGCTTCTGATCACTCATCATAGGAAGTCATCTATCTTCACCTTTCAACGAAATTTTGCCTCCACCTGTCTGGCTAGGATTCACATTCAGCAGCATTTATTTAACAACATCCACACATCTAGCCAAGAAAAGTTCGGTCACTGACCTAGAGGAGAGAGAGCGGAGAATAAAGGACAGCAAACACCACCACACTGGATCTCCATCGTGGAAATAACCTCCAAACCAAAGAGTGAAAACCAGTAGTCCAACTGTGAAGACTTCTGTTGGCGGCATACTGAACCGCAATAAATCATCGGAACCCAGCAACAAGAACTACAAGGATCCCCAAGCCGCAACATAGAAAGAAAGTTCGGTCACTGACTGACAGGAAACAAAATCACCCAAAGCGGCATTTACTTAACCGCAAAGAAAATCATCGACACCAAATTTCAGCAACCAAAAGGGTACACTAAGCTGCAACGGAGAAAGATTGCACGGTCACTGACCGACGATAAAGAAAAAAAATCACCTAGAGCAGCGTTTATTTAACCGCACAACAACGGAAAATCCCAAACAGGTAACTGTCAGTCAAGCACCTAACGGGCCTGGCCAAACCACCTCATAATAGCGGTAAACAATCCGGCTAACTTTCAAACAACGGGGTTATCTGACTACTACAAATTCAGAACTGCTCTAAATAGAGCATTAGCTACTGAATACAGATACAAGGTATCTTAATAATATATCCACTATACGTTCAATAATAATATACACATATAGTGTTTGAAGTATAAAAGATACTTAAGGTCAATACCTCATATATATGCAAATGAAATCCAAACATATGCACAGTACAGCATATAACTATTGAACATTGTGTTTTAAAGAAAGTGTTTTTAATTTACTTTTACATTTGCGCATTTTATGAAAACATTTTATGAAAACATATATGTACATACGGCTAAAGTTAAACTGACACCGGTGTCTAATATTTAAAGTATTCATTTCAATTGTATGGAATTTTTATTTTTATTTTTATTTGTATAATATGCTAAACCAATAATAAATCTACATATTTTAAAAATATAGTATTGTGGTAATTTGAAAAAGGAATATTATATCTAAGGTGTTACACAAATTTATGCTATTTTAATTTTAATTTTATCACCATCAAAAACTCATACCGGGAATAGCATTTTTGCGCCACCTACCACATTTTTACGTTAAATTGGTTATTAGCAGGTAACAAGTTACCTTTTGGTCTGAACTCTGAGTATGATTTCATCAACTATTGGTGTTAGATTTGCCCCTTCCCCTCCTCTGAAGGATGCATATATATATCATCATCAATGTATGCATTTAATTTTAGGGTCTATGAGTACGGCGTTTAGCCAAAACATGTTAGTCTGTAGTGTTTAAGGGTACAAACCCTCTATGTTTTCAGTTATATTTTACTTAAACCAGCTACTGACGACCTCTTTTTCTACAGGTGACTCTAAATTGCCAATAGATAAACCACATCTATAGGAACATCTAAGTCCCTGATCAACACATTTTACTAATTTATCATCAGCAACCAAAAGATTGAAGTGTTTTTTTAACAATCTTACAAATCTCTCCATATTGCACTATGGTTGGTGACAAAGGTAACACCCTGGAATGTATCACTCTTACTACTCTGAGATTTGTCATGGAGTAAATGATCTCTTTGTAAAGTATTAACTTCTGATCTTGCTCTTTTAATTACCCTTTGTAAATAACCTCTCTGTTTTAAACGGCTAGTTAATTCAGCTGCTCTTTGCTTATATGTTAACATCACTACAGTTTCTTTTTAAACAAATATATTGTCCTTTTGCTACTGCAATGGGTATATGTTCTGGATGGCAAGATTTAGAATGGTGTAATGCATTGCCTGCTATAGGTTTTCTGAAAACATCTGTGGTTACTGTGCCATCTGAATTGCCTGTAAGGATCACATCTAAGAAATGTTATCGATTTACAAAGGATTTCATATGTGAATTTAAGATTCAGATCTTTTTGGTTAAGCATATCAACAAACTTGATGGCTTTAGATGTATCCCCCCCTCCATATAAAAATAAGATCATCAATATTAAGCTGGACGGGTAGCTCATCGTGCTAATGCACTGTTAGAGAGATCTGTGGCAACCCAAGGGTTGCAGGTTTGATCCGGGCAAGGTCCACTCAGCCTTTCATCCTTCCGAGGTCAGTAAAATGAGTACCATTAAGTTGGGTAATAATAATACCTGTTATCAGGGCTGCGAGTCGATTAAGTTTGAGGTTGTGCTCTATACAAGTATCTGAATATTATTATATATCTTTTATAAAAGCAAATGTGTTATTTGAAGGGGTTCATAGCTCCAAAAATGTGGAACAGCTCCCACCAACCTAAAAAAAAGGGGTTGGCATATGAAGGGGCAAACTTTTCCCCATAGCTGTTCCCCATCTCTGTAGACAGAAAACTCCCTCAAATTTGAAAAAAAAAATTGAAGAAACTCTGTTACCCTTATAACAAGCAATTGGAAATAAAATCAGAATATTCCGATAGAATAAAACAAATTGCTGGGGGGCGGAGCCGGCGCTTGGAGAAGATGGCCTCACTATAGGTGAGCTCCGGAGCTTCAGCCTGCAAAAAGAGTACCATCACCTTGTAAATCTTTCCAACAGTCCAGACATCGCATCCCTAGCAAACCGGAATGTGAGCTGACTACAAGGGAAACGTTAAAAATGAAAAAGAGATCAGCCATTGCTGCGATACAGCCGCCGACAGTTTACAGAGCAACCTATGTAAGTGAACGACAATACCGCTACATATAAGTTATGATCCACTCACTGATATCACAGGGTGAGTCCCCCAAAGGGCATTAAAGATTTCAGAACCGGTCGCAAGATAAACAATAAAAGTGCGCAAGCTAATATACAGAAGTGCCGGGCGCCATCTTAAAAGCAACACACGCACTTGTAATCTCCCGGTAAGACCTCTGAACTGATGTTTAAAGTTTGAAACAGGGGATTAATTTATGCTACAACAAACCGAAGATTAATACCAGCTGGGGCTGTTTTTATTTGGCATATAAAGACATTCTCTTAAGGAAACATATGTAGGCTTGTTTTATACTACTTAAAAGAACTGATCTGTGTATGAAAGGGGCAGCACAAGGAAACACACTACTTAAGGACATAAATATAACCTCATGAGCTCTGGTAAGATGTCTAGGTGTGGGACACATGCTAATACACGGTAATATAGACTGCCAGCATACAATCTAGACGATGTTAATACAGATCTGAAACTAGCAGTAAAGAAATGGAAATAAAAGTAACACTGCAGAGCTGACAAATCAATATGTTAATGGCACACATATCGCTAAACTAAACTGCAGCTACCAGCAAATCCCATCTCACTTAATATAGGTGGATATCATGAAACACTGGGCTTGAAATAACAGCTCTGGGGTTTGAGGCATAAAGAGACGATTCATAACCACACGGTGGACATTTATTGCTCAAATAGCCACAGAAATAAGTCAAATATTCAGATATTCTTGGATCTGGCAAAAATGTCGCCAGGGAAGAACTTGCGGAAAGGGAAAACAAGTAAAGTGGGGGGACTCACGAAACCTACTGTAAATGACTATTTTAAAGCCTCACCCTCACCAATGCCCAAAGACCCAATACAAATATCGTTAAGATCACAGCCATCTTCGGGTTCTTCTGAATCAGAATCTGATGGCGAATCTGACATGGTATCAGTTCCAAAAGATGTGCTGTCATCCATTCCATCAAAGAAAGACTTCTCAACTCTTATAGTTCAAGTGAGACAGTGCATCAAAGAGGAAATTGCAGATCTTAAAAAAGACCTCACTGAAATTGGAAACAGAGTGGAGAGTTTAGAGGAGGCCTCACAAGCACAATCTTCAGATCTATCCAGTTTGAACGACCAAGTGGAACAACAAGACAAGACAATCACTCAATTGGAGGACAAGCTGGAGGATCTGGAGAACAGATCTAGAAGACATAACATAAGAATACGAGGGATTCCTGAGGTCATAGAAACCACTGACCTACAGGAATATCTACAATCCCTGTTCTCAACCTTAAGAAATACAACCGATACCCAAGATGTAATAATAGATAGAGCTCATAGAGCTCTGAGGCCTAAACCCCCAGAGGCAGCACCTCCCAGAGATGTGATAGTGAGGATTAACAACTACCAGATAAAGGAAAACATCATGACAGCAGCAAGAGAAAAGCGGCCGATACAAAAAGATGGTGCTACACTACAGTTTTTTGCTGACCTATCCACTAGAACTCTCATCAGGAGGAAAGAGCTTTCTCTACTCACAAGACATCTACAAGACAGGAATATTAATTACAGATGGGGCCACCCGTTTCATCTAGTGGCGATTTGGAAGAATAGAAGAGCAATATGCACATCACCCTCAGAAATTGGAGACTTTTGCAAGAAGCTTGAA
This sequence comes from Bombina bombina, assembly GCF_027579735.1. Classification (NCBI taxonomy): domain Eukaryota; kingdom Metazoa; phylum Chordata; class Amphibia; order Anura; family Bombinatoridae; genus Bombina; species Bombina bombina. Next base: position 988,442,070 of record NC_069500.1, read on the forward strand.
ATCCCCTCACCCTCTGGAGATGCAGACCCAGGACAAATCACTTCTGCACAACCAATGAACTGTTCTACACCTTTACCGCAGCGTAGAGAATGGCAGACAGTCAAGGTCAAGAAAACAAATCAATCTTCATTGAACTCTGGAGCCCAGACGGGCTGAGTAAGACTGATTTAAGATGTTTAATCCCAGTGGTAAGACCAGTGTTGGCATGCATGAAGTTCAAATGCGAAATCTTATTATAAGATATGCTCCATATTTTATGTGTTGAATGATTCTGGGTTATGATATGTTGATATGAAATGTCCATTGTAAAGATAACAAGATATTTCCTGATGTATAGCATTTTCATAATGTTCTTTCTTGCACTTACGGTTTTAGTAATTTGATATTGCGTGTTAAGGTTGTCTGGCTAATTCCTTAGTAAAAGGTTAAAAAAAAAAAAAAGATGAATGGTAAGTAACAAATCTAAGAAATACTTAGTGGGCTGATTAGATTCCGCATGGAATTTACTAGTCATTTCCTCCTACGAGTATTTTGTTGAGTTAAAAGTTATATGTGTTTATATTGTTAAGTTTCAATATGTTAGGTTAATTTTTATTTTCTTTAAGCAGAGATATCTACTTAAACATATGGGTAATGAGAACATGCACATGGGGAGACTACAAAATAAAAGATGACAGATACACACATTCACATTATATCTCAAAATGTCAAAGGATTTAATGGGCAGTATAAGAGATCAATAGCTTTTAGGGATATAATACAAAGAAAGGGGAGATATTAGGCCTCCAAGAGACTCATTTTAAAAAGGGATCCATCCCCAAGGGCATTCATCGTAGCTTCACCCAATCCTACCATAGTGCCCACCACAGGAAAAAGATCAATGGAGTGAGCATCCTGATACATAACAACATACCTTTTAAATTGTTAGAACAGACGAAAGATTCAGAAGGCAGATTTTTAGCTGTAAGTGGCATTCTCTACAACCAAATTGTGACACTAGTGAACATATATGCCCCCAACCAAAGGCAGGCAGCATTTTTCACATCCCTGATCAAACGAATTCAGGATATTCATAAGGGACAACTGATTGTAATGGGGGATTTTAATTTACCTATCTGCCCCAAATTAGACAGCACAAACCCACATATACACGTGACAAAACGCACCCTTAGAGCAGTATGGAATTTCATTAAAATATTTGGCCTACATGACCCATGGAGAATTGCAAATCCTGAGAAGAGAGATTACACTTTTTTCTCTAATCCCAATAAATCATACTCCAGAATTGATTTTATACTATTAGATCATATAATCTTAGCACACACACTAGACTCCAATATATCACACACAGCGTGGTCCGACCACTCTATGGTCAGATGCACCCTTAAATGGCCATCAGCCCCAATGAAAGACTTTATGTGGAGACTAGACGACTCTCTTTTGTTAGATCCATCGATACAGTCAAATATTGAACAGGAATTGAAAGAATTTTTTCATCACAACACACAGGGCGAGGAAACTCCAACGATAATATGGGAATCCCATAAAAGCTACATAAGAGGAGTTTTAATTAAACTGAGAGCTTTAAAAAATAAGCGTCTAAGAGAGGAATATCACCACTTAGCTAAAGAACTAGAGCATCTAGATCACCTGCATAAGTGCAACCCTTTAGATGAATTAAAATTTTATAGATCTAAAATGTCATCTCATTTACACTTGAAAGCGCATAGTATAGCATATAAACTAAAACAAAAATATTACTGTAACGCTAATAAACCAGGGCGAATGCTAGCCAGATCTCTTAAGGCTTAAAGATCTAAAAATTTCATACACTCAATAAATAATCCTTCAGGAAATAGAGTTGAAGATACAAAACAGATAGGTAATGTCTTTAAAAATTATTACCACATGCTGTACAATATACATCCCAACAGGCCACGTGATGAGCATAATATTAAGTGTCAACAATATCTGGAAAATGTCCATGTTCCTCAACTCACAGAGACAGATGGCAAAAAACTACAGTCACCAATCAGTGGGAAAGAAATACATGAGGCCATCAAATCTCTGAAAAATGATAAAGCCCCAGGCCCCGATGGGTTTACAGGATCATACTATAAAATATTTGGGAACATTCTAACACCTCACATACTAAGCACTTTTCATCAGATTGACGAGGGTAGAACACTTCCAGATACAATGTTACAGGCATACATAACTGTGCTCCCCAAGCCAGGTAAAAAACATGACACACCTGCCAATTTCCGACCAATATCTTTGTTGAACATCGACCTAAAGATTTTCGCTAAGGTATTGGCCGCTAGAGTTAACAATATACTACCAACACTAGTCTCCCCAGATCAAGTAGGATTTGTACCGCGGAGAGAGGCCAAAGATAACACGATCAAAATATTAAATATTATAGAACATATTAATAGATTTAAGATCCCCTCCGTAATGCTTTCCATAGACGCTGAGAAAGCTTTTGATAGGTTAGATTGGACCTTCCTGGAAGCGTCTCTTTTCAAATTCAATTTCCCACTCCTCTTTATCAATAGAGTAATGGCATTATATTCTTTCCCAACAGCCCAAATTCGTATTAATGGTACATTATCTGAGCAATTTGAAATAAATAATGGAACAAGACAGGGTTGCCCCCTGTCCCCACTTTTATTTATTCTCTCATTAGAGATATTAGCAAGTAAAATTAGACACAATGGGAATGTAAAAGGCATAGTCATCAACCAAAAAGAATATAAATTATCTATGTTTGCTGATGACATACTACTCTCTCTAGCTGATCCACTGAGGTCTCTCTCTGCGGTACGCTGTGAACTTCAATCCTATGGCGAGGTATCCAACTTCTCAGTAAACGCAAGTAAGTCTGAACTCCTACCTATCCACATGACAGACATAGACATATCAACATGTAAAAAAAACTACACATACACAGTTCAATCAACCTCTATCAAATACTTAGGTGTACACTTAACGAATAGTATAGAATCTACGCGGTCTACCAACTATGGTAAACTTGTGAATAATATATCTAATCAGGCCTCATCATGGCTCTCAAAAAATTCCTCATGGCTAGGGCGAATCAACTCAGTGAAGATGATGCTTCTACCAAAAATCCTATACATAATGCAGACTTTACCACTATCACATACTCATATGTATATACATAAACTTCAAAAAATATTTTATGATTTCATTTGGAAGAAACGCCCACCACGGGTCAATAAATCAACAATGTATGCCCCTAGGGAAATGGGAGGATTGGGGGTACCTAACTTACTACTATATCAAAAAGCAATATCCCTACAAAGAATAATAGAATGGTGCAGGAACGACCCAGATAATCCCAAACATTGGATTCAAATCGAACATGATCTCGTGGGGGTTAGCCAACTGGGAGGAGCTTGCTGGACTCCCAAACTTATACCAAAAATAGTAGAAAAGGCCACATCCACAGTCCTGGCCACAATAATAGACTGGAGGGAGATATGTGATAAAATTAAAGGTGTCTCTAGTTCCTATTCTCCTCTAACCCCCATTTTGGCAAATCCAGAATTCAAAACAGGTTTAGAATATAATAAAAGTACAGTCCGAGATTTAGAGGGATGTATTACAATATCACGAATTACAAACCAAGGGAAACTAAAACCCAGAAATGAATTGGAAAATGTGGGCAATGGATTCTTTAGGAATTGGCTACACTATCACCAAGTCAATCATTATATATACACACATAGGAACAGACCCAACCTGACAAGACAGTTAACACCTTTTGAGCAGCTTTGTAGCAGTGCTAATCCACAAAGAAGACTCATATCCATTACATATTGGCTTCTAATTACCGCCACATCACCTAAACCACATAACTTTGTAAGGGGATGGGAAAGGGAATTACTTGGACATCAGGAATCAAAGACATGGGAGAGGTTTTTCCGGAATATAGCTTTTTCAGCACATACAACAAACGCCCTAGAGACAAATTACAAGGTACTGGCCAGATGGTATATGACACCAAGTAGGACAAAATACTTATTCCCAACAGCTAATGACAGATGCTGGAGGTGTTTCCAAGAATCAGGGACCATGAGCCACATATGGTGGACATGTAAGGAGGTAAACACATACTGGGAGCAGGTGATAGATGAAATAAATAAAGTACTGTCGAGCAGCATTGCACCTACCCCATTAGTGTGTCTCTTCAATGAGCTTACAGACATAAACTGCACAATCAAAAGAAGCCTAGGTCACATTATGTTAAATGTTGCCAAACAGTTAATAGCTTCACACTGGAAATTAAACAACTTGCCTACAACAGACATATGGAGGGGGAAAGTTCAAGAGGCATTATCACTAGAAAGATACTTCTATTTTAAATCAAACAGACTAACCTTTTATAATGACATGACATTCTTCTGGGACACGTACAAGGGATCGGTAAATAAATAAATTAGTAAATAACTAAATATATAACATAATACTTATAAAGAACACTGAAAACTCAAGCCAATCAAAATAATTGAAGGAAGGTGGGTAGTGATATATGATATATGAGTTATGAACCATTAAACCCTAAATGATCAGTTATAATTTATGACGCAAGCATATGTCTACAGTATGCACAAATACTAATACACCACATGAAGTGTATGGACCCATATTGCCAAGATCACCTCTAGCAAGTAAATCTCTGCAGTTTGTTTGTTTGTTTATTTATTTTTCATTTAGATGTTATTTTTGTTAATTGTATATTTCATCTTGTATTGTTGTTATTCTAACATCACAGTATTGCAAAATATGTAAGGCTTTAAAGCCTCAGGGAATAATCCCACTGAATACCTCAGAAAGACTGTTAGACTGTAATTTGTACTGTGGGTTAAAACTGTGAATAAACAGGATAGACACGGATATGTATAACACATTGAATGATGTAAACAACGTATAATGTTTAATATCCATTGTCTGTCTAATCAAACGTGCTTTATATTTTGAAAATTTCAATAAAAATAATAAAAATAAAAAAAGAATAAAACAAATTGCTTTAAGACCCTGAGAATGAGATATACATAAATATAAAGAAGCTACATCTATAGTGAAGATGAATCTCATTTGAAATTATCCATAAGATTTAAGATGTGATTTAATATCCCTAAGAAAGCTAAAAAGAGAAATAACTAATAGATTTAGAATAGCATCTAGCCATTGTGAAAGATGTTCAAGGAGAAAGCCTATGCCACTCACTATTGGACATCATTTTACATCCTCCAAAGAATTATGAATCTTTGGTGGGTGATGAAAATTTGGATAAAGGATGTATCCATGTATAAAAACTCTGCAGTCTTATTATCAATAAATCCTATTTCCATGCCATTGTCTAAAACGTGTGACAATTCCCTTTGAAATTACTTTTTAGAGTAAGACGGTAAAACAGTGTATAAAGATGAATTCCATTTGAAATTATCAATTAGATTTAAGATGTGCTTAGTTTGTACTCTGACAACAAACAAAATGACACAATGGGTCCCTTGTATCAAGTGTTGTGCGGACATGCTTCTCAACTTGAAAAGTTGTCCGCATGCCTTTGCTGCATATGTGCAGCAGATCTGTTTGTCCGCTGGCCCATATGCATTATTAGACACTCTGATGAGTGCCCCTTCACTCGCCAAGGAGAAGTGATTGTTACAGATAGTAAACAAGCTCTCGTGATTTTTCTTTGCCACGTCAGAGGTGGCAAAGAGTATAAGAAGCCGCAGTCTTATGATCGCTCCTTCTTACATTTTTGGAAGCAGGCTCGCTTGTACAAACCTGCCCCGCAAAGGGCTCCGAAGCAGCTTACACTACTTTGTACATGGAATCCAATGTGAATAATGTCCATAAAATTGATAAAATGTTTTTATTGAAATTCACCTTTATTATCTTTGTAGGCACATTTTCTTGATAATTTTAGAAGCATTGTTAGAGCAACTTATCATCACGTTAGTGAAACATAATAATTTGAGTCGAATTCCTCTAGTTAAATGGCAGTCCTAACCAAAGGTTATGAAAATCATAATAATGAGGTGATATTAAAGAGTTCTAAATGAATTGAATTTGGTGGTCTTGGCTCTTTTCCCAGAAATAAAGTTCCAATAGCAAAAATGAATAATTAAGGGTCCAACTGGCAGTCTTTACTTTGTCAAAAAGGTGCCAAGAATGTAGAAGAAGAGAGGAATGAGGAGAAGACAATAAAAATGTTTTCCCCATTGCATGGTTATCCATCCAAACATAGGGAAATATATTAATGAGAATGATTCCTTACAGGCTTTTTTTGATGCATCTGTTAAAAAAAAAAAAAAAAATGTAAAAATGATGTTAATTCATCTCATTAAATATGATTTATTTATTCTAAATTATAGTGTTATTGTTTCAGAGTTTTTTAATCAGCCATAAAATCATTACTTTATTAAGATTATTATTATCTTTCATATTACCTATTTTCTAGTCTTTTCTTAAACTAAACAAAACTGGACAAAGGATGAAACAGATAATACTAGGGATCTAAATCCTAATTACTCTAGTGTTCCTCTTCCAAAGATACATGATATAGTAGATTTCACAGAGGCATGTGACCTACTTATGGCGCACGATTTAGCTAAGGAATCAGTGATAGATGAAATCCCACTTAAATGCACACATGGAGGATACACACCAAAGTCTATATTCTATCCAACTAGAGATAGGGGTCCGTTTTTAGAAGCTTTTCATCATAGAATTGAAGAAGATCTCATTGCACTTTCTAAAGACACTAAACACCCTTATCCAAATCTAAATGAAAAACAATATAAAGCCCTTAACAATTTGAAATCTAGGGAGGATATTGTAATAAAGAGAGCAGACAAGGGTGGATGTGTGGTGGTGCAGGATAGACAGTCTTACTTAGAGGAAGCTCGAAGGCAACTAAGTGATACTGATGTCTATGAAATCCTTAGATTTAATCCAACTGAGAAATATAGGCAACAGCTTGAATCACTGTTGGATGATGGATTGGAGATGGGGATTACAGACCAAGGCACTGTAGATTATCTCTATGTTTTAAATCCTGTTACCCCCATATTCCATCACCTCCCCAAGGTTCCAAGGTTCATAAATCCTTGGAGGAGGTGAAAGGAAGGCCCATTGTGGCGGGTATAGGATCTTTATTTGAAAACATTTCGACATGGATTGAATCTTTACTACAACCAGTGGTATTTAGTCTCCCATCGTATCTTAAAGACACCAAACATCTTTTGGGATGTCTAAAAGAGATATGCTGGACTGATACAGCAGAATGGCTGACTATAGATGTAGTTAGTTTATACTCTACTATTCTTCACAAAAAAGGTCTAGAAGCAATTTCATATATGCTGGATAGATTCAGCAATTATGATAGTCATCTTAAGTCTTTTCTGATCCAAACTCTAGATTTTTTATTAACTCATAACTTTTTTCAATTTGAGGGAATTTTTTATCTCCAAAGGCGTGGCACAGCGATGGGGGCAAAATTTGCCCTGGCTTACGCCAACCTATATATGGGTTGGTGGGAAGCGTGCCACATCTTTGGAGATTCAAATCCCTTCAGGGATTGCATTACTATGTATAAAAGATATATTGATGACCTCCTGTTCATTTGGACAGGAGGTCCATCTAGACTAGAGGAATTTATTCGATACCTCAATTCTAATGACGCCAATTTACAGTTTACTTATGAGAGTAGCAAAGTATCTATTCCTTATTTAGACCTTTTACTGATGGGTCAAACTGACACCCAAAAGATAAAGACGACTTTATACCGAAAACCAATTGCAGCCAATGCCATATTACATGGCCGAAGCAATCATCCAAAACATATGGGCTTTGGAATTGCTAAAGGACAATTCACAAGGTTGAAACGGAATTGTACCGATAATGAAGTCTTTACAACAGAGAGCATAAGAATGAAAAGTGATCTATTAGAGAGAGGATATCATATAAAAACAATTGATCGTGCTCTCTTAGAAGTCAGTAGACTAGATAGAGAAACCCTCCTTCTAGACAATAAAAGCCTAGTCAACAAACAATCCTTTGATAGCTCCAGACCTACATTTGTAACCACATATAGTGCACAGTTTAATGCAATATGTGATATTGTGAAAAAGCACCTTCCTATCCTGACTGCTGAAGACAGTCTTAAAGATCTGGCACAAAAGGGTTGTAATTTTGTTTCCCGTAACGCTGTTTCTCCGAGCTTACTTAGAAACATACAAAAAACAAGTAATAGCTGGTTAAATGTAAAAGGGCATTATAAATGTCATTACAGCAATTGTATTGCCTGTGGTTTCACAAAAGCCACTAAGAATTTCCAATCATATACCACACAGAAGGTTTATGAGTTGGATACTTATACCAATTGCCGTTCTGTTTTCGCAATCTATTTGATAGATTGCGTGGAATGTAAGAAAAAATATATTGGGTGCACCTCCAGGGAGTGTAGAAACAGGATTAGGGAGCATCTAAAAAATATTGAGCATGGTATTGAATGCTCTGACCTTGCTAGACATTTTATACATGTCCAAAATAAGATGGTGAACAGTCTGAAATGGCAAATCATTGACTATATCAAACCTGCCATACGTGGCGGAGACAGAGTATCTAAACTCTCACACAAAGAGGCTTTCTGGATTTTCAAAATGAAAACCAGGATCCCAGATGGCTTTAACATAGTAGGTGATGTCATTAATTTTTGGAGGCATTAATATACAGGAATTATACATATGATTTCTTAATGTCTATTGTTTTGCAGAAACTGTGCTCTTTGATTTAAGAGGGTTTTTGCCATACACTAGAGATGGATACATGGAAACACTGCTCAGATAGGTCTATATTTATACCTTCCCGTTAAGTGCCAGTAGAGTGTATTAGATTATTTTTATTTAAGGTAGTTTGATGTTAGAATTAGCAATATGCACTCTGACTCATATAATATGCATATATGTATATCTATCGCTCCATGCACTATACTAATAAATTGTAAAATAATTTATAGTTCTTTATAAACGAGCCCACCTATACATATAGCATATAATGTATTGTGCACTGTTTCTGACGGTATTCCATTAAGGGATGCATATTAATATCATGTATCTCCTGTATTATATACCTATACATTTGCAAATATTGTTATTAATATTCTCTTGCATAAATGTAGTGTACTATTGAAGGCAGTGTTCTAGTATAGGAATTTCCTCTTTACTTTACATATAATGCCGATGGATAACAGGCCTTATTAATCATGTACACACTCATTATAATATGTTATATAACAATGAGAATCTATATATATATATAATATTTTTTTTATTTCTTTGCAATGTATAAGTTTAAATTTAGAATGATAACAACATTAACCATCTAAATTAATGGCTCATTTGAGTTAACCTGTCTGATTTCTAATATAGTGATTCTATAGGTCTGTCCCTTTAATTAATAACTAATTACCTGGGGCTCATACACCTGATGACAAGGGTGTGTTATAAATAGGCATGTTAATGTTAAGTGAATCATGTCCATGAATAAGGCTGATATTTGCTGAAACGCGTAGGACGTACTTTCTATTTGCTCCAGGTTGCTGGGACAATTTTTGTGTTTTACCTTTTTTATTTGCACGGTTTTCAAATAAAATTTTTCAAGTTGAAACATACGCCTGGGAGGTTTGCTGGATTTCTTTCTATAAAACTGTAAGTATGTTACTTTATTTTGTAAGGAGCTTACCTGGGGAGCTCCACTTCCTGTAGTGTCCCTCTGGTCTTGGCAAACACCAAGGGCAATTGCTTCAATCTCGTCGGCCCACTCCTCCTGCTCCCCTAGATGTGCGTGGCTGAACACTGCCAGGATTTAAAAGGGCCATGTCCTACTTACCATAACTTCCACCTAGAGCATTTAGCTCTGGGAGCACCTATAAAAGCTAACTCTGTACTGTAAGCATAGGAATATTTACCTTGTACCTGCATATGTTCTCCTTGTTCCATAGACCAAGCATACTTACCTTGCACCTGAATATGCTTACCTGGTTCCTGAAAGCCAAGCAGACTTGCCTGATACCTGTGTATGCTTACCTTGTTCTTGAAGCTATACTGTAACAGTGTCCGCTTTCCTCTTACCAGCTGTGCCTGCTGTACCTACCAGGTATTCTGTGACAGCCTCACCCTTTACTGCACAATTCAAGCACTAATGTCCATTGGACTTTGTTACTGCAACCTACTCAAGTATTCTGAACTTTGTATTGGACTTTAGCATTCTGCATTGGGCCTATGATCATACTGGCTGTTTCTGTGATCTTAATTTGAACTACCAACTGTTCTATTGCTTATCAATCAGTAAAGCTTTTAAAAATAATTTAATCGTTCTGTGTATCTGTTCTTGTATGATTCCACACACCCTAACCTCCTCACACATTTTGACTTCAACTGGCAAACTTTCATTGGTCAAAAAGGTCAAGAATGAACAAAGAATACAACAATAAAAAAATATGTTCTACAGTTCTAGAGAATGTATGGTTTTCTATCTAAAGATATCTATAAAAAATTCAGAAAATATGCGTCTTTATTCAGCCAATGAGATATGTTCTTATGTTTTAGGAATGGTATTAAAATAATATTAACATTTGTGATTCAGCCAAGTTAATTTAATTTAAAAGGCAAATTTTTAAGTACTGTTAAAACAGCTTTTGCCTAAATAAAAAGTATTTTTTTTATTAAAGGGACATGGCAGTCAAAAAATTTAAATGCACATAGATGAATTACACATGTTTGCAATATACATGTATTATCAAAAATGCTTCTAGTAAAAGTTATCACTGTTTTAGTGTTAACATTTTTTCTCTGCATGTGCATGTGAAGCATAGTTAGATATTCTCAGTGCACCAGCATTTTAAAAACTGCAGCTGCTCAGAGTGCCAGTGGGGTTTGTATCATGTTAGCAATTAACAAATTAAGTTATTACCAGATGGTACAAGCACCTTAAGTGCTTATGTGATAATCATGATGTTACCTGGGCCTGGAAGGAATAGCTGTGGATGTTTCTGAGTACATGGTAGTGTGTCCAGTATCACTAATTTTATCATTATTAACCCTCAATATTAACAAATTAACAGTATTTAAATAAACAGTGTATTTTGTTACGTTTGCTTTCTACATCTTCCTATATGCGCATATTAAACTTTATGGTACAAAAGGACCTTGTATGGGGTTCAGAAAGTTTAGTGGTTAGGAGCAACATAATACAATTATTTAATCTCATCCAATGTTCTGAAATAAAGTGTCCCTTAGGGAGAAGAATTTAAGTCAGGTTTCTAGATATTGGGTTGGAGGCTTTAAGCTGGCTGAATCAAAACATTGCTTTAGATAAATGTATTTTTAGTTGCACAAAAAAAACTATCAACCTTCATTGTAAGGCATTTAAAAGTGCTTATTAGTTTAGTACTACAAGAGCTTAAAAAATATTTTAAAATGAATAAATTATTTTAGGATTAATAGGCAAATGCTAAATTAAGTTTTGGGTTTTGCACAAGATTGGGAACATATAGTAGCATAATAATCTTCAATTTGGTTGACAATCTTGCCATCCTAAAAATGACATACATTTTTAATACAGCAACCAAATTTACTGAGATATTGCTCACAATCTTACAGAAATTTAAAGACAACGTGATCCAAAATTTTGAGATACATCCCCCTGTCATTCTTTTCTCAATTTATGTTTTATCTATGGAAATCCTGGATCTGCCCAACCCCACGGCAGATCAGACTTTGTTTTAAAAGAATTGTTTGTTACAATGTGCTTCATGCCTGACAGTTTTAAGGCTGAGAAACACGTTGCCTAGATAGGGGGTATATTGCACATGCCCCCTATAGCCACTGCTTGTATGTTTTTAATTCTTGGAAGTTTTAAATAAACCTTTTTTACTACAAGCTTAGTGGAAGCACCTGTTTTTGTCTGACCTATCATTATACCATAGCTGAGTCACTGAAGTTGCCCACTTCTGTAGTGGATTGGACTGCACTTGCATACCTCGCTGGAGCCAGGAGAGGGTTTGCTGGTACACCCCAAGTTACTAGCTTGTTCCTACTAGTATATAAGTGTACTTTCACCAAATGTGAGTATAAATTAGGCTTGAATATCCATTTGCTCATATCTGAATATGCTGATACACACATGAGGCGCCCCTCTGTTTAATGCTTTCTTCAACCCCACTGCAAAATGCACAAACTTTCCCCAAAATCACTTCACTGAATCACCAAACCATACTCCTGGACTGAGGTATGCTGAAAAGTTAGACTAAGGTTGCCAACTCTTTTATATTATTTCAAATGTATAGTGTGTTTAGTTTGTTTTAATACGAATACATTCAATTTAAAATCAATTTATTATTTAAAATTTAAAGATAACATGACTTGCCATCTTGATTCTATGGGGCCTATTTATCAAGCCATCAACAGCGGCAATGCCCTGCAAAAGGCCCTTTTAAGGGCTATTTGTAATTTAGTGTAGGGTAGGGATTTTTTTATTTTGGGGGGCTTTTTTATTTTGTTAGGGGGATTCGATTAGGTGTAATTAGTTTTAAAATATTGTAATTTGTTTATTATTTTCTGTAATTTAGTGTTTGTTTTTTTGTACTTTCATTTAATTGTATTTAATTGTATTTAATTTAGGGAATTAATTTAATTATAGTGTAGTGTTAGGTGTTAGTGTAATTTAGGTTAGGTTTTATTTTACAGGTACTTTTGTATTTATTTTAGCTTGGTAGTTATTAAATAGCTAGTAACTATTTAATAACTATTCTACCTAGTTAAAATAAATACAAACTTGCCTGTAAAATAAAAATAAAACCTAAGATAGCTTCAATGTAACTATTAGTTATATTGTGGGTTAGACTTAGGTTTAGGGGTTAATAAATTTGGAATAGTGGCGGTGACGTTGGTGGTGGCCGATTAGGGGTTAATAAATATAATGTAGGTGGCGGCGGTGTCCGGAGTGGCAGATTAGGGGTTAATAGTTATAATGTAGGTGTCGGCGATGTCGAGGGCGGCAGTTTAGAGGTTAATAAGTGTAAAATTAGGGGTGTTTAGACTCGGGGTTCATGTTAGGGTGTTAGGTGTAAACATAATTTTTATTTCCCCATAGGAATCAATGGGGCTGCATTAAGGAGTTTTACGCTGCTTTTTTGCAGGTGTTAGACTTTTTCTCAGCCGGCTCTCCCCGTTGATTCCTATGGGGAAATCGTGCACGAGCATGCACTACCAGCTCACCGCTGACTTAAGCAGCGCTGGTATTGGAGTGGGGTAATGAGCAAAATTTTGCTCAACGCTCACTTCTTGTCTGGTTTGTATAAACCCGTAATACCAGCGCTGTCTGTAAGTGAGCGGTGAGCATAAACTGCTCGTTAGCACCGCACAGCCTCTAATGCAAAACTCGTAATCTAGGTGTTTTTATTTTTTATTTTTAGTTTACAGGCACGTTTGTATTGATTTTAACTAGGTAGAATAGTTACTAAATAGTTATTAACTATTTAATAACTACCTAGCGAAAATAAATACAAATTGACCTGTAAAATAAAACCTAACCTAAGTTACACTAACACTACACTACAATTAAATAAATTACATAAATTAAATACAATTAACTAAATTATATACAATTATCTAAAGTACAAAAAAAAAAACCCCACTAAATTTAAGAAAATAATAAACAAATTACAAGATATTTAAACTAATTACACCTAATCTAATAGCCCTATCAAAATAAAAAAAGCCCCCCAAAATAAAAAAAACCCTAGCACGGGGCATTGCCCCAAAGTAATCAGCTCTTTTACCTGTAAAAAAAACAACCCCCCCAACAGTAAAACCCACCACCCACACAACCAACCTCCCCAAAAAAAAAATTAACTAAGAAAAACCTAAGCTCCCCATTGCCCTAAAAAGGGCATTTGGATGGGCATTGCCCTTAAAATGGCAGTTAGCTCTTTTGCGGCCCAAAGCCCTAACCTAAAAATAAAACCCACCCAATACTCCCTTAAAAAACCTAACACTAATACCCTGAAGATCGACTTACCGGGAGACGTCTTCATCCAAGCTGGGCAAAGTGGTCCTCCAGATGGGCAGATGTCTTCATCCAAGCCGGGCAGAAGTGGTCCTCCAGACAGGCAGATGTCTTCATCCAAGCCGGGCAGAAGTGGTCCTCTAGAGGGGCAAAAATCTTCATCCAAGCCGTGCAGAAGTTGTCCTCCAGACGGCAGAAGTCTTCATCCAGATGGCATCTTCTATCTTCATCCATCTCGCACGGAGCGGGTCCATCTTCAAGACATGAGACGCAGAGCATCCTCTTCTGCTGACGACTAACTGACGAATGAAGGTTCCTTTAAGTGACGTCATCTTCTGCCCGGCTTGGATGAAGACTTCTGCCCGTCTGGAGGACCACTTCTGCCCAGAGTAGGGGTTAATAACATAATGTAGGTGGCGGCAGTGTAGGGGGGCAGATTAGGGGTTAATAACATAATGTAGGTGGCGGCATATTAGGGGTTAATAACATAATGTAGGTGACGTGGGCTCCGGGAGCGGCAGGATAGGGGTTAATAAATTTATTTAGTTGCGGCGGGGTCCATGAGCAGTGGGATAGGGGTAAAACAGTGTAGTATAGTGTGGGTGTTTAGTGACAGTATACCAATAAAGCTGTGAAAACGCTGAAGAGCAGCGAGATCGATGACTGTTAGTTAACAACAGTCCGCTGCTCATCGCCCCGTACTTGGTGCGTGGCTTTTTTACAGCTTTTTTGGTAACTTTGGAGAACGTATTCAGGTCCGCGGCAGCGATGTTAGGCGATCTTAGGCGAGCGTATTGGTGCCGTCGAATGCAAGTAAGTTGACAGCTTGATAAGTAGGCCCCAATATCTCAGCAAGTTTGGTTTCATTCATAATTCTCCTAATGAATTATCAAAATACACTAGAAACATTTTACTTATTAAAGGGACATAATACTCATATGCTAAATCACTTGAAACTGATGCAGTATATCTGTAAAAAGCTGACAGGAAAATATCACCTGAGCATCTCTATATAAAAAAAGAAGATATTTTACCTCACAATTTCCTCAGCTCAGCAGAGTAAGTTCTGTGTAAGAAAATGTACTTCAGCTGTTGCTCAGCTGCAGGTAAAAAAAAAATGAAGAAATGAACAGCAGCCAATCAGCCTCAGCAGTGCTAAGGTAATGAACTCGTTTACTGTGATCTCATGAGATTTCACTTAACTCTTATGAGATTTCATAGTAAACTGTGCACGTAAGCTCACTCCATTATCTGTCCCGGGACAGACATACTGATTTGCTGATTTGTCCTTTACAATGGTATGTGGCTACTGAGGAATTTTTTTAGGTAAAATATCTTTCTTTTCTACATAGAGATGTTCAGGTGATATTTTCTAGTCAGCTTTTTACAGCTATGCTGCATCACTTTCAAGTGTTTCAACATTTGGGTATCATGGCCCTTTAATGTTCTTAAAATTATAGAATTCTCTTGTACCCAGTATTAATGTTAAAAATAGTAAAGGGTTTTCTACCTTGAAATAACACTTCCTTATCCCTTTAGTATTATGTATGTATAGTCACAAATGGTGTCATTATTAAAAAATATTTAATATACTGACATTAAAAAGAAAAAAAACCTCAGCTGGCAATCCTAGCAGATCAAATGCCATATTTATTCTGATACATAAATTAATACCAGTAGTGAGTTCCTAGAAGCTTTGCATTAATAGTGACAGCTCACATCATCTATAGGACTCAAAACTGATTTTGTCACAGCATTACAAAACTGTTGCTACTAATTACTGGTATAAGTTCTTGGTACCACTTTGCTTCTGCTCAAAGGAAGTGTAAACCATTTACAAGCTGGAACCCAAGACATTAAAAAAATAGTTAAAAAAATGGTTTGTATGTATGTGTATACTGTATACTGTATATACATTAAAGGGACAATGTATTCTAATATTTTCTCCTCCTTAATCTGTTCCCAAAAATCAATTTTACCTACTGGAGTGCATTAGATTGTTTACAAATAACCCATTCACTTTTATTTTCTCTTTTGAAACATCTGATTTTGCTTATTGTATGCCCACCTTTACTAAACAATTCTACATGTAAGCAAGAAGGTTTAAATAGAATAATGTTTTCAGAGGACGGGCTGTGACAGAGAGGAACTTGTTCAATTCCCATTATTCTCTCTAAGTATTGACCTTTGAGTAAACAATAATAAGGAAGATAGAAGGATTTTGTGTAAATAATTAGAAAGATAACACAATAAGGTCTTCTCTCCCTACAAGAACAGCCCACTGTATGGAATCGTGGTTTCAGTTAGCAGAAACATTCATATACCAAAATAAACCTGCAGCTGGTATAACAAGTCAATGGAAAAAAAACATTAAGGAGAAACCCTTTTTTCAGTACTCCCTTCAAGGGCTCAATATACTAAGCAGAGTAAGCTGCTTTTGAGTCCTTGCGGGGCAGAGTCCAACATGCACTTACTCTCTCTCCGCCACCTCTGAGATGATGTACTGACATCACCAAGCGCATGCTACTCGGGTGATTGACAAGCCCTTCTCTCACACAATTGGTCATTCAAGAGAAGGCATTACACATTCAAGTAAGTGTATGATACATCTAGGCAGCGGACGTACTGGGTCCACTGCCCATTTGATGCAAAGCTGAGCGGACAGGTTCCCAAGCACCGGCCTTAGTACATAGGGCCCTAAATGATTTTATTAATTAAAATGCTTTTAAAATATTTCTAAATGTGTTGTAATTTAAAAAAAGAATAATTATAAATAAGACATTATATTATTCTAGGTAGAATCAAAAGGTGTTACACAATGTATTGCCTTAGAAGATAGTTGATGCTTCATGCTGGCATTAATAATACCAGCTCTTTCAGCTTCACTATTGCATACTACTGCTGGGAGCCAGTATTATAAACATTAGAATTTCTAATAAGCTATTGGGTAAAAGACAATCTTTAATAAAAAAGAGAACCAGAACTCTTTAACTGGTTTTGGAAAATTGTGCATTCGTTTTGGAGATATAAGACTTTAAATCTTCATTATAGCAATGGCATAAATTCAATAAAGCACATTTTTTTTAACTATTATTTATAAAAAAAAAACTGACTGCAACATCATAACAGATAATTGTGTAGTTCATAAAAGATAAGATTACATAAGATTTGTACCCATCCTTCGCCACATTTGTGAGTTGTGAGTTAAGCTTAAAGGGACATGCCACCCACATTTTTTCTTTTATGGTTTAGAAAGAGAATGCAATTTTAAACATCTTTCTAATTTACTTATATTATCTAATTTGTTTTATTCTCTTGATATTCTTTGATGAAAAGCATATCTAGATATGCTCACTAGCTGCTGATTGGTTGCTGCATATAGAAGCCTCGTGTGATTGGCTCACCATGTGCATTGCTTTTTCTTCAACTAAACAAATTGAAAAAATGAAGCAAAATAAATAATGGAAGTAAATTGTAATGTTGTTTAAATTTCTATTCTCTATCTGAATCATGAAAGAAAGATTTTTGGTTTAATGGCCCTTTAATTATAATCAATAAAGCTTTATCTATTTAAAGGTTCACTTTTTGGTGCAAGAACGAGTTCCACTGTGATCGATATCACCATCACAAAAATGCTTTCAAAACTGCAGAAAACAAATGCGCATCTGTGTTAGCACTAAACATAGGGCAGGCTGTGAGATCTGTATTGAGGACAGCTCTATTTGTGACTCTAACACTGTAAGTGACCCTGTGGTAGAAAGTGCGCCATAAGTGGCATAAGAAGCTTTAAAAGACCTGTAAAAATGTTATTTGGAGCTTGGTTATTTGCTTATGATGATCCTGACAATTCTTTCCTGTTATGACCTTGGCTTACCTTCGGGATCCTGTATTTTTGCCTCCATTTTTGCTGAGTTACCGGTTTTGGACAGATTACCTGTCTGTTGATCATTTGAACAGTATTTGGACTATTCTTTTGGATACTCTCTTTGCTCCATATATTGACTAGAGATTAAACTCCTGGTTCCTGACCCTGGCTTTTTTTTCTTGGACACCTGGTTCCAGTTTACGTATATGGCTATAGACTTCGTCTTGACTCTGATCTTGGCTAAAAGAACATCTCCTGCACAAGTAAATCCAGCAAACCAAAAAGGTAACCCTCAGTTAACCTTACACATATGCACAAATTTAAAATTTAAAAACAATGAGAAATCAAACAAAAAATGAGACAGCATCTATAAATTATGAAATAGTAAGACACAATATTCAGACAATATACTTCACAGTGTTTATAATTTCCATCTGAAGGGCTAAGGTTTGGGGGAAAATCCAAACTATGCCTCTTAAATGAACCAGAACGCCCACAGACTTCTTCTGGGGACACATTTTGCACTATTCAGGGAGACCACTATTCAATAACAAAAGAAATATACAAATGTTTTACAATTATAAACATTTATGTAAACTGTTTTGCAAGTGTGTTTCCTTTAATGCTCAAGATATGATATAATGGCCTAGCACAAAGACCCTACACATGGCAATACAGACAATAGATCTGATACTTTTCTGCACCTCAATCGCACTTTTTCAGAGATCATTGGACCCACTTATCAAATCATGAAAAGACAAGCTTCCTTACTTTGGAGAGCAGGGCCTTTCAAATGAGGATAGATTAGACCACATCATCATAACTTGTGGCAAGCAGGCTTGCATGAATAAGCATGCTGTGCAAGGACTCTAAAGCGGCTTATGTTGCTTGATACATGAAGTCCCATGTTTGAGTTCAACGTGTGAGATTTATAGGTAAAGGAAGTGTGTCCCATATCTGAACACCTGAAATCTGTCAGCAATGACCTCTAGATACCACACTTCTGCTTCTTCCACATCTTAATCAGACCTCATTTTGTTTAAAACAAAAAAATAAAAAATGACTATGAAAAACAAATTTTGTGTATTAATCAATATAATTTATAAACACAAGATGAATGCTATAAAGTTTATTAGTTGCATGAAATATTATCCATCCACATGAGGTAAACATTGAAAGTGAGCCTGAGTAAAAACATTTAAGAATATATAGAGGGACCTACCCCCTTGTATTCCTTAAAGGGACAGTCTACACCAAATTTTTTCTTATTTAAAAAGATAGATAATCGCTTTATTACCCATTCCCCAGTTTTGCATAACCAACACAGTTATATTAATACACTTTTTACCTCTGTGATTATCTTGTATCTAAGCCTCTGCAGACAGCCTCCTTATCTAAGTGCCTTTGACAGACATGCAGTGTAGTCAATCAGTGAAGACTCCTAAATAACTTCACGGGAGTGAGCACAATGTTATCTATATGATACATGTGAACTAGCACAGTCTAACTGTCAAAAACTTTCAAAATGCTCTGAGCTAGGAGGCGGTTTTCAACTGTTTAGAAATCAGTTTGAGCCTAGCTAGGTTTAGCTTTTCAAAAATACCACCAAGGGAACAAAGCAAATTTGATGACAAAAGTAAATTGGAAAGTTGTTTAAAATTGCATGCCCTATCTGAGTCATGAAAGTTTAGTTTTGACTAGACTGTCCCTTTAATGAAGTAACAAAGTACAGAAAGCTCTAGTAGATTCGTGTGCATTAGTAGTTCAGAGACAGAAGAGGAGAGATAAAATGGCAATGAAGGCCTACCAATAAACAGCTGTAAAATATAGCTGAAGTGATGTTCAATGAATTTCAAATATCTCTCCTTTACAACGAGGCACCTCTGCAATTTTAAGACAGTCTAACTAGGCCCATGAGCACTTATTGTTTTCAGTAACAGAGGGTAACATCAATATAATCAATATAACTATTCCTTAATATTTTAATATTTTTTATTTATTTTTTCTATATGCTAAATCTTTACAGAATTATAACCCTTTTGGAAACTATTTTAAGTTTTAGTTTAATTTTATTTACACATGCAGATAGGTCTATACATATTTGGACATTGATAAAATCAGTTATTTTTGGCTGTTAGAAAGAAAGTTATGTAATGAATTGGTGCCTAAAGTGTAGACTGCCAGCTTTATTTTAAGGGTATTTATATTCAAATTGGGTAAATGGTTTAGGAATTACAAGACTTTTTATAAGTAGTTTTCTCCTTCTCAGGGAATCAAAATGAATAGGTTAATTGACATTTTCATGGACAACTGTATTCATTATTTTATTAACAATTAAGCTGTTAAAATACATCTTCTTCCTTCCAAATGTGGAATTTGAATTTCAAAGCTGTTGTTCTGTACTCTCCATCACCTAGATTACAAATTTTGAGCGCTATAGGGAAAGTAAAGAACGCAACAAAAGTATTTAACCCCCTATAGCGCTGCCAATACAAGTTTAAAAAACCCCGCTTGTAAGGGCGATATTGCTGCGTTGAGCTCCATACCGCACCAAAAACAAGCGATGTGTTTGATCTGCTTGTGCTCGCTTTCCCCATAGACATCAATGGGGAGAGCCGGCAAAAAAAAAACTAACACCTGCGATCGCGGAAACTAAAGCTCCGTAACGCAGCCCTATTGATGTCTATGGGGGAAAAGAAAATACAGTTTAAACCTAACACCCTAACATAAAGTCCGAGTCTAAACACCACTAATCTGCTGCCCCTGACATAGCCAACACCTGCCTACAGTTATTAACCCCTAATCTACCGCTCCCGATATCGCGCCACCTAAATATAATTATTAACCCTTAATGTGCCGCTCCCGATATTGCTGCCACTATACTAAAGTTATTAACCCCTATTCCACCGCACCCCAACATCGCTGCAACTATATTAAAGTTATTAACCCCTATTCAGCCGCTCCCCAACATCGCTGCAACTAAATAAAGTTATTAACCCCTAAACCTCTGGCCTCTCACATCACTACCACTAAATAAACCTATTAACCTCTAAACCGCCAGCCCCCACACATTGAAACAACCTAAATTAAACTATATTAACCCCTAACCCTAACATAACCCTACCCTTATCCTAACCCTAACCAGAAACCTAACCCTAACCCTAACACCCCCTAACTTTAACATAATGAAACTAGAGCTAAATTAAAGTTACAATTATTAACTAAACTAGTCGATAAGCCTGCCCAGAGGGCAGTCTAATTATTTTTTAAACTACAGATGTAGAAACAACCTATTTTGTAACTCTTCTTTTATATAAATATTTAAGCTACAGGTGTAGCAATGCTATAATTATAATGGACTACTGTCTTAAATATTGCAATGAACATAATTAAACTAACTAAACCCTTAAACCGCAAAACCCCCACTTCACAATAAACCTATTTACCCTATTAACCGCTAAACCGCAAAACTCCCACATCGCAATAAACCTAATTAACTTATTAACCCCTTAAACCACCAAAACTCACAACGCAAATAACTATTTAGATAACTAAGCACCCTAACCTAACACCCCCTTAGATTACCTAAACTAATACATTCTAAAGTTACAAAAAATAAAAAAAAAATAAGTTTCCAAAAAATAAAAAAGGCTAACATTACAGAAAATAAAAAATGAAATTACCAAATTTTACAGAATTAAACCTAATCCCTATGAAAATAAAAAAAGCCCCCCCAAAATAAAAACACCCCCTACTCTAAGAATAAACTACCAGTAGCCCTTAGTCTAACCCCCAGGTTGCCACTCATCGTTCCTGAAGTCCGGCGGAGAAGGTCCTGTTCCAGGCAGTGAAGTCTTCTTCCAAGTGGCAACCTCTTCTTTCTTCTTTCAGGAACATCCGCCGTGGAGCGGAGCTGAAGACCAATGACTGCGGAGCTGAAGACCGGCGACCCTAGAACTGAAGACTGGCGACCGTGGAGCCATGAAGCGTGGAGGATCTGCTTTGTACGATCTCTGCCATACACTGAATAGTGAATTCAAGGTACGCAATTAAAGATGGCGTCCCTTGAATTCCTATTGGCTGATTTGATTCTTCAAATTAAAAACAGCCAATAGGATGAGAGCTACTGAAATCCTATTGGCTAATAAGGGTTAATAGGATAATTAGGTTTATTGCGATGTGGGGGTTTGGCGGTTTAGAGGTTAATAGGGTAATTAGGTGTTTTCCGATGTGGGTGGTTGACGGTTAAGTGATTAAGAGGTTAATTACTTTATTATTTAGCAATGTGGAGGTTTGAGGTGTATGTGTTAATACTTTGTGTAGGAGGTTGTTTTTTTGTTATATTTCGTGCGGGCGTGTTTTGTTTTTGTTTTTTATACTTGATGCGGCCGATTAGTTGGGGTTTTTTTTAATACTTGATGCGGGCGGTTAGTTTTTGCTTTTGTAATGCTCCATTTGCCTTTGCTGCATCCACCGGGATGCAGCAGGATGCAGCTTTGCTGCATCCAGGTGAATTATTTTGTCCTCGCGCTGCCAACATTCCATTGAGGATGCGTGCGCAACTGGCGACGGACATTAGAAACACAATTATAGTATAGATAATTCCTATTTAAAACTAAATAAAACCTAAGGTAGCTACAATATAACTAATAGTTATATTGTAGCTAGCTTAGGTTTTATTTTTATTTCACAGGTAAATTTGTATTTATTTTAACTAGGTAGACTAGTTAGTAAATAGTTATGAACTATTTACTAACTACCTAGCTAAAGTAAATACAAACTTACCTGTGAAATAAAACCTAACCTTCCTTACACTAAAACCTAACATTACAAAAAAATTTAAAAAAAACTACCATTACAAAAAATAAAAAAACCTACCATTACAAAAAAAATCTACCATTACAAAAAAAACTACCATTACAAAAAAAACTACCATTACAAAAAAAAACAACGAAATTATCAACAAAAAAAAAAGATTATTCTTATTCTAATACCCTTTTACAAAAAAAACCAACCCCAAAATTAAAAAGCCTAATCTACAATAAACTACCAAGGGCCCTTAAAAGGGCTTTTTGTAGGGCATTGCCCTGAGTTAAACAGCTCTTTTGCTCCAAAAAAAAATACAAACACCCCCTAACACTATACAAACCCCCACCCCCCAAACTACCAAGGACCCTTAAAAGTGCCTCTTGGGGGCCCTTAAAAGGGCCTTTTGAAGGGTATTGCCCTGAGTTAAACAGCTCTTTTGCTCCAAAAAACAAAAACAAACCCCCCCCTAACACTATACAAACCCCCACCCCCCAAACTACCAAGGGCCCTTAAAAGGGCCTTTTGGGGGCCCTTAAAGGGTCCTTTTGAAGGGGATTGCCCTGAGTTAAACAGATCTTTTTCTCCCAAAAAATACAAACACCCCCTAACACTATACACACCCTCACCCCCCAAACTACCAAGGGCCCTTGAAAGGGCCTTTTGGGGGGCCCTTAAAATGGCATTTTTTAGGGCATTGCCCTAAGTTAAACAGCCCTTTTGCTTAAAAAAAATGCCCCCTAAAAATTTACATTACACAAAATAACAAACAAATTATCAAAAATAAAGCAATATTCCAATTCTAATACCCATAAATAAAAAACCCACCCCAAAATAAAAAACCTAATCTAGAATAAACTACCAATGGCCTTAAAAGGGCCTTTTGTAGGGCATTGCCCTAAAGATATCAGCTATTTTAGTGAAAACAAATTACAAAGACCAACTAACATTACAAACCCCCACCCCCCCAAACCCACAAAATAAAAAACTATCTAAAAAACCTAAGCTACCCATTGCCCTGAAAAGGGCATTTGTATGGGCATTGCCCTTAAAAGAGCATTTAGCTCTTTTACTGCCCAGACCCTAAACTAAAAAAAAACACCCAAAAAAACCCTTAAAAAAGCCTAACACTCACCCCCTGATGATCCACTTACAGTTTTTGAAGTCCCGCTTGAACGATCTTCTTCACGGAGTTGAAGTCCTGATCCAATCGGCAAGAAGTCTTCTTCCAGGCGGCATCTTCTATCTTGGTCCCGGAGGCGCGGAGCGTGTCCACCCTGAAGACATCTGGCACGAGGCATCCTCTTAATCAGAATTAGAGCTGCTAAAATCTATTGGCTGTTCAAATCAGCCAATAGGATTTAATCAGCTCTAATTCTATTGGATGATGAATCAGCCAATAGAATGAGAGCTGCTTAAATCCTATTTGCTGTTCAAATCAGCCAATAGGATTTAAGCAGCTCTCATTCTATTGTCTGATTCATCATTCAATAGAATTAGAGCTGATTAAATCCTATTGGCTGATTTGAACAGCCAATAGGATTTTAGCAGCTCTAATTCTTATTGGCTGATTCAATTTTTAAGCCAATAGGAATGCAAGGGACGCCATCTTGGATCACGTCCCTTGCATTGAAGATTCAGTGTACGTTGGCGACCGTATGAAGAGGATGCTCTGCGCCAGATGTCTTCAGGATGGACCCGCTCCACGCTTCCGGGATCAAGATAGAAGATGCCGCCTGGATGAAGACTTCTCGCCGCCTAGATCAGGACTTCAACTCCGGGATGAAGATCGTTCAACCGGGACTTCAAAAACTCTAAGTAGATCGTCATGGGGTTAGTGTTAGTCTTATTTAAGGATTTTTTGGGTGTTTATTTTTTTAGTTTAGGGTCTGGGCAGTAAAAGAGCTAAATGCTCTTTTAAGGGCAATGCGCATACAAATGCCCTTTTCAGGGCAATGGGTAGCTTAGGTTTTTTTAGAATTAGGTTTTTTATTTTGGTGGGTTTTACTGTTGGGGGGGGTCTTTGTGTTTTTTTTAAAGGTAAAAGGGCTGATAACTTTGGGGCAATGCCCCACAAATGGCCCTTCTAATTGTAGGCTAGGTTTTTTTTTTATTTTGGGTGGACTTTTTTATTTTGATAGGGCTACTAGATTAGATGTAATTCTTTTTTATTTTGGATAATTTCGTTTGTTATTTTCTGTAATTTAGTGTTTGTTTTTTGTAACTTAGAATTGTATTTTTTTGTATTTAGATGCTTTGTAATTTTTAGAGTAGTTTTAGGATTGTTTTAATTGGTAGTTAGTTTAATTTAATTGGTATTTAGTTTAATTATTATATTAGTATAATTGGTAGTTTAAACTTAGTTTTTTTTATTTGACAGGTAAGTTTTAATTTAATTTAAGATAGTGAAATTGTTATTTTAATATAACGTTAGGGGGGCGTTAGGTTTAGGGGTTACTAGTTTAATTTAGTTTATTGTGATGTGGGGGCTTTCAGTTTATGGGTTAATATTTTAGTTTAGTATATTTCATTGTGGGGGGCTTGCGGTTGGATGTTAATAGGTTGATTATAGGGGCGGTGGTGTAGGGCTTAATAACTTTAGTATAGTGGGGGCGATGTGGGTGGACGGCAGATTATTGGTTAATAATATTAAAATAGTGTTTGCGATGCGGGAGGGCGGCGGTTTAGGAGTTAATAACTTTAGTATAGTGGTGACGATGTCAGGGAGCGGCGGAATAGGAGTTAATACATTTTATTAGTGGCGGCGATGTCGGGAGCGGCAGATTAGGGGTTAATAATTTATTATAGTGTTTGCAATGCAGGAGGGCCTTGGTTTAGGGGTTAATAGGTAGGTTATGGGTGTTTAGTGTACTTTTTAACAATTTAGTTATATGTTTTATGTTACTGCTTTGTAGCGTAAAACTTATAACTACTGACTTTAGAAGGCGTTACGGATCTTGTCATTTTAGAGTGTAACGCTTGTATTTTAGCCAGAACGCAAAACTCTTAATGCCAGCGCTATGGGAATTCCATTAAAAAACATAATTTTTAGGAGTGTGGTACTGATGTTGCGTTACAGGCTAAAAGGCCACAACACTGCCATTTGACTCATAACGCAAAACTCGTAATCTAGGTGAATATGGGTTGCAAAGTGCTGTCAATGCAAGTAAAGAAGGACATCATTAGGCTGAAGAAAAAAAAATCAAAGCCCTCAGAGAGATAGCAGAGACAATGGGAATGGTCAAATCAACAATTTGGTACATTATTAAAAAGAAGAAACGCACTGAGGAGCTTAGCAACACTAAAAGAATGGACCAACTACAGAAGACAACGTATCACAAAATTATTTTTTGGTAAAAAACAACTTTACAAAATCTAGCCTAATCAAGAAAACTAACCAGGGGGCAGGCATTCTTTTGAGCCCATTGAAAATGCTGGGACTATGGCATCTATTTGTGAATGGTTCAAAAAGAAAAAGTGGGCATAAGTGATAAAGTCTGCGTCACCTTGACCCACCCGAATCAGGGCTAGATGACAAGTGGAATGCTATTTATCGTTCCTGCTCTCGTGTTAACTCCACTAGAAGTAATTTTTTATGTTTATTTCAAGTTGGAAGTGAAATGTTTTCCCATGAGTGCTAACCTGATGCGTGCAAAGAGCCAAAATTATATCACAACCACTTTAACATATTCTCCCATAGGCTTCAACGAAGCGCGAAAAGTGAAAAAAGTAACACTTAATAAGTCGCGCAAACTCAATCACGTTTAAACAAGTGTTATAACCTGACATGAAATATGACTATTTCACATTCCAATATTCTTCACATAGCAGAATATGTTCTATTTAATTATAAACACGATGAGAGCTACTCAAATCCTATTGGCTGTTCAAATCAGCCAATAGGGTGAGAGCTACTAAAATTCTTTTAGCTGATTTGAATAGCCAATAGAATTTCAGTAGCTCTCATCCAATTGGCTGATTTGAACAGCCAATAGGATTTGAGTAGCCCTCATCCTATTGGCTGATTTGAATTTGAAGAATTATATCAGCCAATAGGAATTCAAGGGACACCATCTTTAATTGCGTACCTTGAATTCACTATCCAGTGTAAGGTGGCGATCGTATGAAGTGGATCCTCCATGCTCCATGGCTCCGTGGTCACCGGTCTTCAGTTCCAGGGTTGCCGGTCTTCAGCTCCGCGATCATCGGTCTTCAGCTCTGCTCCGAGCTGGATTGTTCCTGGAAGAAGAAAGAAGAGGTCGCCGCTTGGAAGAAGACTTCACCGCATGGGATAGTACCTTCTCCGCCGGACTTCAGGAATGGTGAGTACCAACCTGGGGGTTAGACTTAGGGTTTTTTAATTTTTTTCTTAATTTAGATTAGAGTGGGCATTTTGTAAAAGAGCCCTTTTATAGGCAATGTCCAACAAATGCCATTTTCAGGGCAATGGGTAGTTTAGTTTTTTTTAGTGTTAGGTTTTTTATTTTGGGGGGGTTTGTGGATGGGGGGATTTACTGTTGGCGGGACTTTGTGTATTTTTTTTTTAAAAAAATTTAATTTTTATTTGAGGATTATTACAAGGCATACATATAATACTCAACAATAAACCATAGTAATGGTGAGAAATACATCATAGCACCACATAGTTCCAATATACACTACATATTCCAGACAAGAGGTACAAACATAAGGAATGTAACTAATATGCCTGATGGTCATTACACCTCCCTAATGTCACGCAAGGTCACTTTTGGGCCTCAATAGGAAAGGTCTACACTATGGGAGGTTAACTTCAACAGAGGACACCACTTTTGGATCTCAAGTGACAAACCTCATTTTTTAATCTTTAATATAAACATCATATGTTTGTATCACAAGACCCCCCTTTTATCTGCAAAAGTTAAAATGAAGCATACCCCCACAGAAATAAGGTAAATTGGGGGATATATGATCAGGGCCTATCTAAGACCCAACGCGTTAATGCAATTTTATATAAACGTTAAGGATAAATTATAGCCATTAACATCTGAAAATGCAGCTGCAGCGAATTTATCAAAATAGGAAATAAGTAGCTTAACACAATGTTTTATATACTCTATGAGAACCCGATAGGCCCCCCAAAGGCCATAAACTTATATCTATAAATATGCTTCTATAAAGTTGCGTGAAGGTATTAAACCATTGACATCTGAGCAAGTAGCTGCAGCTTTAAAGCACTTGTCAAAATAGGAAATAATTGGCTTAACACAGAAATTTGGGGCAAATTCTTGGGCCCTTCCTATAAGAGATCAAGCAGAGAGCTATAACTACCAAAGACTTGGAGCTACTATTAGGTAAATAAAAATACCAATACTCAGGACTCAGCCCTAGAGCTAATACTTAAATATATGCTAGGGCAGAACATGGTGAACCTCTTTTAAAAGTAGATATAGTGAATAACATGCGTTCTAGGGTAAAGACTGAAGCCTGCTCAGGGACTACTATATTATACAGGTTCCATATGCACCTATTTAGGTGGATAAGCTTAAGGTATAATAAAACCACAAGTAGTAGTAGAATTTTACATATGATCTCTACGTATTATAAGAAGAGTGAGGGAGGATTATGTGCTATTCGTACCATCTCGGCCGCAGACAGTACATTGAATCTACTATAAGACTATGCAAAATCTGTGAGATAAAGAGACCCAGCAAAATTATTCAATTAGATCTTGTGGTGGATTTAATGCAGTAACATAAAAGCCACATGGAAGCCTGTAGGGCTAAACCCCACAAGTGGAGGGGCAAATATAACAAATCAGGTTGAGGCAGACTACTACCCAAGGAGGCCTCCATTGCAAACTGAATAATTAGTAGAAGTTATATGGGGGCCAGGATGGTATTGTATCTATGGAGACATACTTGTGGACTTATGGTATAGTTAAACACAGATAGGTAGCATAAATTTGCTAGGAAATCATAAATTTGCTAGGAACTCTGCAAATAGGCCGCCGCCTAGAGTCCTTGCGGTCCAGATCTGGGCTGGACAGTCATGTAAACAGCAAAGAGTGATATCGATCTTCTCAGAAAAACATGAGGCTGCTGAATATGTCCTTGCACAATGTTGATGCTGTCAAAAACCTCTAATAATCGGTAGATCATTAGAGTCTCATAGCCAGTCTCAGATATTGCGACCATCCTGGGTCGCTGCCCAGACACGCCCCACTTTGTGTATTTTTAATGTAAAAGAGCTGTTTATCTTAGGGCAATGTCCTACAAAAAGCCCTTTTAAGGGCTACTGGTAGTTTATTCTTAGAGTAGGGGGTGTTTTTATTTTGGGGGGGCTTTTTTATTTTCATAGAGATTAGGTATCATTTTTTAAAATTTGATAATTTAGTTTTTTTATTTTCTGTAATATTAGATTTTTTTATTTTCTGTTATTTTAGATTAATTTAAATTTAGGTTTAATTTTTTAATTTTTGGGGGTTAGACTTAGGTTTTTATTTTTCAAATATTTTTTTTTTTTTAGATTAGGGATGGGCAGCAAAAGAGCCGAATGCCCTTTTAAGGGCAATGCCAATACAAATGCCCTTTCTTTCATGTAATTGGCAAGAGTCCATGAGCTAGTGACGTATGGGATATAGAATCCTACCAGGAGGGGCAAAGTTTCCCAAACCTCAAAATGCTTATAAATACACCCCTCACCACACCCACAATTCAGTTTTTAAAAACTTTGCCTCCCTATGGAGGTGGTGAAGTAAGTTTGCGCTTGATTTTCTTCTGTGATATGCGCTTCTCAGCATTTTGAAGCCCGATTCCTTTCAGAGTAGAGCGAATGTCAGAGGGATGTGAAGAGAGTATTGCCTATTGATTTTATGGTTTTCCTCGCAGAAAATCTTTTCAAAGGTTCTCTGTTATTGGTCGTAGAGATTCATCTCCTACCTTCCTTTTCAGATCGACGATATACTCTCATATTCCATTACCTCTACTGTTACTGTTTCAGTACTGGTTTGGCTATCTCCTATATGTGGATGGGTGTCTTTCCGTAAGTATGTTTTCATTACTTAAGACACTCTCAGCTATGGTTTGGCACTTTATGTTTTATTATAAAGTTCTAAATATATGTAATGTACTTATACTCACTCAGCTGTTGAAACTGCCATTTGCAAGCAACAGACTAATTTGAAACATATTCCTGCCCCAAAACTCCCAGAAAATATAAGGATTTTCACTCAGCTGTTGAAACTGCCATTTGCAAGCAACAGACTAATTTGAAACATATTCCTGCCCCCAAAACTCCCAGAAAATACAAGGATTTTCACTCAGCTGTTGAAACTGCCATTTGCAAGCAACAGACTAATTTGAAATATATTCCTGCCCCAAAACTCCCAGAAAATACAAGGATTTTCACTCAGCTGTTGAAACTGACATTTGCAAGCAACAGGTAGACTTCTGGAAAACAATTTCTTCATTATATTTTATCTACCAAGTTGTTTTTATTGTATGTGTTTGTATATTACTGGTTATTTTTATTTTCTTATTTTAAATGTATATATTACTATGACTTTAAAATCACAGGCTGTGCTAGTCTTAATTTACATACTCTTAGCACATTGCATATTTTATCCACGTTATGTCTGCCCAATATGTTAAGTTAATTTAAGCAGCTCTGGCCCATATATCTGTCTATTTATTTGTTTAATGGTTTTATTTCACCCCCCTGTAATACCTCAGTCTTATCTCTGTAATATTTTGATCTTTTGTTTTTTGCATGAATAACCCTTAGCTCAAATGTCCATAAATGCACCCTCCCCAATCCTTTAAAACACTTTTTACAGGCCTATCATGACCCTAATATATCTCTCTCTTTCAGACTAATTTGAAATATATTTCTGCCCCAAAACAAGGATTTTCACTCAGCTGTTGAAACTGCCATTTGCAAGCAACAGGTAGACTTCTACTAAATCCTCTCCCAAGGTTAAAATCACCAGATCCTTCAAAAAATGTAATCTTCAATCATTTCTAAATGACATCAAGAACCTCCCCTGGCACAGATTAAACCTAATTCCAGATTTATACTCTGCAGTTGAATTCCTTCAGTCCGAACTCCTACAAGTTTGGAATTTGCATGCCCCGCTGCATAAGGTGAGAGTAAAAGGAGCACATATGAATTGGATCACAGCTGACCTCATTCAAATGTACCAATTTCAGGATTCATTGTGGTCAAAGTTCAAGCATACTGGCTCTAAGAACGATCACTGTGTATATAGAAAATGGCGAAATATATGCACTAAACAGACAAAATTGGCCAAGGCCCAATATTTCTGTGAAGATCTGAAAAATAACATATCAAACCCTTGAAAGTTTTGGAAAGTCATAAATAACTTACACACTCCCCCAATCCACTCCCAACCCTCCACTGTCAAAGTGGATAACCAAACCCTGCAACTTCCCTTAGAAGTAGCAAATGCCTTTAACAATTATTTTGTCGGATGCTCCACCACCCTGATTGACAAACTAATAAATGACACGCATCCTGAAACTACAAATGTGGATCAGGCCCCACTAAATCTACAAAGACCAAATATAGATAAGTTCAATTTTAGACCTGTACCCATCAATGTCGTTAATAAACACCTTAATAATCTAAAAATGAAAAACCAGTCTGGACCTGATCAAATCGCAGCAATGCTGTTGAAGCTCAGCACGTCAGCAATTGCTAAACCTGTCACAACCCTAATTAATGAATCTTTGGTTTCTGGATACATACCCAAAATTTGGAGACTGCAAGAGTAGTGCCTATCCATAAAAGTGGTGAGTTAACCATGGTTACTAGCTATCGCCCAATATCATTGCTCCTAGTATTGTCAAAAATCCTAGAAAAATGCGTCCATACGCAACTATGTGAGTATTATCAACAATCTAGCTATATGACCCCTGTTCAATCGGGTTTTCGCCCAAATTACTCCACTACAACTGCCCTCCTAAAAGTTTGCAACGACATCCAAACTGGCATGGAACAAGGAGACCTAACTGGAGCTATTTTTCTTGATTTTGTAAAGGCCTTTGACACAGTAGACCACAACATACTACTGCTCAAACTAAAAAATTCAGGTATTGGTGATTGTCCGCTAACCTGGTTTCGATCATATGTATCGGATCGATCACAGTATGCCTCCATTTCTGACAGTGACTCCCTCCCTCTCCCAGTCACGTGTGGTGTTCCCCAAGGTTCCATTCTCAACCCCCTACTATTCACATTATTTATAAATGATCTGCCAAATGTCTGCAAATCCTCAACTGTACACATGTACGCAGACGACACAGTAATCTATGCAAACAAACCCGATCTGCCGCAGCTTGAGGCAGTGCTCCAAGACCAGTTCACAGAGGTAGAAAAGTGGATCTCAAAAAAACAAACTCTTCCTAAACACTGAAAAAACTGTCACAATGATCTTTGGAACCGTACCTAAATTATGCAAACTACAAAAGTCCCATCTATGCATTAAAACAAAATAAAATGGCACACTGACCGCAGTCCACTCTTTCAAATACTTGGGTATGTTGTTAGACCCCAATATATCTTTTGGCCTCCACATAGAAAAACTTGCATCTAAACTCTATCTAGGTGCCCTGTACAGAAACAAATCCTGCCTCAGCCCTACAGTAAAGGAAAAGATTGTACAGCAAATGCTGATGCCAATCATGGATTATGGAGATGTAGTATATGCACCTGTACCGCAAACTCACCTTAATAAACTTAATACACTGTATAACTCGTTCTGCCGCTTTGTGCTACAATGTAACTACAGGACCCACCATTGTGACATGCTAAAAGAACTAAACTGGCTGTCACTGGAATCCAGACGCACCCTCCATCTTTCCTGCCTTGTGTTTAAGAGCCTTTCTGGGAAGCTCCCACCCTACCTGAGCAGAATGCTCTCCCCGGCTGTTTTCACCTCCTATAACCTCCGATCCAATACCAGCACATTATTTAGTCTGCCTCCATACAAAAAGAAAGCAGCTTGATCCTCCTTTTCCTACAGAGCACCACAATTATGGAACAACCTCCTGCACACTTTAAAACCTTCCCCAAGTCTAAAATCCTTTAAGAGATCCCTCTCTGCATATCTCAAAACAGAATGCACCTGTCATGGTTGATTATATATTTCCTACCTGTTCTATGTTAAATTCTGCATATGTTATGTATTAATATTTTTTTTGTATTATTGTACCCTATTGTATCAATGCAATGTTTTGTGGACCCAGGACATACTTGAAAACGAGAGAAATCTCAATGTATCCTTCCTGGTAAAATATTTTATAAATAAATATTTGCCATGAGTCAGGTTTATGTATATTTCCTTTTGCAGACTATCAGTTTCAAAATTGGAAAAAACATTTTTAGGAAGTTATTTTTTCTTACCTGGGGTATAGTCTTTTTCTTTAAATTGACTATTTTTCATTTTCGTGGGCAAATTTACATTTGTGAGGTAGCAAAATGCTGATATCTATTGCGTCATTCTTGGCGCGAGAATTTTTTTGGCGTAAAGGTACGTTCGGTGTCGCAAATTAGTCATTTCTGGCGTCTTAGTTGATGCCAGGTTTCCTTGCACAAGGTTGCGTCTGCCATGACGCGAGTTGCATCATTTTCGGATGTTGTTAGTGCCAAAAAATTTCATTTTGCGTTGCGTTTAATTAATTAGTCTTCATCCAACTGGGCCAAAGTCCTCAACAAAGCCGGGAGAAGTCTTCATCCAAGCCAGGCGAAGTGGTCCTCCAGACGAGCAGAAGTCTTCATCCAGACGGCATCTTCTATCTTCATCCATCCGACGCGGAGTGGGTCCATCTTCAAGACATTCGACACAGAGCATCATCTTCAAACAAGGTCTTCTTACTGAATGACAGTTCCTTTAAGTGACGTCATCCAAGATGGAGTCCCTTAGATTTCCGATTGGCTGATAGAATTCTATCAGTCAATTGGAATTAAGGTAGAAAAAATCCTATTGGCTGAGCCAATAGAATACAAGCTCAATCCTATTGGCTGATTGGATCAGCCAATAGGATTGAACTTCAATCCTATTGGCTGATTGGATCAGCCAATTGGATTTTTTCTACCTTAATTCCCCAATGAGCAGATTACTTTGGGGCAATGCCCTGCAAAAGGCCTTTTTAAGGGCTATTGATAGTTTAGTTTAGACTAGGGTTTTTTTATTTTGGGGGGGCTTTTTTATTTTTGATAGGGCTATTAGATTAGGTGTAATTAGTTTAAATATCTTGTAATTTGTTTATTATTTTCTGTAACTTAGTGGGGGGGTTTTGTACTTTAGCTAATTTAATTTAATTTATTTAATTGTTTTTAATTTAGTTAATTTATTTAATTGTAGGGTTAGGTTAGGTGTTATTGTAACTTAGGTTAGGTTTTATTTTACAGGTACTTTTGTATTTATTTTAGCTAGGTAGTTATTAAATAGTTAATAACTATTTAATAACTATTCTACCTAGTTAAAATAAATACAAACTTGCCTGTAAAATAAAAAATAAACCCTAAGCTAGATCCAATGTAACTATTAGCTTAGGGTTTATTTTAAAGGTAAGTATTTAGTTTTAAATAGGAATTATTTAGGTAATATTAATTTTTATTTAGATTTATTGTAATTATATTTAAGTTAGAGGGTGTTAGGGTTAGGCTTAGACTTAGGTTTAGGGGTTAATACATTTAGTATAGTGGCGGCGACATTGGGGCGGCAGATTAGGGGTTAATAAATGTAGGTAGGTGGCGGCGATGTTAGGGATGACAGATTAGGGGTTAATAATATTTAACTAGTGTTTGCGAGGCGGGAGTGCGGCGGTTTACGGGTTAATATGTTTATTATAGTTGTCCGGAGCGGCAGATTAGGGGTTAAAAAATGTATTTTGGTGTTTGCGATGCGGGAGGGCCTCGGTTTAGGGGTTAATAAGTAGTTTATGGGTGTTAGTGTACTTTTTAGCACTTTAGTTATGAGTTTTATGCTACAGCGTTGTACCATAAAACTCTTAACTACTGACTTTTAAATGCGTTTGGCCTCCCAGGACAGACTCGTAATATCAGCGCTATGGAAGTCCCATAGAAAAAAGACTTTACGAAGTTTACGTAAGTCGTTTTGCGGTAAGGCCAAAGAAGTGTGCGGTGCCCCTAAACCTGCAAGACTCGTAATACCAGCGGTAGTGAAAAAGAAGCGTTAGGACCTGTTAACGCTGTTTTTTCAGCCTAACGCACAACTCGTAATCTAGCCGTTATTCTTTTGGGTGTGAATTTAATTTTTTCAGCTAAAAATGGCTGTTTTTATTTTTATTCCTTCCTCTCTAGTGACTCTTCTGTGGAGTTCCACATCTTGGGTATTGCTATCCCATACGTCACTAGCTCATGGACTCTTGCCAATTACATGAAAGAAAACATAATTTATGTAAGAACTTACTTGATAAATTAATTTCTTTCATATTGGCAAGTCCATGAGACCCACCCTTTTTATGGTGGTTATGATTTTTTTGTATTAAGCACAATTATATTTCCTGTTCCTTTTTGATGGTTTCTACTCCTTTTTCTTTCACCCCACTACTTGGCTATTTGTTAAACTGAATTGTGGGTGTGGTGAGGGGTGTATTTATAGGCATTTTGAGGTTTGGGAAACTTTGCCTCTCCTGGTAGGAATGTATATCCCATACGTCACTAGCTCATGGACTCTTGCCAATATGAAAGAAATGAGTTTATCAGGTAAGTTCTTACATAAATTATGTTTTTCAGGTCAATGGATACTTTAGTTTTTTTAGTGTTAGGTTTATTTATTTTGGAGGGTTTGGTGGGTGGTGGGTTTTACTGTTAGGGGCTTTTGGTAGTTTAGCATTTAATTAGGGGTTGTATTTATTTGGGGGGGCTTTTTTATTTTCATAGGGATTAGGTTTTATTTTTTGTTTTTGTTTTTTAAATTTTTTTATTTTAGATTAGGGATGGGCAGCAAAAGAGCTGAATGCCCTTTTAAGGGCAATGCCCATACAAATGCCCTTTTCAGGGCAATGGATAGTTTTGGTTTTGTAGTGGTATGTTTATTTATTTTAGGAGGTTTGGTGGGTTTGTGGGTTTTACTGTTAGGGGGGACTTAGAATTTTTAGTAAAGGCAAAAGAGCTGTTTAACTTAGGGCAATGCCCTACAAAAAGCACTTTTAAGGGCAATTGGTAGTTCAGCATTAGAATAGGGGGTGTTTTTATTTTGGGGGGGGGGGCTTTTTAATTTTCATAGGGATTAGGTTTAATTTTTTTTTATTAACAACACATAGACTGCCCTCTGAGCAGGCTTACCAACTAGCATATATATAAAATGTTTTTTGGTTAAAATATATATCTACACCTATATATATATATATATATATATATATATATATATATATATATATATATATATATATATATATATATATATATATATATATATATAGATGATTATATATAGGTATAGGTGTATACATATATTCATTAGATATGTGCAGCCAAGAAACTTTTTCACAAACTTTGGGTTTCTCACTGAAATTATTTACCCCCATCTTAGGTACTGGCAGACAGTCTGCCAATATGAAAATTTAAGGCATTTATTTTTAATCAAATTTTTTTTATCTGTTTTCTGCAGTGTAGGATCCGCCCTCTAACTATTGTCTGCCATCTTAGCTACTGGCAGCTATTTTTATTATTATTATTTTTTTATTTTCTGTAGTGTAGTGGTCTCCCCACCTCCCGCAATCCTTAGTTGGGGATTGAAGCTTTGATAATTATACCTCTATATATGAAAATTGCTGTAATTCTTATTGATTTATACTTTTATATTATTTATATTTTTGTTACCTCCTTGAATTAAAGCTGAAGTCTGCACTTCAATCACATTTCTTCATCTAAAATCCATTGTAGTGGTGTATAGAGACAAAACTATAAAAATTGTGTCACTGTCCAATACTTATGAACTTAACGGTAGTTTATCAGATGTGGATGAAGCATAGTTTAGGATCCTGATCTGACTGACTGCTCCCGATGTAAGAGTAAAATAGCCTATTTTGCCTCTAAGTCCATTAAAAGTTGATTATTTTTTACTAGAGAGCACAAAGCTTTTTTATTATAACAAACTTTTATTTTAAATTCTCTCTACCAAACATTCTGTTGTTTTATGAAACTAATACAATTATTTTTATGACTTTGTTTTCATGCAGCATATTGAATTGTAAATAATTAGTTTAAGGTGAAATTTTTCCATCAAGGAAGAGTTGATACCAGGAATTGCACTGCTTTTTCCCTATGAAGAAGAATTTTAAACTCTGGAAAAATGTTAGTTTTTGTCCGTTAATATCTTAAGGGATATTCTTATGCAAGATTAAGATGCTTTTAATTCATTAGAATGCCTTATGTTTGCAATACTGATCCCAGCTAACCACATGAACAGCCCACACAGCTCCCAGGCAGAATAAGTCATCATAGCCAATTAGGAGCAGCATTTGCAAGTAACCATCAATCTTCTTCATCAGTTTCCTTCTTAGAAGTTGTAAAGCCTGCATTAAAATGAACAAGAGGAACTGTGATGTATCCTAGGTGTGTTACATACATTTGACATTTTTTATATGGCAATTGCAAAAAAACTTTGCAAGATCTGCTGTTGAATTTGATATCTGACCTTATATTACAAGATTTCAAGGCTTTTCAGGCATTGATAACAATACATAGACATTTTGAACTTTCACACTGTAATTCTAATTTGTTACAAGGTTACAAGTGAAGGGCTAATTAACGCTCCAGCTCAAGTGTTAATTGAGATAGAAGTAAGCTTTTTGTGCTCATTGGGTTGCACTTGTATTATGAGTTGAAAGTAAACTGTTTTTGCTCGAGCACAAAAAGCTGAAGTTAGAATATTGCGAGCGCATTCATGTATTCCCCATAGAAGTCAATGGACAAAAAAACCACACACACTACTTTCGCGCAAACCTGATTGCATATTCTCACGTGCACTAACCTGACATGGAAAGATGAATATTTAACATTCCAATGTTCTTCCCATAACAGACTATGTTCTATTTATTCATAAATACATATTTCTACATATATAAAAAACACAGAAAACAGCGCTATGAAATCGTATATACAAAATATTTATTTCCAAAGTAAAATGACTAACAATCAGTGAAAAAGTCTAAAAAAGACACAAGGAATATAAATATATCTGTCTGTCAGTAAGATCAAACAATGTGGGGCTCACTTATCACTTGACACCATATATTATTATTGCAGGATCTCTTGTTTGAGCAAAATTTTAACAATTAAAAAATGATTAAAAAAAAGTCAATGTATCGATACAAGCAATTGGTGTATATAAAATATGTTTATGCAATAAGTCAAATGCAAGACACATTAAATGCTGGCAATATATATAAAAAGTGCAAGGGAAACACACTAATTACTAACAGCATAAGTAATGTGTATACAAAAACATACAAAATGCTAGCACTGTATCAAATAGTAAGCATTAAGACAGTGCTAAAAGAAGAACGCACTAGTTACTAGCAGCTAAAGATATTTACATACTGATGCAGAAACTAAAACATTTGAATTGTTGATGAAGGGGCGTGTCCCTGAAAAGCGTTGTGGAGCTGTGGTCTGGCCAGGCAAGTGTTGCTATTTACAGCTCTTTAGCTTTTTTTTTAGCAATTTTTTTAGCATTTTTAAGTATCCTATATCTTTTGCTGTTTTTTATTAGATTTTAAATGTTTTACTTTCTGCATCAGTATGTATATAACTGTGTCTTTTATAGACTCTTTCACTGATTGTTAGTCATTTTAATTTGGAAATAAATATTCTGTATATATGATTTTATAGCTCTGTTTTTATTTATCTACTCATTTGTTTATAATGGCTGCTATTATAATAGTTAACAATATTATTGAGACATATTTACTCTATTTGCTCTTGTTTTGATTTGTAATACCTTTGGTAGCACCCTCCATTGATTATTAAAACTAATATTTCTACATATATATGATGGTATTTTGGTACAATATATACAGTATATATATATATATATATATATATATATATATATATATATATATATATAATTATATATAGGTATATACAGATATATTGGAATATCTATTTCTAAATACTTAGAACATATTCTGCTTTGTGCAGAACATTGGAATGTGTAATTTTAACAAAAAAACACACACTATAACACTTTATTAAATATGAATATTGCATACGTATGTATTTACATGTTTTGATCTACTTAACTGCAAAGGGCTCCAATGCACATATATATATATATATATATATATATATATATATATATATATATATATATATATATATATATATATATATATATATACATTTGTATGTATCTGTTCATATGTGTATATATGTCTGTAAATACATATATACACTTGTACACATACACACGCACATATATATATATATATATATATATATATATATATATATATGTACACATAGCATTTTAGCATTACCATTTTCTACATTCAAGTGGGTAAAGAGTTGTTTACCATATGCTTAAATATGCCATTAAAGGGAAATCAAATTCACAAAGGTCCAATGAAATCTTTCTGTGTCATTGTAAGGCAAATTAAAGTTTCAGGAATATTATCACTGGAATAAAACTAAGTTTGTCTTATATTGTATCAACCTCTTTATTACTCCTAGACTATTGTTTACTGTTTAACAAAATCAAGGAGAGGTCTATGAGCTATTATTTATTTACATTTGTGATTATTGTTTATATGTTTGGCTTCAAGACAATATAGAAACTGAATTTATATTGTTTTATGTAATATAATGAATCACAATATAATAGTTTACAAAAAAACATATTTATTTATTCAAGAAAATACTGAGTTCTAGACAAGGCCACATAAAAATATGGAATAGATTGAGAATTAGCAAGAACTAATTTACTCATGTAGTTGTTATTATTACACATGATGATTACAATAATGTGATATCATAGTTTGTATATATTATTATTATTATACCACACTGATTTGAAGAATATATGATATCACTTTTTCATATAATTCTCTAAACCACTATGATGTTTTAGATGAAAAAAAATGTTCTATCTATTTCTGAATGTGTTATGTATTCTGTGTTTTGTAGATTTGTATTTTTCATAACAGATATAATTTAATACTAATTATCTTATACATACACTTTGAGTAATACTCCCCTTCTCTAGTACTGTTGGTGACGTTAAAAATGGTAATAAGATTAAAGCAATCTTGTATGCTAAAAAAAATAAAATAAAACAAAATCTTTACAAACAAAAACAGGATATAGCAGAGATTTGATTGGTTATCATACAATGTAATAATTGTATTACCTTGACAAGATCTTTTGTATTTTGTATGTCATGAACTCAATGTCAGCATACAGGAAACTGGATTTTCTATTTTATACGCAT
The DNA here is from genome assembly GCF_027579735.1 of Bombina bombina. Classification (NCBI taxonomy): domain Eukaryota; kingdom Metazoa; phylum Chordata; class Amphibia; order Anura; family Bombinatoridae; genus Bombina; species Bombina bombina. The sequence goes on from NC_069500.1 coordinate 988,482,311, forward strand.
TTAGACATAATATTCAAACATAGATTATTTATGCATTATTGTCGCTCATACATACATACTTTTTGTAAAATCAGTGGGCATGCACTGTTAAAATAGTAAATACCAATTTTATGAGTTTTCATTGGCGCAAATGATATATTTACACACGTAGACTCCAATATCTCCAGTTCAAATTATATTCACTTTCAGTTCAGTGTTTGCTTCTGAGTACCAGCAATGTCCTTTATTATAGGCAACTTTTCCGTACCTTTCTGCTATTTAACAGTCTGCAATTAACATAACTTCTCAGCAAATGCTCATATCTTCTGGCATATGTGAAGTCTAGATTTTGATGAATATGTTGCATCTTTCCATACTTTACAGGATAAACCTTTTGCACAGTCACAACGCTGGAATATTTCCAAGCCGTGGGATCCTTTCTTTCTTAACTTGGTGCAAACTTCCCCTTGGTGTAAAACAGGTTTACAAATTTTTGTCCAAAAATGTCGGGCACAGCAAAAGCCCTCAATGCAGTCAGAGGACCTTAGACAAGGGTCTCCTTCATGCCCTAAAAAATTACAATGTAATTAATTTTACCATTTTAATGTGGCATTTTGTTTAAATATAATATTCAAATGAAAAATAATAAACACTAGAAAAGTTTAGTAGAATATTTTAAATAAATATTAGAGGTTAGTGAGTGTCTGTGTTCCTGTTCCACATCCAATATACTATATGAATGTTTCTATACAATAGATGTCAACACACATGTAACAATCAAATAAAACTTTGAGGATGTTCAAATGTTAATATACAAATATTTAAAAGTAACATTTGAACACACCCACATAGTTAACATTTCCAAAAAAAATAACAATACATAATTAAGCAGAGCTTATTTTGAGAAAAATAAATAAATAAAAGCAAAATCATGTGATGTTTGTAAAGAAAAAGACATGACCTTCTAGTTAACAAAAATTGGATTCTAATGCTGTAAAACATATTTGATAAAAGCCACAACAGCACATGCACATTTATACAGTGTGAAAGTTTCCAGGAAAATGATGATAGTAAGTATACAGATTCTGTGGGATATGCCTAGAAATGTTATAGTCTTTACTCCTTTAAATACGCTGATGTTTCTCCCATATATTTGTCTCAGATTGCAAAATGTGTTCTTAACATTGTCCAGCCTTATATAAATACCCATGGCTGTATATATACTGTATGCAATTACCATCTCCAATAGGTTTAGCTACACAAATACATTAATATTAATTGTCCATATACTAATGGTTCAATAAGCTTGCAGTTTCCATGCAGGGCTTTACCTGTGCGTTTAAAGGGACATTATACACTAGATTTTTCTTTGCATAAATGTTTTGTAGATGATCCATGTATATAGCCTATACAGCTTTTTTTTTTTTAATGTATAGTTTTGCTTATTTTTAAATAACATTGTGCTGATTTTCAGACTCCTAACCAAGCCCTAAAATTTGAAAAGAATACTGATATATACCTTTTTCAGCTTTCTCCTGTTTGTGTAAAGAGTCTTTTCATATGCAGAGGAAGGGGGAAGGGGGGAGTGTCTGCTAATTCTCACTTCCAGTGGGTGTTCCAGCTAACCTTTTCAACAGTGCTAAACTGGGAGCTTCTAAGTAAGTTTTTAAACAGTTTTATACTGGATTTTTATATCAGTAACTGTGCATATTATTCTTTTGTAGTAGTGATATTTACATGCAGTTATATGAAAATTGGTGTATACTGTCCCTTAAATGTCATTGCATGGGTTAAACTTATCGGGATTAATTAAAAGGGTTCCAATATTTTCAGACAAAATCATTATTTGAAGTTCAGCTAATATTCCCATCATGGTTTTTAAGTGATCACAATCCCTAATAGTTTTGGCCGTTAAAACGTCTCTGCCACAAATGGGTTTTGTAATGATAATTGCACAAAATGTGTTCCCAGTTGTTAAAGGGACATTATACAATAGATTTTTCTTTGCAGAAATGTTTTGCAGATGATCCATTTATATAGTCCATACAGATTATGTTTTTTTTTTTAATGGATAGTTTTGCTTATTTTTACTTAACATTGCTCTGATTTTCAGACTCCTTACCAAGCCCGAAAGTTTTAGGAGAATACCGACGTATACCTACTCCAGCTTGCTTCTATTTGTGTAAAGGGTATTTTCATATGCAAAGGAAGGGGGAGGAGTGTCTGCTATTTCCCGCTTGCAGTGGGTATTCCAGTAACCTTTTAAACAGAGCTAAACTGGAAGCTTCTAAGTAAGTTTTTAAACGGTTTTATACTGGATTTTTATATCAGTATCTGTGCATATTATTCTTTATAGTAGTGTCTATTACATGCAGTTATATGAAAATTGGTGTATACTGTCCCTTTAAGTTTGATATATACAAATAAAATAGCCATTAAGATGGTATAGATATTACATTAAAGGAACATGAAAACCAAAATTATTTTAACAACTTTCCAATTTACCTCTATTGTCAAATTTGTTTCATTCTTTATTTATCCTTTGCTGCAGCAATGCACTACTGGGAACTAGCTGATCACATCAGGTAAGCCAATGACAAGAGGCATATAAGTGCTGCCATCAACCAGCAGCTAGCTCCCAATAGGGCATTTCTGCTCCTGAGTCTACCTAGGTATGCTTTTCACAAATGATACCAACAGAACAAAACAAATTAGTTCAGCTAGGAACTTTTAACTAATTGCTGATCCTTCAACAAATGATACCAAGAGAATTAAGCAAATTTGGGAATAGAAATAAATTGGAAAGTAGTTTTAATTGTATAATCTATTGTTATACATCCAGATAAATTGTGTAATCCTGTACCTTGGCTTTATCTCTATTGTATACTTCTCTGCTAGTGGGTGTTCCTTAAATGTACATATGTACTTGATATATTGTATGAGAAAATGTAGTTGTACTTCTTTAACGCTTTTCCGGACTACACAATATGTGATTGGTTGTTTAAATCACGTATCCGGTGATGTAAAAGGTCACATGACACACAGCATATAGTCAGGTGATAATTTTATATTGTGTAGCCTGTAGACTTACAGTGAATAAGAAGTGTTTTGATTTCCAGGCCCTTGCTATCAATGACTTTGCACTATTTAGTGAAATCTGAAATAGCCCCTTCTAATCTAACAATCTGCATGTGGTTAATAGTTAATAGCGGAAAAAGAATCTCCGAAGAGTTATCAAGCAAAAGTATTAATCTCTATTTCAGAAGGGTTGTATCATGGCACATTGCCACCATTTATGTATCATGGAATCCTTCTCATTACATCACCTCCCGCACAAGCCATACTTATGAGTTTTTTTCATTGTTCTAAACATACTGCCTGAGTGAAAAATGAATGATTGTTTGCCAAAATCAATTTGTTCATTTGTTCATGTAAGATTTTTGTAAATATTAGTTGTCAATATTAGCTGTTCCCAAATGAAATAACAATAATAAATCCAAATCCAATATTCATCCAAACTGAATTCTTGCATGGGCAAATTTTTTCCAAACATAATGTTTGAAAAAAATCTGAAACAAATCATTTGGATGGAACACATTTTTTGCATGTGCACATGTCTATTGGCAACCGATACATCATTTGGAGTAAAGAAAGTGTCACAAAGTTTCAAACAATATTGCTTTGGCTAATAGTTAGGAACTGTTGTAAAGATCTCAATGATACACAGCTAGCTAGAAAGCTGCTAATACTCTTAGACTGCTGGATTTTACACTGTATTGTGTGCAACCTTTGTGAATATAACATGATGTTAAAGGGACACTCAAGTTAAAATTAAACTTTCATTATTCAGATAGAGCAGTAATTTTAAACGACTTTTCAATTTACTTCCCTTAACAAAATGTGCCGTCTTTTTATATTTAAACTTTTTGAGTCACCAGCTCCTACTGAGCATGTGTAAGAATAAGTGTGTATGCATTTGTGAATGGCTGATTGCTGTCACATGGTACGTGTATGCATTTGTGATTGGCTGATGGCTGTCACATGGTACAGGTGGAGTGGAAAAAGACAAAACTTTTAAAATTGTCAAAAAAAAATCTACTACTCATTTGCATATCAGACTAAGTGCTATTGCATTGTCTTGTTATCTTGCATTTGTTGATTATGCAAATCTACTGTGTTGACTGATCCTTTAACCATATCCTGTTCATGGTATTGTGCCGTTGGAGCTCTATCGCTTATTATCTATTTCTATCTCTGTATTTTTTAGTTTCCTACTTTGTTTGCATTTTGGGGAACAGTTAATTTTGGCTGTTTTGAACATCTGTATATTAGACTTGTGCCTGTTAATTTACTATGCTTTTTGTATTTTGATTGATCCATTTGTACAGTTAATAATAACAATAGCAATATTGGTTAATAAATAATAAAACTATTTGGACAGGGGTATAATGGGTAATGGTGGCATGTGTGTTGTGTGAATTATTTATATTGATGAAACTGTGAAACTGCTTATCATATTTGTTTAAATCTTAATTGATCAAGCCAACTCAGTTTTGTGCATTATTGATCTAAAATGAGCTGTGCAACAACCTCTTACACTCCTGTAGGCCTCCTATTTTAGTGCAGTACCATTGAATGACCAGCAATGTGCAGGGTAGGTTGCTAGTTGTTAAGGGGTTAAAAGGAATACTATGGATTGCATAACATCACACGATTTCTATTACGGTCACCAGATTGTGAAACAAAATACTTCAAAGGAAAATAGCATCTTTTAAAAACCTTATTTTAGAAGTTCTGTTTTAAGGCCAACAAGCATGACAGAATGGCAAACATAAGATTCACTCCAAAACATCTTGAAATACTTGCTCATAAGTCAAAAGGGCCAGTTTGGAATTTTATCAAGTCCCTTAGCTATCAAATTTGATTAGAGGAAAGTGGCCCAAAAATCTGTTAAAAGATATAAAGAAATTGGATTGTGATCTCTTTGAACAAGACTGTCCTATGTCATATATAAGCCCTTTTTAGTGCTAAAAGACAGTAGAAAATGGCTGATATTAATCTAGAAAATTAGTCTTTTTGCATTAGAATGAACCTTTAATAATTAACAGTTTATAATTCTTTTGGATGTGATAATATGAAGAATAAAACAATAAAGAATATTACAATGTAATGTATTCTCCTTTGATCATTTTTTAGTATAGCTTGACAGTGCACTGTAGAACTTTTATCAAACACATAACACATTTAGACAAAATAACCTTAGCGACAATTGTGACTTTTTTATATCATTATCATGTACATTGTCCCTACAGTGGGGCAAAAAAGTATTTAGTCAGCCACCAGTTGTGCAAGTTCTCCCACTTAAGAAGATGAGAGAGGCCTGTAATTTTCATCATAGGTATACCTCAACTATGAGAGACAAAATGTGGAAACAAATCCAGACAATCACATTGTCTGATTTGGAAAGAATTTATTTGCAAATTATGGGGGAAAATAAGTATTTGGTCAATATCAAAAGTTCATCTCAATGCTTTGTTATATATCCTTTGTTGGCAATGACAGAGGTCAAACATTTTCTGTAAGTCTTCACAAGGTTGTCACACACTGTGCTGGTATGTTGGCCCATTCCTGCATGCAGATCTCCTCTAGAGCAGTGATGTTTGGGGCTGTCGCCGGGCAACACAGACTTTCAACTCCCTCCAAAGGTTTTCTATGGGGTTGAGATCTGGAGACTGGCTAGGCCACTCCAGGACCTTGAAATGCTTCTTACGAAGCCACTCCTTCGTTGCCCGGGTGGTGTGTTTGGGATCATTGTCATGCTGTAAGACCCAGCTACGTTTCATCTTCAATGCCCTTGCTGATGGAAGGAGGTTTGCACTCAAAATCTCACAATACATGACCCCATTAATTCTTTCATGTACACGGATCAGTCGTCCTGTTCCCTTTGCAGAGAAACAGCCCCAAAGCATGATGTTGCCACCCCCATGCTTCACAGTAGGTATGGTGTTCTTTGGTTGCAACTCAGCATTCTCTCTCCTCCAAGCACGACGAGTTGTGTTTCTACCAAACAGTTCTACTTTGGTTTAATCTGACCATATGACATTCTCCCAATCCTGGATCATCCAAATGCTCTCTAGCATACTTCAGATGGGCCCGGACATGTACTGGCTAAAGCAGGGGGACACGTCTGGCACTGCAGGATCTGAGTCCCTGGTGGCGTAGTGTGTTACTGATGGTAAAATTTGTTATGTTGGTCCCAGCTCTCTGAAGGTCATTCACTAGGTCCCCCCGTGTGGTTCTGGGATGTTTGCTCACCGTTCTTGTGATCATTTTTACCCCACGGGGTGAGATCTTGTGTGGAGCCCCAGATCGAGGGAGATTATCAGTGGTCTTGTATGTCTTCCATTTTCTAATTGTTGCTCCCACAGTTGATTTCTTCACACCAAGTTGCTTGCCTATTGCAGATTCATTCTTCCCAGTCTGGTGCAGGTCTAAAATTTTGTTTCTGGTGTCCTTCGACAGCTCTTTGGTCTTCACCATAGTGGAGTTTGGAGTGTGACTGTTTGAGGTTGTGGACAGGTGACTTTTATACTGATAACAAGTTCAAACAGGTGCCATTAATACAGGTAATAAGTGGAGGACAGAGGAGCCTCTTAAAGAAGAAGATACAGGTCTGTGAGAGCCAGAAATCTTGCTTGTTTGTAGGTGACCAAATACTTATTTTCCACCATAATATGCAAATAAATTCTTTCCAAATCAGACAATGTGATTGTCTGGATTTGTTTCCACAATTTGTCTCTCATAGTTGAGGTATACCTATGATGAAAATTACAGGCCTCTCTCATCTTCTTAAGTGGGAGAACTTGCACAAATGGTGGCTGACTAAATACTTTTTTGCCCCACTGTATGTGTAACAAACAGTAAAAAAAAATCCATATGCACTTTTGCATTGACAATCAATATTTATTCCCTTTGTATAAATGTGTACAACAGAAACAGATGTACCTTTTATATGTGGCATCTTAGAATGGTGCCTTCCAATGTTCTGCCAATCAATATCCTTATCAGACACGTGTCCATTTTTCTTGGGACGGCCTTCAAGCTCTGGTATATGAGCAGTCAAGATTGTTTCAGCAACGGGAATGCAAATACCTGTCAGAAAACACAGATGTCATTACTATTTTATTTATTTTTTGCTACCATTTTTAATGTTATGATTGATAGCAATGTGGTTAAAGACACTATTAATTTATTAAATGCACCAGTGACATATTTAAGTTTTGTGCAGCCCTATACACACACACACACAGTCACAGATACATACACAAACACATACACAGAGTTATCTGGAAAAAAGAACACAAGCGCAACCCAGATTCAAAGTAGCTTAAAAGTTTATTAGAACAAATACACTGCGCATAAAAATGCACACACAAGGTGTAAGATAAAATCGACAGCTTATGTTAGCAGCCAGACTTCTGGAGGTCCAGAACGATCCTTCTGTTCACCAGCTTATCAAGTCAAAAGGCTGAACACCAAATTAGAAAACAAAGCATCCAAATGCAGGAACACCACAGACACAACGCGTTTCCTCTGCCACCTTAGCAGACTTTTTCAAGCACACACACGCACACACACACGCACATAGACACGCACACACACACATCTATCCATTGCTGCAATATATATAAGCTACCAGGGGCAAGTCATCTCTTGAAGCAATTTTTTTTTCTTTTAAAATATTGTTTGTGTTTATCTTTATTTTAAGTGATTTACAATGTATAAGCTAGGAAATAAAATAAAAAATATGTTGAGTGCAAGTGCTTTAGTTGATCAGTATAATGATGGTTTTTTGTGGTAACAAGCTTTATTTGTATTAACATGTTTGCAGGTCAATGAGAAAAACATAATTTATGCTTACCTGATAAATTTATTTCTCTTGTAGTGTATCCAGTCCACGGATCATCCATTACTTATGGGATATTAACTCCTCCCCAACAGGAAGTGCAAGAGGATTCACCCAGCAGAGCTGCTATATAGCTCCTCCCCTAACTGCCATTACCAGTCATTCGACCGAAAACATGCAGAGAAAGGAAAACCATAGGGTGCAGTGGTGACTGTAGTTTAATGGAAAAATTACCTGCCTTAAAGTGACAGGGCGGGCCGTGGACTGGATACACTACAAGAGAAATAAATTTATCAGGTAAGCATAAATTATGTTTTCTCTTGTTAAGTGTATCCAGTCCACGGATCATCCATTACTTATGGGATACCAATACCAAAGCTAAAGTACACGGATGACGGGAGGGACAGGCAGGCTCTTTATACGGAAGGAACCACTGCCTGAAGAACCTTTCTCCCAAAAAAACAGCCTCCGAAGAAGCAAAAGTGTCAAATTTGTAAAATTTGGAAAAAGTATGAAGAGAAGACCAAGTTGCAGCCTTGCAAATCTGTTCAACAGAAGCCTCATTCTTAAAGGCCCAAGTGGAAGCCACAGCTCTAGTAGAATGTGCTGTAATTCTTTCAGGAGGCTGCTGTCCAGCAGTCTCATAGGCTAACCGTATTATGCTACGAAGCCAAAAGGAGAGAGAGGTAGCCGAAGCTTTTTGACCTCTCCTCTGACTAGAATAAACGACAAACAGGGAAGACGTTTGTCGAAAATCCTTAGTTGCCTGTAGATAAAATTTCAGGGCACGGACTACATCTAGATTGTGTAGCAGACGTTCCTTTTTCGAAGAAGGATTAGGACACAAAGATGGAACCACAATCTCTTGATTGATATTCCTGTTAGTGACCACCTTAGGTAGGAACCCAGGTTTAGTACGCAGAACTACCTTGTCTGAATGAAAAATCAGATAAGGAGAATCACAATGTAAGGCAGATAACTCAGAGACTCTTCGAGCCGAGGAAATCGCCATTAAAAACAGAACTTTCCAAGATAACAACTTGATATCAATGGAATGAAGGGGTTCAAACGGAACCCCCTGTAAAACATTAAGAACTAAGTTCAAACTCCATGGTGGAGCAACAGTTTTAAACACAGGCTTGATCCTAGCTAAAGCCTGACAAAAAGCTTGAACGTCCGGAACTTCTGACAGACGTTTGTGTAAAAGAATGGACAGAGCTGAAATCTGTCCCTTTAAGGAACTAGCGGATAAACCCTTTTCTAAACCTTCTTGTAGAAAAGACAATATCCTCGGAATCCTAACCTTACTCCATGAGTAACTCTTGGATTCGCACCAATATAAGTATTTGCGCCATATCTTATGGTAAATCTTTCTGGTAACAGGCTTCCTAGCCTGTATTAAGGTATCAATAACTGACTCAGAAAAACCACGTTTTGATAAAATCAAGCGTTCAAAGTCAGCTTCAGAGAAATTAGATTTTGATGTTTGAAGGGACCCTGGATCAGAAGGTCCTGTTTCAGAGGTAGCGACCAAGGTGGACAGGATGACATGTCCACTAGATCTGCATACCAAGTCCTGCGTGGCCATGCAGGCGCTATTAGAATCACTGATGCTCTCTCCTGTTTGATTCTGGCAATCAATCGAGGAAGCATCGGGAAGGGTGGAAACACATAAGCCATCCCGAAGGTCCAAGGTGCTGTCAAAGCATCTATCAGAACCACTCCCGGATCCCTGGATCTGGACCCGTAATGAGGAAGCTTGGCGTTCTGTCGAGACGCCATGAGATCTATCTCTGGTTTGCCCCAACGTCGAAGTATTTGGGCAAAGACCTCCGGATGAAGTTCCCACTCCCCCGGATGAAAAGTCTGACGACTTAAGAAATCCGCCTCCCAGTTCTCCACTCCCGGGATGTGGATTGCTGACAGGTGGCAAGAGTGAGACTCTGCCCAGCGAATTATCTTTGATACTTCCATCATTGCTAGGGAGCTTCTTGTCCCTCCCTGATGGTTGATGTAAGCTACAGTCGTGATGTTGTCCGACTGAAACCTGATGAACCCCCGAGTTGTTAACTGGGGCCAAGCCAGAAGGGCATTGAGAACTGCTCTCAATTCCAGAATGTTTATTGGTAGGAGACTCTCCTCCTGATTCCATTGTCCCTGAGCCTTCAGAGAATTCCAGACAGCGCCCCAACCTAGTAGGCTGGCGTCTGTTGTTACAATTGTCCAGTCCGGCCTGCTGAATGGCATCCCCCTGGACAGATGTGGCCGAGAAAGCCACCATAGAAGAGAATTTCTGGTCTCTTGATCCAGATTCAGAGTAGGGAACAAGTCTGAGTAATCCCCATTCCACTGACTTAGCATGCACAATTGCAGCGGTCTGAGATGTAGGCGTGCAAAGGGTACTATGTCCATTGCTGCTACCATTAAGCCGATCACCTCCATGCATTGAGCTACTGACGGGTGTTGAATGGAATGAAGGACACGGCATGCATTTTGAAGCTTTGTTAACCTGTCTTCTGTCAGGTAAATCTTCATTTCTACAGAATCTATAAGAGTCCCCAAGAAGGGAACTCTTGTGAGTGGAAAGAGAGAACTCTTCTTTTCGTTCACCTTCCATCCATGCGACCTTAGAAATGCCAGTACTAACTCTGTATGAGACTTGGCAGTTTGAAAGCTTGAAGCTTGTATCAGAATGTCGTCTAGGTACGGAGCTACCGCAATTCCTCGCGGTCTTAGTACCGCCAGAAGAGCACCCAGAACCTTTGTGAAGATTCTCGGAGCCGTAGCCAATCCGAATGGAAGAGCTACAAACTGGTAATGCCTGTCTAGAAAGGCAAACCTTAGATACCGGTAATGATCTTTGTGAATCGGTATGTGAAGGTAAGCATCCTTTAAATCCACTGTGGTCATGTACTGACCCTTTTGGATCATGGGTAAAATTGTCCGAATAGTTTCCATTTTGAACGATGGAACTCTTAGGAATTTGTTTAGGATCTTTAAATCCAAGATTGGCCTGAAAGTTCCCTCTTTTTTGGGAACCACAAACAGATTTGAGTAAAACCCTTGTCCTTGTTCCGACCGCGGAACCGGATGGATCACTCCCATTAATAAAAGATCTTGTACGCAGCGTAGAAACGCCTCTTTCTTTATTTGGTTTGTTGACAACCTTGACAGATGCAATCTCCCTCTTGGGGGAGAGAATTTGAAGTCTAGAAGGTATCCCTGAGATATGATCTCTAACGCCCAGGGATCCTGGACATCTCTTGCCCAAGCCTGGGCGAAGAGAGAAAGTCTGCCCCCCACTAGATCCGTTCCCGGATCGGGGGCCCTCGATTCATGCTGTCTTAGGGGCAGCAGCAGGTTTCCTGGCCTGCTTGCCCTTGTTCCAGGACTGGTTAGGTCTCCAGCCTTGTCTGTAGCGAGCAACAGCTCCTTCCTGTTTTGGTGCAGAGGAAGTTGATGCTGCTCTTGCTTTGAAATTACGAAAGGAACGAAAATTAGACTGTCTAGCCTTAGGTTTGGCTCTGTCTTGAGGCAGGGCATGGCCTTTACCTCCTGTAATGTCAGCGATAATTTCTTTCAACCCGGGCCCGAATAAGGTCTGCCCTTTGAAAGGTATATTAAGCAATTTAGATTTAGAAGTAACGTCAGCTGACCAGGATTTTAGCCACAGTGCTCTGCGTGCCTGAATGGCGAATCCGGAATTCTTAGCCGTAAGTTTAGTTAAATGTACTACGGCATCTGAAATAAATGAGTTAGCTAACTTAAGGGCTTTAAGCTTGTGTGTAATCTCATCTAATGGAGCTGATTCAAGTGTCTCTTCCAGAGACTCAAACCAAAATGCTGCTGCAGCCGTGACAGGCGCAATGCATGCAAGAGGTTGCAATATAAAACCTTGTTGAACAAACATTTTCTTAAGGTAACCCTCTAACTTTTTATCCATTGGATCTGAAAAGGCACAGCTATCCTCCACCGGGATAGTGGTACGCTTAGCTAAAGTAGAAACTGCTCCCTCCACCTTAGGGACCGTTTGCCATAAGTCCCGTGTGGTGGCGTCTATTGGAAACATCTTTCTAAATATCGGAGGGGGTGAGAACGGCACACCGGGTCTATCCCACTCCTTAGTAACAATTTCAGTAAGTCTCTTAGGTATAGGAAAAACGTCAGTACTCGCCGGTACCACAAAATATTTATCCAACCTACACATTTTCTCTGGTATTGCAACTGTGTTACAATCATTCAGAGCCGCTAACACCTCCCCTAGTAATACACGGAGGTTTTCCAGCTTAAATTTAAAATTTGAAATATCTGAATCCAGTTTGTTTGGATCAGAACCGTCACCCGCAGAATGAAGCTCTCCGTCCTCATGTTCTGCAAATTGTGACGCAGTGTCTGACATGGCCCTAATATTATCAGCGCACTCTGTTCTCACCCCAGAGTGATCACGCTTACCTCTTAGTTCTGGTAATTTAGCCAAAACTTCAGTCATAACAGTAGCCATATCCTGTAATGTGATTTGTAATGGCCGCCCAGATGTACTCGGCGCTACAATATCACGCACCTCCCGAGCGGGAGATGCAGGTACTGACACGTGAGGCGAGTTAGTCGGCATAACTCTCCCCTCGTTGTTTGGTGAAATATGTTCAATTTGTACAGATTGACTTTTATTTAAAGTAGCATCAATACAGTTAGTACATAAATTTCTATTGGGCTCCACTTTGGCTTTAGCACATATAGCACAGATATCTTCCTCTGAATCAGACATGTTTAACACACTAGCAAATAAACTAGCAACTTGGAAATACTTTTCAAGTAATTTACTATAATATGAAAACGTACTGTGCCTATAAGAAGCACAGAAAAAGTTATGACAGTTGAAAATTAATAAACTGAAAAGTTATAGCATCAAATCTTTGTAAAAAACACAATTTTAGCAAAGGATAACTAACCCTGATAGCAGAAAAAAAAAATAAAAAAAAAATACAGAAATAAACGTTTTTTTATCACAGTCAACTACAATCTCACAGCTCTGCTGTGAGTGATTACCTCCCTCAAAACAAGTTTTGAAGACCTCTGAGTTCTGTAGAGATGAACCGGATCATGCAGGGAAGACAATAAACTTCTGACTGAATCTCCCCCTCACACATAACAGTGAGAGAGATCAGTAAACTGTCATAAATTAAATAAAACGACTGCCAAGTGGAAAAAAAAATAGTGCCCAAAACATTTTTTCACCCAGTACCTCAGAAAATTAAATGATTTTACATGCCAGCAAAAAACGTTTAACATTAATAAATTGAGTGTTATTAAAAAGCCTGTTGCTAGTCCCTGCAAATTAGGCTAAAGTTTTATGCATACAGTATAATTCCAGTGAAGTGCCATTCCCCAGAATACTGAAGTGTAAAATATACATACATGACAGCCTGATACCAGTTGCTGCTACTGCATTTAAGGCTGAGTTTACATTATATCGGTATGGCAGAATTTTCTCATCAATTCCATTGTCAGAAAATAATAAGCTGCTACATACCTCTTTGCAGATTAATCTGCCCGCTGTCCCCTGATCTGAAGTTTACCTCTCCTCAGATGGCCGAGAAACAGCAATATGATCTTAACTACTCCGGCTAAAATCATAGAAAAACTCAGGTAGAGTCTTCTTCAAATTCTACCAGAGAAGGAATAACACACTCCGGTGCTATTATAAAATAACAAACTTTTGATTGAAGGTATGAAACTAAGTATAATCACCACAGTCCTCTCACACATCCTATCTATTCGTTGGGTGCAAGAGAATGACTGGTAATGGCAGTTAGGGGAGGAGCTATATAGCAGCTCTGCTGGGTGAATCCTCTTGCACTTCCTGTTGGGGAGGAGTTAATATCCCATAAGTAATGGATGATCCGTGGACTGGATACACTTAACAAGAGAAATATATATTTGGTGTCAATGCCCAACTTATTGAAGTTTAGTATCCCAATTTATAGTACTTTAAAAAGTTAAATGCACTAATTAATTGCAGCATGTCGTTTTAGCACGAGCAACCAAACAGGTGTATATTTTAACAACCTCGAATGGGTTGAACACATAGTTAAATGTACTGTTCAAGAGCAGCAGAGAATTGCTGGTAATCCAATCAGCAATGCCAGTTTCATGACCCCTGTGTGACTAAAGCTGCTGATTGGTTCACCAGCTGTATCCACTCAGAACCAGCAGTTCTTTGCAGTTCCTTATGTGTTTTAACTATGTGTTTAACAAACAATTGCAGGGGTGCTAGTGTTAAATTGACAAGTCCTTATGAATTAGAATGTGTAATTGTTGCACTATTGTGACACAGGTTTATTTCTTTCCCTTTAATGGTAGAATAATTCAGCATTTCAATAGTTGCTTCCAGTGCTTTGGTACATGTTTTTTAACAAGCATGAAATCTACTCATTACCTTTAATCTATGTAATGATTACTTTTAACACAGTTTCTCAATAAATTATATGTAGAGGTTGAAAAACATAAAAAAAAAAAAAAAAAGATTTAATGATCTGGAAAATAGTTAACAGCTGAGACATTTCTCTTTAACCCAAGGTCGCCAAGACGACAGACACCTCAATAAATTAATACCCAGGAGCAAGGATGATTATACAAGTTATATTCCCATTTGGAAAATGAAATAAAGACAACAGATATCCATTCCATTGGAATTTATATTTTATTTCCTTAGTGAAACCTCAATGTGCAGCCAGATGGTGCAAAATGACAGTGTTGACTAGTATATTTCTGTGACCTGAACTCTTTATTATAATTCAACAGCTTTATTGGCACTTTGTGTGTCTATTTAAACGTGCATTTTGTTTGCCAAACTAAATAAATGCTTTGATAAGAGCCTAATGCCTTTTTTTAATATGATGTTTTAATAAATGTGCTGATTTTAGATTTTCCATTGTGACCTATTTGGCTATTAAAGTCTTTCACAATCTGGACAGTTGTTCATTTATTTTTCCAAAAATAAATTGGTTTGTTTAATAACACATTGCTTATTTGTATGCTGAATTATTGTTTAACCTTTTAACGCCGTTATGCCGTTCTATTCCGTCATATTTACACTGGGCTTTAAAGCCGTTATGACGGAATAGAACGTCATATCAAACGGCTGTCCTGAAGCCTTCTGCGCTTCAAGGACTTGATCGCGGTCTGGAGGGCGTTCCTAGGGTTGTAGGGACGCCCCCCAGATGCGATCCAATAATTGAAATCTCGCGATCGTATGCACGATCGCGTAGTTTCAATTTGTCTACATCGGAACAGGTGTTCCGATGTAGACACTTTAACCCTGTCACGAAAGGGTTAAATACGCTGAACAAAAAAAGCACAATATAGAGTCATGTTATTATTATTATTCTTTTTTGTAATCCAGCTATCTCTAGCACAAGTTTTCATACCATACCATGGAAAGGAATATAACTACATAAAAAATGATATATAAGATATTATAACATAAGGCAGATTATAAATTTGTGGCAGTCCCTAGTGGTGTGACTCGGGAGTTAGTTGTTGAGCCTGTTTTTTTTAATATATTCATTTGTCATATTGGTGGATTGCTTTAAAAAAGGTGGCATTGTTTTGCAAAAAAAAAAAAATCTGTCAAATTAATCAAATTAATAAAAGGGATCTTAAATTTAACACTGAAAATTTAAAATGATTTATTTATAATCCAAAAACCCAAGGTTTACTTATAGGGGCTGATTTATCAAAGTGCAGCGGACATGATCTGCTAGTGGATCATGTCCGCCGCACTTTGATAAATGCAGACAGCATATGCTGTCGGCATTTATCATTGCACAAGCATTTCTAGTGAAATGCTTGTGCAATGCCACCCCCTGCAGATTTGTGGCCCAGGGGGTGTCAATCAACCCGATCGTATTTGATCGGGCTGATTGCTGTCTGCCGCCTCAGAGGTGGCGGAAGAGTTAAGGAGCAGCGGTCTTAAGACCGATGCTTCTTAACTATTGTTTCTGGCGAGCCTGAAGGATCACAAGGAAAAAAGATGCATTGGGGGCGATTCACTGGTTAATAAATCAGCCCCATAGTTTTTATGACCCTTCCCTAACAGCAACAAAAAAATAATCTACAAATACATTTTTCCACTAATCTGTACCTTGATAAATAATGCAGTATCATGGCAGGAAAGGCCAGTAAAATGTTTGGTTTATCAGAATAGGTATTAACAGCAAAAATAGTAATGCACATATTACACTTTACAGGAGACATTATGCTCAGAAATATAAAAATGAAGTAAAAATTGTACAACATAAAAATACCAGAAGTGGAGAAAGTGGCGCTAAAAAAGCTGGGAATATAGAATTATCAATCAAAAAATACAATATATAAAATGCGTGAATTTTAAAATAATGAATTTATTAGAGAAGGTCTGAGTACGAGTTTCTCATTTAAAACAACTAAGTATAATTGCATCTCATATAAAACAATAAAATGTAAACAATCTAAACAATTGTGGCCACAATATAATCTATATAAATAAAAAGGAAATCCAAATATTTCTACGTGTGAAAATATCTAGCGTGTATAGGCTAGAAAGTCTACACAAGAAACAGTAAATAAAATTTGCTACAGTGTAGATAATGACCTAAGTAAATACAAATGCATTAAACGAATAAAAGCTACCTATGTCTGCCAAATAACATATGAGATTAGATGTGATAACTAAGCAAAACACATAAGTTCATAAAA
Source organism: Bombina bombina (assembly GCF_027579735.1). Taxonomy (NCBI): domain Eukaryota; kingdom Metazoa; phylum Chordata; class Amphibia; order Anura; family Bombinatoridae; genus Bombina; species Bombina bombina. The sequence goes on from NC_069500.1 coordinate 988,498,932, forward strand.
AATACAATAGTCAGTAAAGAGTCAAAACTTTTCAAATTACTAAATAGGTACTAAGCGTCGGCTGATCTTTTAGAATAGGTTGTAACCTCAATTTTGAGTGTGCGCAAACTAATCAAAGAAATTTTCATCCGGAGAACATTAAATGTCATCTGAGATAATATATCCTTGCTCCTGGCGTGAAGCTGAAAAGAAAGTCTTACAGGGCCTCTGAGTTGTGAGTTACCGATCCAAGAGGAGATGTGTAGGTTGTAATCCTGTGGAAGCTGATACAGACAGCCATTGGAAATACAGCCGACTTCAAATTCTCCTGTGTCGTCTTCACGCAGACCGCTGAATCTATCAAGATCGATAGATATTTATAATCAGTTTGTTTCGGGGACTCACTTCTACACGTTTTGGCTCTCCAACGAGCCTTTATCAAGAAGTTCTTGATAAAGGCTCGTTGGAGAGCCGAAACGCGTAGAAGTGACTCCCAGAAACAAACTTATTATAAATATCTATCGATCTTGATAGATTCAGTGGTCTGCACAAAGACGACACAGGAGTTGTTTTAAACTCATACTCAGATCTTCTCTAATAAATTCAATATTTTAAAATTCACGGAATTTATATATTGTATTTTTTGATTGAGAATTCTATATTCCCAGCTTTTTTAGCGCCACTCTCTCCACCTCTGGTATTTTTATGTTTATTTCTGTTTAACCGTTGTGGGAGAATAACGGGATATAGAGAGTAGGCTTTGGGGAATTTCACACTAGCTCTAGGGTCGAGAGTACCTTATTTTTCACTGCTAAAAACTGTACAACGAAAGGCTATTTAAATGGTTCAAAGTTGTAAAAAATCAAACAAACAAGGAAAGACATCATTATATTTACCCCTTCGCTACTAGGAAGAAAAACTTGCCCAAAGGAGATTTTTTTGCATTTTTGCTATCACTCCATTTAAACATAAATATTTTTTTTGTTTTTTTAAATTTACCTATCAAAACCATATATATATAATTTTTAGTATACAACCCAAGGTATTGATCTAGGCCCATTGTGGTATATTTCATTCTACCATTTCGCTGCCAAATCTGAACATATTAAAAAATTGTTAGCTTTTTCACAAACTTTGGGTTTCTCACTTAAATTATTTACATATCTCTTGTGCAGTCATAACACAAGTTGTTGTAAAAGCATCTCTGAGATCCCCTTTTTTCAGAAATAGTCGACGTGCATGGCTTTTCCATTGTTTTTTTGGTAATTAGAAGGCCATTTATTGTAGCTGCGCACCACACTTTTAATATTCCCGGTAGTGAATCAGTTTATTACAGGGGCAAACTAAGACCTATCAAGGGCCTATCAAGGGCCCCGGACAAAAGTTAGGGAAGGACCCCTACTCTGCCTCCTGTGTCTCACCCTCAACCCTCCAACCTCATTGATCCAACCTCATTGATCGCTTCCAAACAGCTCTCTAACCCTCCCCCTCTCACTAGTAGCCACCAAATTAGGTACCTAGTTTATAGAAATTTGTATTATATTTTTATAAATTATTTATTAATATTATCAGGTTTTCTGTAGTGTAGGGATCCCACCTCACCTCCCCCTCCAAGCGATTATCTATAGGGACCCCCTCCCCCTGTCATAACATTTTCTTTAGAGCAGGGGTCCCTCCCCCTCTCTCACCAATTTTTTTTTCTATAGCATAGGGAACCCTCCCCTTCCTTCTGCGATGCGCCGCCCACACAATACCAAGCTTACCGCCCACGGCATCAACGCAAGCCGATATAGACAGTGTCACTTTCTGTATCTTCAATCTGCCATCATATGTTAAAGGGAGAATGATCAGTTCTTATTTACCATATACAGGCAGATGCCTTCTGATCCTGCCTGTAGTCTCTGCTGTAAAAGTACTGTGTGAAATAGTACCTACATCCAATTGGCTTAAGGGGTTAATATGTAAACCCTTGACAAGAGAAGGTTGAATTTAATAAAGAAGAGAATGAAAGCATTTTCTAACAACATTACCTACAAACAAAGATGGGGTAAAGGCCTCAGCTTTGAAAGAAGCAAGTTTAGAAATAATTTATGTAATCACTAATCAGGTCTCTTCATATATTGTGATGGAAACATTTTTTTAAATAGAGTTGTTAGGGCAACTGCTGTAAGGAAATCAAAGAATGCCAGGGATATGCATGAGGCTATACTGAGAATTAACTAAGACTGTATTTCAGATAGAAATATGGGGAGACTAGATGTGCCTTTTCAATTGTTATCTGCCACCTAAATCAATGTTTATGTTGCAGACAATTAGGCTTCAGCTTTACATCATTCCTGTTCCCTATTGTATTCTTTTAACAAAAACTGCAATCATTTTAATTTACAAATCACAATGCACTGATGCAAGGAAAACAGAATTCAGCATATTGCATGGCAGGACAATAAACACTGTGACCACCCAGAGTTAAATGAGAGACATTTATCCTGCAGTTGAAACATTAAATTATATTCTGAAATGTTTCTTCGTTTGGAAAAACATGTGGAGATGTTTTAGGTTCTGTGAGGGCCTAGTTTAGACACTGTGTACATTTTGCTGTGCATATTTTACTTCTTAATAGATTATTGTTGTATGGGAGTTTTTATGATAGACTGTATGGTATATGTCTCTTAAAGTGAATGTTAACGTACCATGCTTGCGATCCACAGTAATATTGTTCTCCAAAAAACAATATGTTTTAATTCGTAGTTTTTTTCTGAATTTCCCTCTTAAAAAAGTTATAGCCATAATCCATATATTTATTTTCATCTCCTAAATCTGCCTATATATTTTTTTTTTCTCTCTAGGTCACGTTTTTTATATATCCTATTGAAATTCTGGCTGTTAGGCGGCCGTCGAATTACGTCACCCACCCACATCTTAGCCTGCACATGCTCAAATTTTTTTCCGGCCAAATTATGTGTGGAGCGCGTTTCCGTTTTGCGCGTGTGCATTGGATTGCTTAGGCAAAAAACAGCAGACGTCATCTGCTTTCATGGACGGCTCCAAAACTAAGAAGCTGTTCTCTTTCCCAAATAACATAGTACTGAATGAATACATTATTGTTATTCATTGAGTACTATGTTTCTAGCGCATTGGAGACCAGTATCGCAGTGAAGCTCATGCACGGTAGACTGAGAAACCTCTGATTCGTGCATGCGCATTAGAGAGGATCTTCGTGACCGTGCATTAGAGATACGTATAGAGCGGGTGGACCACTCTATACGTCACATAACAGAAATATAGGAAGTAAAAGATGGGAGGAGTTTGCCCTGTAACAGTAGGAAAAAACATAATGAACACAAGTCTAATTTTTTCAACAAATGCTTAAAAAAAAATAGCGATCATAGTAAACTTATTATATTGTAATCATTGATGAATTCTACGGGTATTAACTTTACCTTCACTTTAACTCCCAGAACTCATTGCAACTCTTCAAATGTTCTGTAATGTTAGTAGCTTAGCAGTACTAAAAAGTGGGGAAAGTTAAAACAAGGGTGTCCAACTTTTTTAAGGGCCACAAAGTTGAATGCATTTCTACAAGTTTTATATACTGAAACCCACCCAGAAACATACACACTGGATCCTTCCTGTCAGAAATGAGACGGTTGCAAAGATAAGATTCTATAGACATTTAGCTGCCAACTACAGTCAGTGTGTTGCAAACTGGCAGAGATTACAAATGCAGTGAACACAAGTATCTTCTTGTGGTATGCAGATATTTTTAATTAATATATTTATATTATATATTGTATGGTTAAGTGGGGGATAGTTAAAAATCACTTAATGGGACAAGAAGTGCAAAAAAAGAACGCTACAATATGAATTGTATTATTATTATTGCACTTACACTATCAACCTCTTCTGCACTGCAGAAGTAAATGTGCATGACCCTTTGGATCTAGATCCTGGGGACCCCTTCACTGCAGGTGGGGAAAGAATTCTCCTTCCCCATTGCTGTCTCTTTTCTGCAGGCCCTGTGATGTCACCACTGGTGCATGTGGTATAATCACAAGGGGGTGGGACTACTAAAAACAGTGATTACCTGCGGCAGCACTAAAAATGCTTTTTAACCAGAGGTGGGAGGGATACAGTTCTTATTGACCTGAGGAGGATGGGGCTCTAAAAAAGGGACAAGTGACCCCTCATTTGACAGAATGTAGTCTACTCTTTCAAATTAGGGTCACATGCCCATTAAGTTGCAAGCTATTGCTGCGATAAAATAATGATTACCTGCAGCAGCATTTAGAATGTTGTTTAAACTGAGGTGGAGGAAACATAAATTGAGCCCCTATATCGCCTCCTGTTTAGGCTAAAGGGACAAGTGACCCCCTCATTTGAAAGGACATACTCCCCTCTATCAAATAAGGGGACTTGACCCTCCTAGGATGCAGTTGATCATCTGCTTCACTATAAACAAACCTCTAGATTAGAAGGGGAGGGCTAAAATACAAGCGGTAAAATGTGTAAACATCTTTGTGCTCATATTACAAGTAATTGTGTTTTTTTTTTTTGAGTCTAGTGTTAATTATGTTATCTATATTACACACACGAACTAACGCCCTCTAGTGGTGAAAAACTTTCAAAATGCATTCAGATTAGAGGCAGCCTTCAAGCATTTGAGCCTACCTAGGTATAGCATTAAACTAAGAATATAAAGAGAACAAAGCAAAATGTGTGATCAAAGTAAAATGGAAAGTTGTTTAAAATGACATGCCCTATTTGAATCATAAGAGTTTATGTTGAACTTGACTGCCCCTTTAAAATATGTATTATAACTAAGTGTATCTTTGTTTTTGTTTCTCTTTAGGAGGTGATAACAGGTAAGGATCACAGATGTTAAACGTGGGGTTACCATAGCAAATAACTTTGAGAAATCCGATGTCGGATGGAAGCTTTAACACAATATAAACTTAAACCCAGTGACGTGCAGTCACAGGAGGCAGGTGAGGCAGCGCCTCCCCTGGCCAATCTATGTAATTACAGGCAGCATTTATTTAAAATTAAAAAATAAAAAAATTATTTTTTTTTTTTCATATTTTTTTTTTTATAAAATAAGGTGACCCCCCCTACCCCTCCACCAAAATCATGATTCTGTGTAAATTTTATTAAAACCGACTCACTGTTTATACATCAATACATTCATATTGCGCAAGACAAGGACAGCCAGCTGTCCTTGCATTGCGCAATATGAATGCATTGACTACTGTGGAAGTGTATGGGACGCTGAGAGACTGCCACCAGAGGAGAAAAGGTGCTAATGCAGTGCTCTCCAATGCGCCCCATACGCTTCCACAGGAGGCTAGCCTCCGTCCTGGCCGCCTCTCAGTCGTCTCACTACTAGTCTGACTCTCAGCCAATCAGATTCAGAATTCAGAACTCATCTGAATCTGACTGGGGCTGGCTGTCTCTGAGTGCCGGGCGGGAATGAAATAGATCCTTCTGCGTGCGGTCACGTGTCTCAGAGCAGCTCAACGCAGACTAGAGTCAGACGTGGAGGTACTGAACAACGACCGTTATTAACATTCAGTCAGCATTGATTGCAACCGGAGCGTAGAAGACTACTTCAACTTGTTGTTGTTATCTATATTTGGCAGCGGTGCATCTTTTTAGGTAGGTCAGTGGTGTCGGGTTCAGGTTGACTCACTGTCTTCTGTTGTTGTGTGACTGTGTTAACTTCGAATCGACTTCGATGTGATATAATAATTGTGATTAGATTGATTTAGGTAGGTGTCACTCAGTCAGACTGTCAGTGGCGGTGGCGGGTCTCAGCCTTTTATAGTGACTCCTGAGCCTGCTGGGGCCCTGGGCCAATCTTTTATTTTAGGCGGCAGTGCGGCACTAAGTTCGATGTGATATAATAATTGTGATTAGATTGATAGGTAGGTGTCACTCAGACTGTCAGTGGCGGTGGCGGGCCTTAGCCTTTTATAGTGACTCCTGAGCCTGCTGGGGCCCTGGGTCAATATTTTATTTTAGGCGGCAGTGCGGCACTAAGTTGAAGTTAGATAACGTGAGTTGAAGTTGAACTTATACATTTATTACAACGAACTTGCAGCCTCGCTGCCAAAATAGTCAAGTCACTTCCCTTGACTATAGAGGCAGCGAGGCTGCAAGTTCGTTGTAATAAATGTATATCAAGTTGACAAGTTCAACTCAAGTTATCTAACTTCAACTTAGTGCCGCCTAAAAGAAAAGAAAAGATGGCCCAGGGCCCCAGCAGGCTCAGTCACACGACAAGGAAGTTGGTTTCTTATTCAAGCTGTTTCTTATTCGTGAAATTCTGTTTCTTATTCATGGAAGTTGGTTTCTTATTCAATTTTTTTTTAAATAAAAAAATAGGTTTTATTAAAATAATAATATGATTCATATAAATGTAGTTACACAGAGGTGGAATCTCTTTATATAACAGATATACAAACTTGAAAAAAGGGCATACGTTGGCACCACTACAAATATTACTATTTTGAATAAATAACATATATTTTCAAAGGGTTAATAACCATTGGGCCACTGATTTAACTATGAATATATACAGGGTAGATCCCCCTCCATGCCATGCAATTGTTTTTAGCCTGGCCCAACGGTGTTTTTGACACAGAAATTGATGCCAACCCTGGCATAGGTGCTCTAAGTCTCATTTTTGAATAAGTAACATATATTTTCAAAGGGTTAATAACCATTGGGCCACTGATTTCACTATTAATATATACAGGGTAGATCCCCCTCCATGCCATGCAATTGTTTTTAGCCTGGCCCAATGGTGTTTTGAGCACAGAAATTGATGCCAACCCTGGCATAGGTGACATAATTCTCAATTTTGAATAAGTAACAGATATTTTCAAAGGGTTAATAACCATTGGGCCACTGATTTCACTATGAATATCTACAGGGTAGATCCCCCTCCATGCCATGCTATTGTTTTTAGCCTGGCCCAATGGTTATTAACCCTTTGAAAATATCTGTTACTTATTCAAAAATGAGAATTATGTCACCTATGCCAGGGTTGGCATCAATTTCTGTGCCAAAACACCATTGTGCCAGGCTAAAAACAATTGCATGGCATGGAAGAGGATCTGCCCTGTATATATTCAAAGTGAAATCAGTGGCCCAATGGTTATTAACCCTTTGAAAATATCTGTTACTTATTCAAAAATTAGAATTATGTAACCTATGTCAGTGTTGGCATCAATCTCTGTGCCAAAAACACCATTGGGCCTGGCTAAAAACAATTGCATGACATGGAGGGGGATCTACCCTGTATAAATTCATAGTGAAATCAGTGGCCCAATGGTTATTAACCCTTTGAAAATATCTGTTACTTATTCAAAAATGAGAATTATGTCACCTATGCCAGTGTTGGCATCAATTTCTGTGCCAAAAAACACCATTGGGCCAGGCTAAAAACAATTACATGACATGGAGGGGGATCTACCCTGTATAAATTCATAGTGAAGTCAGTGGCCCAATGGTTATTAACCCTTTGAAAATATCTGTTACTTATTAAAAAATGAGAATAAGGATATCTGATTTCCTTCATTCTTTTGATATCCTTTGTTGAAAAGCATATCTAAATATGCTCAGTAGCTATTGAGCATATTTAGATATGATTTTCAACAAAGGATATCTGGTTTTCTTCATTCTTTTATATCCTTTGAAAAGCATATCTAAATATGCTTTGTAGCTACTGAGCATATTTAGATATGAATTTCAACAAAGGATATCTGATTTTCTTCATTCTTTTGATATCCTTTGTTGAAAAGCATATCTAAATATGCTCAGTAGCTATTGAGCATATTTAGATATGAATTTCAACAAAGGATATCTGATTTCCTTCATTCTTTTGATATCCTTTGTTTAAAATCATATCTAAATATGCTCATTAGCTACTGAGCATATTTAGATATGCTTTTCAACAAAGGATATCAAAAGAATGAAGGAAATCAGATATCCTTTGTTGAAATTCATATCTAAATATGCTCAATAGCTTCTAAGCATATTTAGATATGCTTTTCAACAAAGGATATCAAAAGAATGAAGAAAATCAGATATCCTTTGTTGAAAATCATATCTAAATATGCTCAGTAGATACTGAATGGTGGCTGCATATAGATATTGGCTCGCCCATGTGCAATTGCTATTTCTTCAACAAAGGATATCTAAAGAATGAAGGCGTATCCGATTCCTAGACACTGCCTCACCAGCCTCTGAAGTCACCGCACATCACTGCTTAAACCTATACAAAAAGAGTGACTGCACGCACTACGCAAAATAAATTGATGGAAATCTGGTACTAAAGTGAAGCCGTAAACTACTTTTAGCTGTTAGCAACTTCGGTAGCTCCATTTTTTTAAGGCTCAATGGAAAAAAGCCCAAAGTTGTAGCAAATTAATAGCAAAGGCACAAAAAAATTATCAACTGCATAAACATTTCCCTTACCTCTGCTCTATCACACTTTTAACCCTAATGCACAAATTGTGAACCACTACAACCCCCAGTGCACAAATTCTCCCTATACCATTAACCCCTAAACTGCCTCAAGTGACTTGGTGCCTTTCATAGTCCTCTGGGTTACAAAAGGGACGCTTGCACCGCAAAATGTGCACTACAACGGGGCAAGCTGTTAAACATGTGAGGCTGCTCTTTCAAAGAAGGTGTTATATGCACCACTGTGTTAACAGTAACTGTCTGTCAGAACCATAAGCAAATTAAACAAAACCAGGGGGATCTTGCTCCTTCAAATAAGTGGTCCTGTGTCTGCCCACTGCCAGCTGATTCTCATGGCAGTGACAAATATCTCTTAACTTTGGTTCTATTTTTGGGGTTCTGTTGCTTTTCAAGATGCCTTTATTACCTCCTCCCCATAATAATATATCATAAGAGGTTTCACAATTCAAATAAGGGGTTTCATGACCTTCTAGGTATATAGTAATCTCCATAGTAAGATTAATAACCTGGCAGTTACCGCTAACCTCATTTTGTTGTACTGTTTATATTATAGCTCATAGATTGATGTTTTCTGAACTAAAAAAAAAAAATAGAAGAATTAAAATAATTGGGAGAACTGAAAGAAAGTAAAGCTGGATGATATTTTGGAAAATTCTGTATAGGATGACATTTAGTACAACAATTTTATGCTTTTGCTATGATTTTTTTATATTTGTTTGCTATGCTGAGGGAGTTTGGAAAGGGGTAGTAGAATGCAGACATTGTCAAAATGGTGCATAGAGTCAAAAATAACTGTCATCTGATTTTGAACCCTTTTAGTACAAATACCAAAATGTAGTCTTTATCTGCACAATGTATTTAATGTGGATGTCAACCATTTGTAATCTTTGGGGGCTTTTGGAACTCATTGTGACCCCCCTGCATTTACTCCTGCATTTACTCCTGCATCCAGGGCCACCATCAGGGGGTGACTGCAGTCAGGGGCCCCAAGCTCTCAAAGGGCCTGCTCAGCCTGACCTCCAGCTAAGTGCTGCAGCTGCTGGTACTGCCTTAAAGTGCATTTTTGTTGGGATCAGTGGGACCAGAGGCGATGAAGAATCTCACTCTGCCTCAGTGACTTCAGAGAGACAGGGTGAGTAGGGACCGCACGCGCATGCAGAGGGAACAGGAAGTTTCACTCTGCTCTGCTGGGGCCAGGGGCCTGATTAACAGGCTGGGCCCAACATCCAGACAGCCTCAGTGAGGGAGCAGAGGCAGAGAGGAAAGAGCTAAGGTGTTACCGGGCCCAATTTGAACAATGTGCCGTGTGCTCCAGCTGCATTGGCAAGCAGCACTAGTCTAGCTCACTCATAGGGGGAGAGTAGGGACTGGGGGGCAGTGATGAGTTCCGGGGGGCCTAATTGCCTCAGTGGGGAACTGCAGCAGAGGCAGAGGGAAGCAATTTGTTTGCTGAGGGGTGAAGGGGGTTGCTGGGCCCCAACCACACACTGTGCCCAGAGTTTACTACTGCTGGCCTGGCACTACCTCAGTCAGAGAGGGTGAGCAGGGGCCCTAAGTACTGGAAACTATTTGAGAATTTATAATATATATATATATATATATATATATATTTATTTATTTTTTATTTTTTTAATTATTATTATTATTATTTATTTTATTCACAGTCACACACTACTCAAAAGTAATTAAATGCTTCCAAAGTTCCAATTTATTTTTCAGAAGGTCATTTTTGAATAAAGTTAAAACAACCTGTTTTAACTTTATTCAAAGATGACCTTCTGAAAAATAAATTGAAACTTTGGAAGCATTTAATTACTTACAACCTGTCTAGGGCTACAGTCTCACAGCACTAGCCTATCCCAATAGTCACACTTCTCACAAAGTGTAACTAATATGTTTAAAAAAAAAGTTACCTAATTGTAAAACATATAAAGTAGAAAAAGAAAAGATTAGGGGAGGCGCCAAAGGCAGTCTGTTTTAAATAATTATAAGTAAAAAAACAGAAATTGATTAGTAAATATTCAAATCACTATGTATGAAACTCCAAATAGTTGTTTATAATTTATTACAATTATTTATAATTTAATACAATTCATTAGTACACAAAATCATTTAATAAAACATAGAACTTCCTTAATTCATCTATTGACACCAGTGTCTAAAAAAATAAAATCGATTCTAAAATACTCACTTATTATCTAAAAAGTCAAAGATGCATTAATCTAAACTTAATCTTAACTTATAGTTCATCTGGATATATATATTCTCATATGGTTGATCTTAATAAAACATTATAACATTTGTACACAAAAACAATGATATATATCCTAAAATACTAGTATCCTAAAATGTATCTTAAAAACTATGTCCAACAGATAAAAAGATACAATGGATAATCCCAATTGCAAACATACTTATTTACTCAGCGCTATTAAAACCTTGATTTTAAAGGATTTCTTTGCTCTGAATGTACAATATTTGTCACAGCCACAGTAGATAAAACCACAGCGTTGTATCTTGACTTTAAAGGAAAAAAAGTTTTTTTGCTCTGTGAGAACAATATTTGTCAGAGCCACAAATTTAACCTGCAGGTTTGTTGGAACGTATATGAACTTTTTACCTTGGTGATGAATCCTCTAGACTTTTGTTATTCAATATTATGGTTGGTGTCCAGATTACCTTAGTTTTTAGAAGTAGTGGCACGATATTGCGCTTCCGACCTCCATCCTCTGCCTTCCACTTCCACTTTCTCCACTGGTAGGTTATCACATCAACGCGTATCGGCTCCCATAGAGCCTTTATCAATTAGATAATAAGTGAGTATTTTAGAATCGATTTTATTTTTTTAGACACCGGTGTCAATTGATGAATTAAGGAAGTTCTATGTTTTATTAAATGATTTTGTGTACCAATGAATTGTATTAAATTATAAATAATTGTAATAAATTATAAACAACTATTTGGAGTTTCATACATAGTGATTTGAATATTTACTAATCAATTTCTGTTTTTTTACTATAATTATTTAAAACAGACTGCCTTTGGCGCCTCCCCTAATCTTTTCTTTTTCATCTCTGAATAAAGATCTACACTACAATTAACACATTTTTGTTAGAAGTGTGGAACTTTTTCAAAAGTGAGCCTCTAAAAAATAAATTAGAAGCATAAATTGCAGTACTTTGGTGTCTTGGTGAATTAAAGGGACAGTAAACCTTAAAAATAATGTTATATAATTCTGCACATAGTGCAGAATTATATAACATTATATTAGCCAAACATTTATAAAACATAATTTCCCCTATTAATTTAAAAAAAAAAAAAAACGCTGTTTCACAGACCCGCTCTCTGCTCTCTGCTGAGCGGTCTGTTATATTTACTCAGCGAAACAGCGTTTTTTTTTTTTTTAAATTAATAGGGGAAATTATGTTTTATAAATGTTTGGCTAATATAATGTTATATAATTCTGCACTATGTGCAGAATTACATAACATTATTTTTAAGGTTTACTGTCCCTTTAATATAATGAACTGCTTCTAATTTTCTTTTTAAGTATTTTGTTAGTGTTGAAAAACTACATATACCTTGCAGATATGTAGAAAACTACATATATACTGCAGACATATAGAAAATTACATATATAATTTTTTGAATTTTTAATGCTATGTGCTGCCAGAATTTTCTTTTTTCATGTTAGAAAATTACATATTGACTGCAGACATATAGAAAACTACATATGGATTGCAAATATGTAGAAAACTACATACAGAGTGCAGACATGTAGAAAACTACATATAGACTGCAGTCATGTAGAAAACTACATTTAGATTGCAGATATGTCGAAAACTACAGATAGATTGCAGACGTAGAAAACTACATTTAGATTGCAGACATAGAAAACTACATATAGACTGCAGACATGTAGAAAACTACATATAGATTGCAGACATGTAGAAAACTACATATAGATTGCAGTCATGTAGAAAACTGCATATAGACTGCAGACATGTAGAAAACTACATATAGACTGCAGACATGTAGAAAACTACATATACACTGCAGACATGTAGAAAACTACATATAGATTGCAGTACTTTGGTGTTTAATTGGTGTACAAAGTAATAATGAGCATCTGAAAAAAATAAGTTGGAAGCATATCATTAGTTTGTACACAAAGCAAACACCAAAGTACTTCAATCTATATGTAGTTTTCTACATATCTGCAATCTATATGTAGTTTTCTACATGTCTGCAATCTATATGTAGTTTTCTACATGTCTGGAGTCTATATGTAGTTTTCTACAAGTCTGCAGTCTATGTGTAGTTTTCTACATGTCTGCAGTCTATGTGTAGTTTTCTACATATCTGCAATCTATATGTAGTTTTCTACATGTCTGCAGTCTATATGTAGTTTTCTACATATCTGCAATCTATATGTAGTTTTCTACATGTCTGCAGTCTATGTGTAGTTTTCTACATATCTGCAATCTATATGTAGTTTTCTACATGTCTGCAGTCTATATGTAGTTTTCTACATATCTGCAATCTATATGTAGTTTTCTACATGTCTGCAGTCTATATGTAGTTTTCTACATATCTGCAATCTATATGTAGTTTTCTACATGTCTGCAGTCTATATGTAGTTTTCTACATATCTTCAATCTATATGTAGTTTTCTACATGTCTGCAATCTATATGTAGTTTTCTACATGTCTGCAATCTATATGTAGTTTTCTACATGTCTGCAATCTATATGTAGTTTTCTACATGTCTGCAATCTATATGTAGTTTTCTACATGTCTGCAATCTATATGTAGTTTTCTACATGTCTGCAATCTATATGTAGTTTTCTACATGTCTGCAATCTATATGTAGTTTTCTACATGTCTGCAGTCTATATGTAGTTTTCTACATATCTGCAATCTATATGTAGTTTCTAGGTAGGTGTTGAACTAAATATCTAGATAAATACTGAAGTTGCAATACTTTGGTGTACAAAGTAAAGAGGTTCTGAAAAAATATAGAAGCATATGATCTTTTAAAAGCATTTTGTGTTACTGTTAATTCAGATAAGCTGTGCCTGAGCTGTTTTGTTTGTTTTTTTCTGTTATGAATTTCTTGGTTTCTAGGAGGAATTAGCTAAAAACAGGCTTCCTGAAGCATTTGTATTAAAGGGACATGAAACCCATCATTTTACTTTCATGGTTCAGATTGAGCACACAATTTTTTACAACTTTTCAATTTACTTTTGTTATTTAATTTGCTTAGTTCTCTTGATATACTTTGCTGAAAAAGATACCTAGTTAAGCTCAGAAGCTGGAGCTAGCTGTTTATTGGTGGCTGCACGTATATATCTATTGTCATTGGCTTAACAATGTGTTCAGCTAGCTCCCAGTAGTGCATTGCTGCTCCTGCAATAAAGGATACCAAGAAAATGAAGCAAAATTGATAACAGAAGTGCATTGGAAAGTTGTTAAAAATGTATGCTCTATCTGAATCTTAAAAGAAAAAATGTGGGTTTTATGTCCCTTGAAGTTATGAAATGTGTGCATACTTTGTGGAGCTTTTGATCTGTAACTTAAAGGGACATGAAACCAATTTTTTTTTCATGTTTCAGGTAAAGCATACAGTTTTATAAAGGTATTCCAGTTAACTTATATTATCAAATTTGCTCCGTTTTCTTGGTATCTCTTTATTTAAAGGGGCAGCATTGCTCTACTGGGAGCTAGATAAACACATCAGATGAGACAATAACAAGAAGCATATATATGCAGCCACCAATCAGCCGCTATCTCCTAGTAGTGCATTGCTGCTCCTGAACAAGCACGTAACATACGAGCCCTGCTGCTTTATAAATCACCTTCATGAGAGCTGAACTGCAACAGTATAAGTCTTGGCAGGGCCCCCTACCCGTTTTTTTTATGCATATTATACCTAAGTTTATAGAGCTGCAGAATATGTTGAAGCTCTGCAAATACCTAATAATAATAATAATAATAATAATAATAATAATAATAATAATAAAGGATACCAAGCAAACAAAGCAGATTTGACAATATAAGTAAATTTGTTTAAAATTGTATGAACTGTGAAAGTAAAAATTATGTTTCATGTCCCTTTAAGTGTATGTATTAAGATTAAACTAAAGGCCCTTGTTACTATATGTAAAGAAAAAATAAGTATTTTATTTTCCCCTTGCTAGAGTCTACCTTGACATGGTGGCAGGCTTTTTTTTGGGGGGGGCAAAGTATGGGGGGCTGAACACTGCTTTAGTAAGGGGCCCCAAATTTTCTAGTGACGCCCCTGCCCGCATCTCTGGTGGAATCCAGGATGCTGGTATTGTCACCAAGTCGTAGAAACCCATAAGAACCAGGAAGACACACAGGGTTTATTAGAGCTAGATAATAATTAATCCCTTAATCCCTAGAAACTCCACAAGACTCACGGTTTGAAAGTGTGTCCTGGTGGTATACAGTTTAAGCACAGTTTCAACTTTTAATGGACCATCAAAAAGGCCTAGGGACCTCCAGGATCCTTGTTTAAAGACCCAGAAGCCCTTTAAAATAAGGCCCCCTAAAAATGGTTTTAATAGCCAGGTGATAACTGTCATAATAGTGATCATCTAACATGAATAAATATCCATTTAATTGAATAGAGGCTCATGGGAACCCTTATGTGCACGTCAAAGATACATAAATATACTGAAAGGACCTTATTTATTTGAATACAACAACTTTTTACTGTAGAGTTTAAGAGAAAACACACACACACTATTGTTTATTACCTACATTTTTAATTAAAATGCATTTGTTTCACATTTTTTGTTGCAGGTGTCTCCATTCCCATTAGATATAAATATAATATTGGTATAGTTTGAATCTGCTGGGTCTCACTGAAAAATATAGTCTACAGTAAGACCTAAATGTGAGCAGCATCTAAAAACTACAAAACAGCTCAGCACTGGGGTGGAACTGTTAGCAGTTAAAGGGTTCATTTTAATAGAACAAAACAAGTATAAAATCATACATTTTACTCTTTTGAGAATGTGACCTGATGCTAAACGTGGGAGAATAAAATTAGGAAATAATTACTCCTGTGCTGCTATTTACTATGCACATGATAAAAAATCACACAGTTTTTTTCTTTATTTCTTTTTTTTGCATTTCATTTTGAGGCATTTACCAATATTATAATATTTCTGTAAAGTAAAGTTAATTTCAAAAAAATGACTGGTATGCTGAAAAAAACCGAGGTGTATATTTTGTACCTCCAAGAAAAAAAAGTCAAAATTTATGTGTAAGCACGAGGGCCAAACAACTAAAAACACCTCCAGCATGGCTCAGTAGCAAACAGGATAAACACATAGTTAAAGTCAACTCCATAGAAGCAATGCACTACATAAAAGCAATGCACTACTGGGAGTTAGCTGAAAACATCTGGTGAGCTAAAGATAAGAGGCAAATATGCAGTGGTGGGATTCAGAAATTTTAGCAACAGGTTCACTAACCTAAAACTTTTAACTTGTAGCTGCGCTCCACTGACTATTGGAATGTCCAATAAGAACCTATTCCCACTATCTCAAGTATTTCTGGTTTATACAAATTCAGCAAGACCTTTCCATATATAAATATATACACACATATCCTATGTAATCAATGCCATATGCACTATACAATACTTAACTTTAAATATTGATGTTGTCCAATAATAAACTCAAATGGCTGAATCAGCCTTGATATATACTTCATATTCCTTGAGATGTATGTTACCTGTAAAGGTCAACATACTCCTGTGTGTAATGGTCCTTTTAAATCACTACCAAAGTCTGGTGCCGCTTTACTCTTGGACTGCTGTAGCTTGTCAGTCCATTAGATGCAAGAAACTGTGAAGAAAAAAGGGGACAGGCGAAACCCAGCGACTCACGGTATCAATTTTATTAAGGTTACACACATATGCACAATATATTGCACTTACTAGAAGTAAGAAATTAGAAAGCCTCAATAGGAATCCTTATGGAGAGTTCCCTTAAGTGCTCACGAAGTCTCCGGTTCTCAGGGCAAATGTCCATAATGAACGGATAGGGCTTGATAGATGTAATCCCGAGCTCAGGTTTAGAGCCCTCTTTTCTCACCACTGTTTCGGACTTCTTCGCCTTGCTGCACTGTTCTCCTCCTGCTCTTCCTGAACACGTTTCGTCTGCTCACGGGCAGACTTTATCAACAGGCATGTTTGTCCCTGGATTCCGTTTCCTATTTAAAATTGCTAGGCTTGCTGTTAAGCTCCGCCCACAAAATCCTCAATCGTTTCTTATTGGTCCATTAGTCCGTTACACCCCTACAATAGATTATCTGATACTTTGTTTCTATTTCATCAAATGACACTACACGGGTTAAATATCGATATAGATCTGCAAGCCTTTATGTTATAAGGAATATAGCTCTATATTAGTAGGTATTAATAGAATGGTACCTATAATCTTCTGGTATAAATTAGAAAATCATGTCCGATGATAATGTTGTAATATGTAAATGTTTTTAGGAAGTTACTAAGTATTTTAGTATGCATTTTTTATGAATTTGGTCTGTATAACTTGGTGTTTTTAAATGTAAGAATTTTTATCGCAGATATGGAATAATGAATTGTTGCTTTGTTTTAGTGTATTTTATTGTATTTATTGTTTTTTATCAGAAAGTATTATGCTAGTAATTGTTTTTTAAAAAATGTCAGTCCATTTGATGAACTAGAAACAAAGTATCAGATAATCTATTATAGGGGTGTAACAGACTAATGGACCAATAAGAAAACGATTGAGGATTTCGTGGGCGGAGCTTAACAGCAAGCCCGGCAATTTTAAATAGTAAATGGAATCCAGGGACAAACATAAAAGCGTTCAGGAAGAGCAGGAGGAGAACAGTGCTGCAAGGCGAAGAAGTCCGGAACAGTGGTTAGAAAAGAGGGCTCTAAACCTGAGCTCGGGATTACATCTATCAAGCCCTATCCATTCATTACGGACATTTGCCCTGAGAACCGGAGACTTTGTGAGCACTTAAGGTAAGGGAACTCTCCATAAGGATTCCTATTGAGGCTTTTTAATTTCTTACTTCTAGTAAGTGCAATATATTGTGCATATGTGTGTAACATTAATAAAATTGATATCGTGAGTCGCTGGGTGCGTCTGTCACTTTTTTCTTCACAGGTTCTCTAACTTCTCTATAATACAAAGAGTTATATAATTTGCACTGTGCTTTACACTTTCAGCCTTACTGGTTTAACTCCTTAAAAACAGTTGTCTATATCAAATGATAAGACTGTAGTATGCATTGATTGAAATAGACCTAATGGAGCAATTTTTTATACATTGTGTACTCTGCTGTTGGTATAACAAGAAATTGGAAACATATTAAGGGAAAGACAATTTTACAATATACAGTCTCTTTAAGGAAGATGGCATCAACCAACCTCCTGTTCTTGAGAACCTGGGGCATTTTAGGAGCAGGTTTGCAAATACTGGTAAGAACCGGCTGAATCCCACCACTTCAAATATGTGTAGCCATCAATCAACATCTAACTCTCATCACCGTGTTGCTGCTGCTAAGTTTATTTAGAAGGTTTTCAACAAAGAATACAAAGAGAATTGATAATAGAAGTGAATGTAAAAGTGTATAAAAATGAAATGCTTTACCTGCATTATTAAATTTTAATTTTGACTTTCATGTCGCTTTAATCCATTGTGATCCATGTCTTAGTTTGGAAAAAAAACCTAAGTAGGATAGAATTTCTCCTTAGGCAATATAGGCAAGTGCCTAGGGTTGCTCTTTCACAGACACCTTACTGGTGAATCAATTTGTAAATCTTTGTAATATACTCCGTAATATCTTACATTTTATGTTCTTTACACTTGGCTGGTATATATATATATATATATATATATATATATATATATATATATATATATATATATATATATATATATATATATATATATATAGCTGAACACAAAACTGTCACTCTCTGGTCTTTCCAAAAAAATCTTTTACTGTGACCTGAGGAAGGGGATACTTTGTCCCCGAAACGTCACTACTTTCACAGTTAAAGATTTTTTTGGAAAGACCAGAGAGTGACAGTTTTGTGTTCAGCTATATTTAATTACACTAGCACTCTGGCAGTTGATATACTGAGTGAGAGTGCTCTCCCTTGTTACTATATATATATATATATATATATATATATATATATATATACGTATATATATATTGTCTGATGGTTATATATATATATATATACGTATATATATATATATTGTCTGATGTTTTTTTTATATATATATATATATATATATATATATATATATATATATATATATATATATATATATATATATATATATATATATATATAATTGTTTGATGGTAATAGGGAGTGTAAATGTTGATGGTCATATCAGCAGACAAACAATGTGAATCATTGTTCTGACGTCATACAAAGCACAGCTTGATGTCTGAGAAAAACAATTCAGGAATTCAGACTTTTTCAGAGAGGTTCAGCACATTGGAATTTAGCTGACATTAATTATCCCTCCATATGAGACACAAATTACAAACTTGAAATCAGCTCTAATTAAAAAGGTATGCATGTAATTAAGGTTTGCAGTAAAGCATGTATTTTATTTTAAAATGGAAGCAAAAATATATAAACTATAGCTTTGTTGCACAATATGAACTTACTGAGAAGTAACAGGCAATTGTTTTTGCAAAAAATGTAAATAAATAATCTTTCAATTGGCATAAACAGATGAATTAGAAATGAAATGCAATGAGTAAATTGTGAATAAAAAAATATAAATTCATTCTTTTTTTAATAGGGAATTCTTGACTTTAAAGGATGGGGTTTTGAGCTGGTGGAAGACTTAGGCCGGTAAAGGAGTAGAAGAGAACAAGAGACGCCATGGGAGTGTATTCATTAGCGGTTCTAGAACTTAAAATTTGGGGGTGCTTAAAAGGTGGTGGAAAAGTTGAAAGACACAGAACGCATAGTATATGGAACCTCTTGACAGACCATGTGCTGCCCTTCAAAGCTCAATAGGGGTGCTATACACAGTTTGATGGTGAATAGATGGTGAGTGTATTCCTCAAGGGAATCTGGAACTCATTCCTAGAGTTTAAAAGTAAAACACTTAATCTTTCATTATAGTGAACACAGAAGCTAGAGGTCATTTCTAGTGGTTTTAAAGCTAGAAAGTTTCCCTCCCACCCATGGGGTTAGTGTTAGGTTTTTTTGGATATTTTTTTTTTTGGATTAGGTCCTTTGGGCAATTGTAAAAAAGCTGAATGCCCTTTTAAGGGCAATGCCATACAAATGGGTATCTTAGGATTTTTTAGAGTTAGGTTTTTTTTATTTTTGGGGTTTGATTGGGTGGGAAGGTTTACTTTTGTGCGGTAGGTTTTTCAGTAAATTGTAATGGCAGCACTATGGAGAGTGCAATAACGCATTTTTCTTGGTCTTAGTTTTGCACCCTATTTAGCACAAAACTCGTAATCTAGGTGATAGTTAACAACTATCTCAAAAGTGAGTACACCCCTCACATTTTTGTAAATATTTTATTATATCTTTTCATGTGACAACACTGAAGAAATGACACTTGTTAAGTAGTGAGTGTACAGCCTGTATAACAGTGTAAATTTGCTGTCCCCTCAAAATAACGCAACACACAGCCATTAATGTCTAAACCGTTGGCAACAAAAGTGAGTACACCCCTAAGTGGAAATGTCCAAATTGGGCCCTATTAGCCATTTTCCCTCCCCGATGTCATGTGACTCGTTAGTGTTACAAGGTCTCAGGTGTGAATGGGGAGCAGGTGTGTTAAATTTGGTTTTATAGCTCTCACACACTCTCATACTGGTCACTAGAATTTCAACATGGCACCTCATGGCAAAGAACTCTCTGGGGATCTGAAAAAGAGAATTTTTGCTCTACATAAAGATGCCCTAGGATATAAGAAGATTGCCAAGACCCTGAAACTGAGCTGCAGCACAGTGGGCAAGACCATAGAGCGGTTTCACAGGACAGGTTCCACTCAGAACAGACCTCACCATGGTTGACCAAAGAAGATGAGTGCACATGCTCAGCGTCATATCCAGAGGCTGTCTTTGGGAAATAGACGTATGAGTGCTGCCAGCATTGCTGCAGAGGTTCAAAGGTTGGGGCGGTCAGCCTGTCAGTGCTCAAACCATATGCTGCACACTGCATCAAATTCATCTACATGGCTGTCGTCCCTGAAGGAAGCCTTTTCTAAAGATGATGCACAAGAAAGCCTGCAAACAGTTTACTGAAGACAAGCAGACTAAGGACATGGATTACTAGAAACATGTCCTGTGGTCCGATGAGACCAAAATAAACTTATTTGGTTCAGATGGTGTCAAGCGTGTGTGGCGGCAACCAGGTGAGAAGTGCAAAGACAAGTGTGTCTTGCCTACAGTCAAGCATGGTAGTGGGAGCGTCATGGTCTAGGCCTGCATGAGTGCTGCTGGCACTGGGTTGCTACAGTTCATTGAGGGAACCATGAATGCCAACATGTATTGTGACATACTGAAGAAGAGCATAATCCCCTCCCTTTGGAGACTGGGCCGCAGGGCAGTATTTCAGCATGATAATGACCCCAAACACACCTTCAAGATGACCACTGCTTTGCTAAAGAAGCTGAGGGTAAAGGTGATGGACTGGCCAAGCATGTCTCCAGACCTAAACCCTATTGAGCATGTGTGGGGCATCCTCAAACGGAAGGTGAGGGAGCGCAAGGTCTCTAACATCCACCAGCTCCATGATGTCGTCATGGAGGAGTGGAAGAGGGCTCCAGTGGCAACCTGTGAAGCTCTGGTGAACTCCATGCCCAAGAGGGTTAAGGCAGTATTGGAAAATAATGGTGGCCACACAAAATATTGACACTTTGGGCCCAATTTGGACATGAGGGGTGTACTCACTTTTGTTGCCAATGGTTTAGACATTAATGGCTGTGTGTTGAGTTATTTTGAGGGGACAGCAAATTTACACTGCAATACAGGCTGTACACTCACTACTTTACATTGCAGTGAAGTGTCATTTCTTCAGTGTTGTCACATGAAAAGATATAATAAAATATTTACAAAAATGTGAGGGGTGTACTCACTTTTGTGAGAAACTGTATATCATGAAAAAAAAATGAAATATCTAAAATATAAAAACCTGAGTTATAAAAAAATATTTTAGTAGTGGTGTCCTGTTTAAGGTGTATGAAGTAAACTTGCCTTTGTCTGAAAAAAACTTTTTGGTTAGTATCATTAACTGTGATAATTGCATACTTCTTAACAGTTAAAGCTAAAGAAGAAGCGTGTTATCTTGTAGTAAGCTGTATGTGCTTTTGCTCCTCTTACACTAGCATGACATCAGTGTTGCAAACATTATGACTTTAAGTGATATATTTACAATTAACATGGTGGTGCATTATTCCTGCTTTCTCTCTTTTAGATGGCCTATTAAAATATAGCATTTCTATGAAGAGAGACAGTGTATTATCATAAGGGCACTGATTGTGACTAGAATTTCCAATTTAAAGATGGCAACCTTTTAGAAAGAAAGGTATTTATGAGACTAGGGGCCCAATTCTCAAAAATGTGATGGTATCAATGGAGAGAAATCATCAGCATATTTTATTAAGCATTAAATTGTAAAATAAGTATATAGAAGAAAAAAAGGAATTCTTTGCCGTTGTAAACGTCCAGTTTATTTATTCACGTTAAAAAAGTAGAGACATAAACGTGTGTGTTATTGTAAAATAAGTGTCTCTCCTTCATGAACAGCATATTAGTGAACATCTCTTAATAAGATACTCAGTTCCGAAGGTAAAAATTGCCTTTAAGAAACAATTCCTTAGGCGCCTTGTGAAACTGAGGCATCTCAGGCATCTTTTTTGATCTTGCCAGACCAGAAAGCTTTAGAGAATCGGGCCCTAGGATGGACAGGGGGATTTTCTTTTAAATAAGGAACTACCCTCATAATAAAGAAACAGTTGTGAGACATGGATTCACTGGCAGAATAATATGATAGATATGGGGCCCCATTTACTACATGATGTGTGGACAATGTTCTCAATTTGAGGACCTATCTGCACGGCTTTGTGATGAATGAGCAGACTCTGCGGACTCTGTACATCCACTGCCCATATGTACCATTACACACTCAAGCAAGTGTGTAATTCCACCTCCTTCTCTTGCACAACTAATGGCAGGAGAGAAGGGCCTGACAATCACCTCAAGCGAGCATGTTCAGGTTGACTTCAATCTGCCACCAGAGTTGTAAGGAGCAGCGGTCTGATGATCGCTTCTTCTTACATTGCAGGAAGTAGGCTCACATGTTTGAACTTGGCCCGCAGGTAAGTTTACAGTCTTATGCATTTTGGCCTCACACTTTGTAAACAGATCTTAATGAGGTCCAGATTTAAATAGGTTAAACACATTTTATTGGAAGATTAAATTGCCATTAAAAAAAATCAACAATTTTGGATTTAATGGCATATTGTTTTCAATGGATAAACTATAGGCTATACAGCCTGTCGTAGTGGTATATTTTTTTATACATAGTATAAGCAATAAAGGAGAGTAATGTTTATTTGGGATTATACCCTTAAACATATATTTTTTTCAACATTCTATTTTTAAGAGAAAAGTACCTGGAAAAAAAAACAAATAAAGAAAATAGGTGCATCAATATTATTATTATAATAATTTTTTGTCACAATAATTTGTTGCAATAAACAGGGTCTTAAAATACAAAAGCTTGTTGACTTACAATTTCTATTTTTGTGTGACATTATTCTATGGTATAAATCCAATTTTACAGATATATTAATGAACAGTTATGGACATAATCTCATTCCCCAGTAAATATCATGATTTTAGTACTGAAATCTGAGCTCTTTAAAAGTGGTTATAAATGTAAATATGACTACACATAGATTTTATGTTAAGTACCTTATCCATATCTATGTGGTCTGGAAAGTTGAATGTAAATATTTATTGGAATTTAAGATGTCCCATTATATACATATATTGTGCAGAATATCATTTTTTTTCTTAAGTAATCGTATTTCAATAAATTCCACAATTGCCCAGAGTCTTATATAAGTTTACCACATATTACAATAATGGTATTTTATCCCTTCAAAATTTCCTGTTCATAAAAATATTTATTTATGTATGCTTGAAAACTTGTTTCCTAATCCAAAGCATGTGATGATAACATTTTAACTTGATACAGCACTGTTCTATAATTAAGTCTGCAATGGTAAAGTAATAAGGGCAATATTAAAGGTACATTCCTGATTTAGAAAGAGCATGCAATTTTAAACAACTAAATAGTCTCCGTAGCTGCTGATTGATGGCTGCACATAGATGCCTTGTGTGATTGGCTCACCCATGTGCATTGCTATTTCTTCAACAAAGGATATTTGAAAACTGAAGCAAACTTAATAATAGAAGTAAATTTGAATTTTGTATAAAATGGTATTCTATATCTGAATAATGAAGAAAAAAATTGGGTTTCATGTCCCTTTAATATGGGCAAAATTATCAACTGAGACAACTTATACCCAGTAATTGCTTTTTGGTTGGTAAAGACATACCCCACAGTTCTTTTGGTTGACCTGGACATGCATCCATATGTGTACAAACAAAAAGTTGTTTTATTTTTAGCTTAGGAACATTACAAACTTGTTATACCTTTAATAAACATGTTAAGTATATTAAAAAAAATTTTTTAAAAGGATATGGGACTCAAAATTAAACTTTTATGATTCAGACAGTGAACAATTTAAAAAGCAAACAAATTGTCAAGGTATGTCTATCTCAGATTTTGGTGTCCTTTTTTTAAAACTGGACAATGGTGGATGGGGCATACTGAAGTAGACTCAGAAGAGTGCATGCATCTTAAGCAATATGTGGCAGCAGTGTGTGTAGCAATCTTATACAAGCAACCTGTAGAGGGAGCTTTAGAGAGCAGTATCTTTAGACACTGTTTAATAAAACTGTATGGTAAACCTAAGCTAGTGACCATATAGCTAGCTAGAAGTACTGTTTGATGAAGACAGTTTGAACAAATTATCTTTCTCTGTGTCTATATAGGAGATATCCAACCAGTGTTCACAGGAGTAGTAAGCAAAGGCAGAGCTGTGAGTGTTCTCTGCTATCATTCAGCCTCCCTCCACAGGTTGCTTGTATAACATGGCTACACACACTGCTGTCACGTAGGGCTCAATAAGCGTGCACACTCCTGATCATACTTTAGAACAATACAGTGTAAGTATCTTTACCTAACCACACATCCTTAAAGGGATATGAAACCCCCAAAAATATTTTGTAATCTAGACAGAAAAAAAACATTTTAAAAAAGTTTCCACTTTACTTCTTTTATCAAATTTGCTTTGTTCCCATGGTAGTCTGTGTTGAAAAGAAACCTAGGTAGGCATTTGGAACACTACATGACAGTAAAAAGTGGTACTGCCATCAAGTGCTTTAGCAAATGAATAACATTCTTGCAAAGATGTTGCCATAAAGTGCTCCTGAAATGGGCTTGCTTCTGAGCATATATCTCTGCTTTTCAACAAAAGATAGCAAGGGAACGAAGAAAAAATGAAAAAGTAAATTGGAAAGTTGTTTGAATTTGCTTGCACTATCTGAATCATGAAAGAAAAAAATTAGGTTTCATATCCCTTTAATTCAACGTGTGAGGCGGGTAAAATGGCCATATATATATATATATACACACACATCTTAGTTCTGTATTGAAGCCAATATGTACAAAGTACAAGGCCATATTAAGGTATTATTGACTAAAAGCTTACTCTCAGTTAACTGTACCTTTAAATAAACATATCATAGGTAAACAAATGTAGTGTTTTCCTGATACTGTGCTTCTCTCATGATAAATATTTAAGACTAAAAATAAATAATTAAGCTATGTACATAAATGTATATTTGTCAGTGAATTAAGTCTTTGCAGAATGAAATTAGCTCACAAAAGGTGTGAGCTCAGTCTAAAACACCTGACAGATCACTTCCACCATCTTAAGCACTTTAAAATATGCTCATTTACCATTGTTGCAGCGGTTCCCAGGGCAGCACATGCCATCCCTATGACAACGTTTCTTCTTCCTTCTGCAGACCATGCATGAGGAAGGAGCCTGGTGAGGATTGTAGCAGTACCTTCCAACTTCACACTCTTTATCACTGATGCAGGGATAGGCCTGTAAATTAAAAAAAAGGCACTAAACATCCATACTTTTTGATTGTAAAAGCAAAAAGAAGTTAATTCGTATACAGCAACTTTGCTGTCGATTTTACTTATTCTATTCAGATGTGGGCAAAATAGTTGGGAAACAGTCTTATTTGGCCACTGCAATTTGTTAGTAGTCCATGCATATATCAGAGCTCAAAATTTCCACTGGCCCATTAGCCATTGGTGAGTGGAAATTTAACAGTGGCGAGTGAAATTTAGTGAGTGAATGTTGGGCTACCTGCTACAAATATTAAAGGATATAATATACCTCTAAAGCTATAGGGACCCCATTAGATCTTAGACTGTTACTTTTGAGACGGTAAACAGCAGCAGATTGAGAGAGATTGGAGAGGAAAAGTGATAGTGTAGTAAAATATAGTGTTAAGAAAGAGTGAAGAGAAAAAAAAGTAAAAGTGAAGAGATATGAGAGAGGGGAGAGAAAGATATTGGGGCCAATTTATTAAGGTTTGCCGGAAACAGGAGTTAAGAAGCAGTGGTCTTTAGACCGCTGCTCCTAAACTCGTACGCCTCCTCTGAGGCTGCGGACATCAATCCACCGAAATCTCATACGATTGAGTTGATTGACACCCCGATTGGCCGCAAATCTGCAGGGGGCGGCATTGCACAAGCAGTTCACCAGAACTGCTTGTGCAATGTTAAATGTCGACAGCGTATGCTGTCGGCATTCAGCAATGTCGGGTGGGCATGATCCGCTACAACGGATCATGTACATCTGACTGTTAATAAATCGGCCCCATAGCCTGACAGAGAAGGGAGGAGGTAAAAATAGAGATTGAAGAGAGGAGGCAGTGGAGAAAGATAGATGAGAGATGATAGCTATATAACAATTTTTCCAGGTCTGCTATGACCTCACATTAATGTCAACACTCTCTGCATTCTCTCAGTTCAACAACTTCCTTTTTCTGTCCAGCTGTTGTCTTCTCCAGAACCCTATTTGATGCTGCTAACTGCTATGCACCTATTTTTGTTAATTTATTACTGCTTGATGCAATATTTAATTACTGGTATAAAACAAAAATAATATTAAAATATTACTGCACAATAAGGTGTTCACATTGGCTAAACATATTCAAAGAGGGGTTCGGTTAGTGGGTGTGGTGTAGGTAGGTAGTGGTGGGATCAAATGTGGCGAGTAACATTTTGGGCTGGCTAGTAACTTAGGGCTTGAAAATTTGAGATATATATATATATATATATATATATATATATATATATATATATATATATATACACACCTGTATATATATATATATATATATATATATATATATATATATATATATATATAATATATATATATATATATATATATATATATATATATATATATATATATATATATAACACCTAGTGCTAGATTACAATTGGTGTGCTATCGGGTGTTCGTGACAGTTTGCATGCAATTTAAATTCCGCTCGTATTACAAGTTATAAGTATATGTAAACATGTGAGTGCAACAGGGTTTTATACTAGAATGATTAATGCGACTCAGTGCTCGACAAAAAAAGTGTTACAAAATACATTTAAAAGTACAGTAACACTACCTAATAAAAATTATTTTTAAAAATGCATAAAAAAGTTCTAAGGGTTCAAAGGTATGAGGTCCCAGTTAGAAAAGTAAGGACTGTAGGTATGAGGTCTCAGTTAGAAAAGTAAGGACTGTAGTATGAGGTCTCAGAAAAGTAAGGACTGTAGGTATGAGGTCTCAGTTAGAAAAGTAAGGACTGTAGTATGAGGTCTCAGTTAGAAAAGTAAGGACTGTAGTATGAGGTCTCAGTTAGAAAAGTAAGGACTGTAGTATGAGGTCTCAGTTAGAAAAGTAAGGATTGTAGTATGAGGTCTCAGTTAGAAAAGTAAGGACTGTAGGTATGAGGTCTCAGTTAGAAAAGTAAGGACTGTAGGTATGAGGTCTCAGTTAGAAAAGTAAGGACTGTAGTATGAGGTCTCAGTTAGAAAAGTAAGGACTGTAGGTATGAGGTCTCAGTTAGAAAAGTAAGGACTGTGGGTATGAGGTCTCAGTTAGAAAAGTAAGGACTGTAGGTATGAGGTCTCAGTTAGAAAAGTAAGGACTGTAGTATGAGGTCTCAGTTAGAAAAGTAAGGACTGTAGGTATGAGGTCTCAGTTAGAAAAGTAAGGACTGTAGGTATGAGGTCTCAGTTAGAAAAGTAAGGACTGTAAAGAGCTTTAACATAAAGATACATACATATACATGTCTAAATATATATATATGTATGTGCATTGGAGCCCTTTGCAGTCAAGCAGATGAAAACATAAAACTTCATATGTATGCAATATTTATATTTAATAATGTGATACATTGTATATTTATTGTAAATATTATCTATTTTAATGTTCTGCAAATAGCATAATATCTTCTATGTATTTTAAAATATATATTTCTATATATCTGTGTATATCTATGAAAATACTAATCAGGGGTTAAAAGCTACAAGCCCGAGGGGGCGGAGCTAGCCAGCCATGGAGCAAGACGTGTTTAGCTGAAGCTCCTGACTCTATATTCTTTCTAACAGAAGTTATCATTGAAAATCATCACCAAGGCTATGAGATTTAGCGTCTCAGTCGGAATAACAGCAGTTATTATGATAAAGAAGGGCTGGAGGACATACAGCTTAAGGGGATCCTACTTTCTTGCCGAGGATCACCCATGCGACCATGCTTATTACAGAATGGAGAGTTACCGAATAATATGGCTCCTCTATTGCAGTATACTGGTCGATAAGAATTTATATGATTAGATGCGACAACAATACTTGACATTCTAGCCCGCAGAGATAACTTTGCAAAAGACATATTAAGCTATAATAGAGCTGAACCTTTTTCAAGATGGCGATCGTCATTCTCTTATTGCGACAGCTGGAAACAAAACTGGATTTCTACTCCCTCGGGTTGCAAGAAGCTCTTATTACAGAAGGGAGTATAAACGGAGAGATAGACAGACCCCACACTAGGAAGCTACAATATGTGGCTAAATCATCAGCCGTTTCTTCCTCCCCCCCACCGCAAGTGGAAAATGGCGCTTGCCATTCATATATAGCCGATCACCAACCTAATACTTCAGCGGATATTGCCCGGTCTTCACAGAGGGCACAGATCCGCACGGTGAACCCGATCTCCAGCATCAACACTGACAGAAATTTTTCAGAGAGAGAGAGGGAGACTGCCGACCTGTCGATTCAAGATGGTGACGGGAACACTTTGACCGTTCCCCCAGTTAGAAATAGAGACTTAAAGGTCAGGTTGTATTCGGTGGGGAACACTGCTATCGGAGACCATTGGTACATTAGCCCAACAAAACCACAGAACAATCTCCAGTCGAGGGGTAAGCTTCTACTCTTACTGATGGCTGTACGGATGGTATTGCAGTCCGAGGGAGATGGCCATAGCTTTATAGAGGTCTCAGGTACAGAACTGCTAACAGAGATGCCTCATAGACTGGGAATTGGATAAGTGACTTTTGCGTTCTTAGGGCTGGGGGGTATCTACCTCTCGGAAGACCTAGAGACCCAAGATTTATCTCCATATAAACTGAATACTGTTTCAGGACCTGGTATATAACTTGTTCCCGCATATTCCCATATATACAGAGTGCTCAAAGTTGCTACCTAAAAGATGTTTGTTTTCTCTAGGTCAATGTAGTGATGTAAAAGTTATTTTAGTTAATATATTACTCTGCACCAATAGGTTTTTGTTATGGGTAAAATATGTCCATTACTTGTTTACCAATTACTCTAGATCTTGATAGTTTTAAAGTTTATTTCATAGGCCCTTATACATACCATACCCCTCAATGTACTTTATGCTAGTTACTTTGTTTTACTAGGCGGCTTGGTTTATCTCTGTTTGCACACGCTATATCTCTGATAAGTATTGATGGCATCTGCACAGAGCATATTTATCCTCTAACAACTGAGTCATTTATCTATAAATTTGGGTCCCTACTATATGTATAGGTTATGAAAGTTATTGGTAAGAGTTTATAATTCACTGAAGAAATTTCTATTAATGTTAATATTCATTTAGTTCAACACAGTATACAGTCACACTATACGACCCGCACTGATATATACTTATAGAAGTCTATGTTAATATTTTTATGTTTAGAGGTTCTGTTTACTAAAACTAAAAAATTGCAAGCCTGGAGTATTTCCCTTCAAGACTGGTTACCAAGAGATGAAACCTCATTCTTTAATTAGCCCCAGATTGCCCACGTCCTCAGATGCTACTTATGTTCCGTGGTCCTTTATGCCATATTTCTTGCCCAGCACTGTATATTTTGTGCACTAGGGTTGGAATTGTGTTGTGGCCTTGGGATATAGGTGTTATCTATTTTCTTATGCTAAAAAGGATACCCCAAGTTGATATCATTGCTTATATTTAAATGCACTTCAATAGGGCTCCTATTCAATAACATAAGCTTGCTCCAGACAGGTAACCTTTTCTTGGTATATCACTGACATCTGTCAAGGTTATACTTTCAAATCATTCTAAGTTAGAAAGTTCACTCTAGACACCCTAATTGTGAGTCAGGATGTTGCAGTATACATGGATAATGTATGTTTACTTAGAAGGGTTCGGTATACTAATCTAGGCTTGTTCTGCTGGTTGCGGCCGGGCCAGTGGAATTGGCATTATACGTAAATAATACAGAAGGGACTCCTCTCCTTCCTTTCCCGCCGGTACTTGTTGCCTGCGGGTCATACCCCTACTCCCTTTTCCCTTGTCGCCGGTAGATGGCATCTCCCCAGGAGAGGAGCTCCTCTAGAAGCACTTTATATCTCGTTTTATTCTATGTTTTATATTACCTACCTTATATCTCATGTTACATACATCCTGATACTCTACTAAGAGAATAATTGTTCCAGAATGTAATCTGACCCGTATTATACACAAAAACCCAGAATATTTGAGCAGGTTTCTACGCAAGCGTATGTATAGAGTTCAGCTATAAGGATGACAGCCTGGAAAGTTTGTAAATTCTAATAGCATCTATAGCTCCGTCCCCCGCCCTCATAGCTATAATCCACTCTTATATTAGGTGGATAAATAAGCGGTATTAACCCGCTACAAACATCACTTTGCCATAAGTTGCTCTTAGTCTTTTGTTTATCATGAAAATGAGGCTCTTTGCCCCCTGTTCACGTGTATCTAATAGGAGCAACTTGTTATGATTCCCTATAATTTGTCAATCCTTCAAAAATAAATACACCTCTATTATAATTAATATATCACTCTATAGGAAGTATAACTTACCAGGGTTGTTTAAATTCTATCATTTTATCATTTTATTATGTATCTACATAGGAAACAAAACAAAATAGAAAAGAGGGAACGCCAGAACGTGATTATTTTATATTATACTGGAGACTTTAGGAATGTACAAGCCTGTGATGTATAATGTATTTACTTTTTGTATAATGTTTATTGTGCTTTAATTTTGTACTCCTGGTATCCCTCAATAAAAAACTTTGATTTTCAAAAAAAAAAGCTACAAGCCCAGAGGAAAAAAGTTACTAGTCTACTCAATGTTAAAGATAGGAAAAAGTCAAATTTCTAAGTCGTCCCAGACTAGTGGACCACTAGAAATTTTAAGTCTACTATATATAATCATGTAAATATATATAGGTATACATATACATTTCTGCAAGAATCCATCATATATATATTTAAATAGTTCTTAAAGAATAAATACAACATATTCTGCTATGTACAGGACATCAAATTATGAAATATGCAATATTATCTTCTTATGTTGTGCTTTTAAATAAACACAATCATGTTTGTGGGACTTGTGGGTGTTAGGTCATTTTTCAACATTTTTTGGCCCCATTGAAGTCAATGGGGTCAATTTATTATATGTCGAGCGGATATGATTCGCTGTAGGTACAGTCCACCACCTAGAAGGTGGCGGAGAAGTTAAGGAGCAGCGGACTTGAGACCGCTGCTTCTTAACTTCAGTTTCCGGTGAGCTGGAAACTACAAGGGTAGAAAGCAGCATCTGCTTCTTATTAAATCTTCCCCAATGGGAGAATGCGATTTTGCATTTGCGACTTCTCACAATCTATTTGTTACCGCAACTTTGCGAATACGAGAGCACAGACTTTTTACTTTCAACTCGTAATATGAGTGCAAATCTCAGAGGTGCTAAAAATTACTTCTAGCGTTTTAACACTCGTCCGCAAGCACAAACTACCGCTCCACTAATAATCAAGCCACTAGTTTCCATTGCTGTTGTAAACTTTGCAAATTGGTGCAAGCATAAAACATCTCCATAGACTTTAATTAAAGGATTACTTTCTGCTATAATTTTTAAGCTAAACAACTAACATATTAAAGTTAATAAACATTAATTAAAACCTACTGACCTATATTTTCTCCAAAACGAAGATTCATAACGTTCTAAAAGTTATATCTTTTATTTGCCGATGATGTCACGTTATCCTGCCCACTATTTTAAGCACTGCATGTTTAAAATACTTAAACCAATAACTTTGTGTTTAAAGCGCCATTTTGAAACCTAGGTATTGTAAACGGATTGGTACAGAGCAAAGGATACCCACGGACTGGGTTTGGAAGAAAATTAAATTTTCAGACAAGATTTCTGATATACGGCAGAGATATGTTAATGAAATGCTATTGATAAAAAGCGTATTTGGGGTAGTTAGTTAGTAACAGGCATAGAAAATATTTACTTACAGTGGCCCTTTAAGATACTTGTTACCACCAGTTTACACAGTTTGCAACACAAATGGAAACAAGAACCTTGTAATTTACTAAACTTTTTCTGTTGCCTTGCAATAAATTAACATACCACTTAAAGGGACAGTAAAGTCAAAATTAAGCTAACATAGATTAGATAGAGCATTGAGCTTTAAACAACTTTCTAATGTACTCCTATTATCAGTCTATTATCAGTCTTGGCATCCTTTGCTAAAGAGTAACCCTAAGTGAGCTGAGGAGCCTGCATGTGTCCTTGGCCATCTTGTTTATAGCAATGTTATACATAGTTACAAACAGTCAGCCATAGAATGCTCAAAAAAATTTATGCATGCTCCTATGCACCAATCAGTTTGTCTAGATGTACTCTTTAACAAAGGATACCAAGAGAACAAAACAAATTTGACAATTGAAGTAAAATGGAAAGTTGTTTAAAGTAGCATGTTCTGTCTGAATCATTAAAAGTAAAAAACTGTCTTTACTGTCCCTTTAAGTGGGAATTACTTTCTGACTTTATTAAAATCACAATTGTTGTATTTGTTTTTCAATGGCCAATCTCTCCAAACCCCAAGCACTGTTTGAAAGAGTCAATCCCAATTTATTACAGGAATAGACTAGGCTTGATACGGTCATTTTGTAGCATAACTTACATTGTTTTGCAGTATCTACATTATTATTGTTAGCCAATTAAGTGAAAAATATATACTATTGTTAGGCTTGTTGTGAGTTCAATTACAGAAAAAGGAGGCAAAATAAATAATGAACATACATTGCAATGTATTTTCACTGCACATTATTAAACATTTTATATTAAATATCTCAAAGGGTTTAACGTCCCTTAAATGGCTTTCTATTTTTGTTACCCAATACAAGTGCTTAAAAAGACATAGGGGAACAGTACCAAAAGTCTCAACTTGGAGTTACACTAGTAGTGTTAGGGGTTTGGAGAAAGCACAGTTTAAGATAGTTCACATGATATCTGTGGTAAATCTATATTACAACTGTACTGTATTGTTTCAGGGTTATAGTTATCCAACAAGTCAAACTAGGATAGATTATGGAAATAACTTTTTCTGGAACTTTTTTAAGATTTCACGATTCTAGTACTGTGCACTGGTTTTCATTATTTGGAATGACTGGAATGTCAATCCCAGAAGAATAGAAATAGCACTTATTTGTGTAAATTTAGAAGTATGCAAATAAATGACCAATAATAAAACTAACATCCCTAAGGTTCTAGGCATGTCCTTTCTAGCAGCTGGAAAATAATAATATTACAGTGTGTAAAATGAATGCGTTGAAACCAATATTTGTTTAACTTTTTTTAAGAGAAGTGAAAGGTCAAAGCACAGATTGTTTGTCCAAACACTGGCTCCATAACTAGCTATTTACTAATAAAGACACTGAGATAAGGTTACTACCATTAAAGTGAAGGTCAATTTTGATGAATTAGTACCCGGTTTTTAATAATCCTATTAAAAATAAGGCCACTTTAATTCATCAAAATTGACATTTCACTTGTTTCTTCAAAAACTTACCTTTTAATCCTGACAGCCGCTGCAGTGCTTCCTCCGCCCGTCGTAAGTCCTCTTTGCGGGTCCAAAATGACGAATCCGGCTTCCTTCAATCACGGCATTGCCTCAGGCCATAATTCCCCCGGGGGGAAGCCATGATTGGAGGAAGCCGGAGTCGTAATTTCTGACGTACAAAGAGGCTTCCGACGGCCGGGGGAATCGCTGGAGCAGCTGTCAGGATTAAAAGGTAAGTTTTTGAAGAAAACAAGTGAAATGTCAATTTTGATAAATTAAAGTGCCCTTATTTTAATAGGATTATTAAAAACCGGGCACTAATTCATCGAAATTGACCTTCACTTTAAAGTGAATGTCAACTTTTACGAATGAAAGCCCTGTTTTTAAAAATACTATTAAAAACAGGGGCACTTTCATTCATGAAAGTTTACATTGAAGCCATTCTTTTAAAATACTTACCTTTTATTCCTAGCAAGCGTAGAACACTGGAGCAGCGATTCCTCTGTCTCCAGGACGCCTCTTCTTACTTCAGAAATGACGAATCCGGCTTCCTCTAATCACGGCGTGGCCTCAGGCAATGTTTGCTCTGGGGGGGAAGCCGTTATTGGCGGAAGCCGGATGCATGATTTCAGACGTAAGAAGAGACTACCTGGAAGTGGGGGAATCACTGCTCTGGTGTTTCACCCTTGCTAGGAATAAAAGGTAAGTATTTTAAAAGATTGGCTTCAATGTAAACTTTCATGAATGAAAGTGCCCCTGTTTTTAATAGTATTTTTAAAAACAGGGCTTTAATTTGTGAAAGTTGACATGTGAAAGATACCATTTTCTGTAGGAGAAGTTATGCACAATATTTAAATAATGCATAATTTTATTTGGTTTCATACATAAACAGATGTGTATATAGATAAATGGATGAACATATACTGTAGATCATAGATAGACAGAGAAAGAGAGATAGGTTAGATTATATACAGTATATATATATATATATATGTATATATTTATCTATATATACAGAGCGAGAGAGCGATACATGCACACACATAGCTATATATTTAAATATTTAGGGCTCCATGTACGAAGCAGTGTAAGCTGCTCCAGAGCCCTTGTGGGGTAGGTTCGCTGCGTCTTACACTCTTTGCCACCTCTGAGGTGGCAAAGAGAAATCACCAAGAGCTTGCTCACTCTCAGTGATTGACAGTCCCTTCTCTCTTGCAATTGGTTGTGTGAGTGAAGGGGCTGGTATCACACACACAGCAGAGTGTGTAATGATACATACGGGCCAGAGAGCCGACATTCATAGAGAAATTGGGCAGGGGAGAAGCAAAGTACAAACAAGCAAAAGCAGCCGGGAAAACTATTTGTTGAAATTGCAGCACTGGCTCAAGGGGCAAAAAAATTGTGTGTCTACAACTTCCCCAGTCCCACTAATGTTCACAAATGCCAGCCCCTCTAATAAAAAAAATCTATGCATCTCAACATTGTATTTCTTTGAATTTCAATAAAATTTAAAAAAAAAAAAAAATTTTTTTTTTTTTGGTGTCACCCCCTGGAGGGTGTCACCCAGGTGCGACCCGCACCCCCTGTGTGACGCCACTGAATGGACCTACAGATATGAATGAGACACTATTTACAGAACTTAAAGGGATAGAAAAATCAAAATTAAACTTGTATGATTCAAATAGTACATGTCATTTTAAGACACTTAAAATCACTTCTATTTTAAAATTTGCTTCATTCTCTTAGTATCCTTTTTGTAAAAAGAATGCGCACATATCCTACACTAGTGGGAGCCAGCTTATGATTGGTGCCTGCACACATTTGTCTCTTGTGATTGGCTAACTATATGTGTTCCGTTAGCCGCCAGTAGTTTATTGCAGTTCCTTCAGCAAAGGAAAACAAGAGACTAAATCAAATTTGATAATAGAAGTAAATTGGAAAGTTGTGTAAAATTGAATGTTCTATCCAAATCATGAAAGAACATTTTGGAGTTTCCTGTCCCTTTAAATTTACATCTGACCTTACTTTGCATTTTATATTGATATTCTATGTAAACCAATGCAGAGAATCCCATTTATTACGCTGTAGACTGTAGTAAGAGTACTTTTATTATATTAATATATTTAGCATGTTACAAAAGAGAATAAACTTTCTAATCTTTTGCACGATTATGAGTCATGTAAATTCTATTAATAAACAACTTGAATTCTGAAAAAATATATTAAAGATGTATTGAAAACAAGAAAGTATGTAATTCAATTGACATCAATTGATCAGTGGTAACCAGTGCAATCAGTCTAGCTCAGAATTACGTCCATCACATGATCATAATACATTTCCAAGTACAAACCCATTCAAGCAATTGGAAAACATTAAAAAGCCTGGCCTCACGAATCTCATACTCAGGAGAAAGGTTTGCAAATCCAATGCCTTTTTGCTATAATAATTATATGTAAACAATTCCAAATTGAAAACAGCAGCATCTTCATGAAGACGAGTTTGCCCTGGAACCAAAACCATGAAATTCTATCTTCTATTAAAAGCGGGGCTGTAATGTCACACATGTTGAATCTATATTCCACCTCTAATCGAAAGCAAACCATGGGAAATGAAGAGAACGTTTTTTTCTCTTGTTACTCTTTCCTATTACTGTCTTAATATATTGCACAAATACTGTCATTTAATCTAAAAAGGCCCATGTAGAGACTTAAGATAAAGAAACAGCCAGTAGGCTGAAAATGATGGTGTTAAGAAATAAATTATTTCAGTTTTCAGAATGATACTAGGGGAATACACTTGGTAAACATAGATGGAGTTTTTAAATAGTTTTAGGAATTTAGGCTTCAGTACATGATGAATATTCATTTAGAGGAGATCATGTTGAACGATGCAAAGCAAGAAACTATCTAATTAACTAAAGATAAAGAATTGTCCATAAGCTTTTTTTATAGATTAGCATAAAAGAAGAATAACAAATAATGGTAACATTACAAGTGGAGCACTAATGATAGCGCAGGTTGCGCTATCAATATCGTGTGCCGGCACCCAAAACATTCTGGTATTACAAGTCAATGGTATGTGTTGCCCATGAGCGCAACACATAGCAGCTCTGAAAAAGTTACTGCAACTTGAGACCAGAATTAAATGGCTAGTATAAAAGCATAACAAAAAACATGTAAAAGATATTAAAATAAAATATTACATGCACAGTGCACACACACATATGTATATATATATTAGACATGTGCATGGCGAAAAAATTCGGTTCGGTTCGGATCGATTCAGAATTTTTCGAAGTTCGGTTCGGATCGATTCGAATTCGGAAAATTATGAATCGATTCGTTTCGGATTCGTTTCGGATTCATTCGGATTCGAAGAAATTCGGCTGGATTCGGTTCGATTCGGTTCAATTCGGTTCGTAAATTCGGCATTTCGGTAAGCGTTAGGTGGGATTAGACTAGTATTATACTGTATATTGGGTGTTAACCTAACATACTGTACAATACTAGTGTAATCCCAATGGCCATCCGAATTTACGAATCGATTCGGTTCGATTCGGTTAGATTCGGAAAATTCGGCAGAATTTTAATTCGGAAATTCGGTTCGATCCGAATCGCCGAATTTGCCGAATTTTCAGAATTTCCGAATCGAACCAAAACGAATCGCACATGTCTAATATATATATATATATATATATATATATATATATATATATATATATATATATATATATATATATATATATATATATATATATATAGCCCATCTGGTAGTATTTTTATAAAAATGTAAAGTTTTGCTTATTTTTTAATAACATTGTGCTGATTTTAAGACTACTAACATAATTAGTCTGCTCTTTTTGTTTACCCAGCCCCTTTTAGTGTCTCACTAAAGAGCGCTTCACTAATATTTGACACAGGCAATTCCTAAAATAAGTAACATTAGTGGTATAGCTATACATATGTAAACAATGATTATATGCAGATGTTAGATGCCTGCCTACTGTATTAACAGAAAGGGATCGTAATCACCTTTTCAACTACTATACAAAATCTGTATATCTGGTTAATATGATGAAAAAACTGTTGGTGAGTTGATTTTTGACATTTTGTTTTAAATATAGACTACATTTTGTAATGTGTTTGAAAACAGTATGCAACATAGACTAGTGCCTTGAAATGTTCAAGCAAGACATGTAAATGAGCTGATTGCATTTATTATATAGTATTGTGAATGAGATCTTGTTTTAAAAGCAAATGAAAGTATTATAATACTGAAAAAAGGGATTTGGGAGGTATCAATAAGTAAATTCCCAAGAGTGCTATGAAATCACCTCAATTATAGGAAGCCTTTTTGGCAGGATATAAGTACAATATTGACAACTTCAAATAAGTAGTGAATAGAAAAACAACAAAAAAAGATGCTGAATACTGTGACAATCAATTTATTATTACAAAAGAAAAAGTTTTTTTTTCCAAATTAATAAAAACCATATAACCCCATTCACACTGTTATTTTATTGTTGTTTAACAAAACAGTCATTCAAACACTCACTTAAACGAATACTGAACCCAATTTTATTTATTTTATGATTCATATAGAGCATGCAATTTTAAGCAACTTTCTAATTTACTCCTATTATCAATTTCCCTTCGATCTCTTGGTATCTTTATTTGAAAAAGCAGGAATGTAAGCCTAAGAGCCGGCAGCAAGCGCTACCCATGGTGCTGAACCGAAAATGGGCTGGCTTAAATTCCTGCTTTTTCAGATTCAGATACCAAGAGAATGAAGAAAAATTGATAATAGGAGTAAATTAGAAAGTTGCATAAAATTGCATGCTCTATATAAATCATGAAAGAAAAAAATTGGGTTCAGTGTCCCTTTAAAACACTT
The DNA here is from genome assembly GCF_027579735.1 of Bombina bombina. NCBI lineage: Eukaryota > Metazoa > Chordata > Amphibia > Anura > Bombinatoridae > Bombina > Bombina bombina. Next base: position 988,537,878 of record NC_069500.1, read on the forward strand.
AAACCATAGCCATTCCTATAGGTAATCTGCATTCAAAATTATTTATATGTGGGGGTGATCTAAATATTACGCTGAAAATTAAGCAAGTGTTTGATTTAATACAAATAAACTAAGCTTATACAATCCGGGAGCTACTATTAAAATTAGCATTACTGATGGCAAATGTTGCTAAAGAAAATTCTAATTAAATATACTCATTTAGAATATTGCCCCACACAGGTTGCGATTTCTAAATATGAGCATATATAAATAGCTATAGTAAGCAGTTAAAAAGAGAGACAATGCTCTCGGTAGACACCCCTGATGCGTGTTTCACTATAGCGTTCCCTCAGAGAAAGTGTACATTTCTCAGCAATAGACAGCCTCCCTACTCCTCCTCATTGTATATATATAAATTCCAGCTAGAACGAATCCTCCCTCCTGGTGCAGCTACCTGGGTGCAAATATAGCAAATAGAATAGTTCTCCAAAATATTAATTAATTAATTAATTAATTAATTAATTGTCTGTGTTAATTAATGTCCAATTAATTAACACAGACAATTAATTAATTGGACAAAGATGTGCTATTTTAACCCTTTGTATATAAGTACATATTGCTCATTACATACAATATACCCTTGAATGTCTAGGGGTAACCAACCCTATTTGCCAGAAAACTTGAGTTTAACACTTTCATTGCCTACATACATCCAAATAGAATATTATTAAGACAGTCAGTATTAGATACACATTAAACTTCTGATGGGATATAATGATAAAGAGAATGGAGGGACATTCTGCATAACTATTTCATCTGCAAATAGATTAGGATGTTTCTTTCTGTGAGCACAGGTGATCATGATCAAAGTTAACTGGATAAAAATAATGGTGAAAAAATTGTCATAGTTTTTCAAGTGTAATAAAACTTGGTTAATAAGTATACAACTCTAGGAGCCCAAGAGATGCTGACATACTTTTTATTTTATTTTTAACTTTTATAGGCATACATATTTTTTGAGTTATAACTGCTGCTCTCTCATACGCATAGGAGAAAATGTGTAAAGTCCCTTTATTTAGGTCTCATCATCACATGCAGAGCAATTTCATTTCCCATACCTGGCTACAAATAATGAAAAAAAGGGCACACTAAAACTCACAGAATAAAAACACATAATGTATGGCTTATTAATTTGCTTTAAAAGACTACACAAAATAAGAGAAGAATTAAATCACCGGTGGTTTAGTTTGTAATTACAATACTCTTCTCTTTTTGTTCTTAATTTGTACAAGTAGCAGCTGTTTTGAAAACAATACATATGCTGCAGTTTACTTACAAATTCAAACGTTCTGGTAGGAAATGTTGCAGTGCAAACAAGTTAAAGGGATATGAAACCCAATTTTTTTCTTTAATAATAATTCAGATAGAATATGCAGTTGTAAGCAACTTTCTAATTTACTCCTATTATTAATTTCTCTTTGTTCTCTTGGAATCTTTATTTGAAAAATCAGGAATGTAAGCTTAGAAGCCAGCCATTTTTGGTTTAGCACCCTGGGTAGTGCTTGCTGATTGGTGGCTACATTTAGCCACCAGTAAGCAAGCTATACCCAGTTTCTGAACCAATAACTTGTTTTAAATAAAGATACCAAGAGAACAAAGGAAAATTTATAATAGGAGTAAATTAGAAAGTTGCTTAAAATTGCATGCTCTGTCTGAATCATGAAAAAAAATGGGTTTCATATCCCTTTAAGGCATGCAGCCAGATTGATTATAAAAGTGATACCAAAGAGTTAACAGTAATATTCCTATTATATATCAGTGCAAATATTAAAAAATCTGATAGAAAGATGAATTATTACCTGCTTCTTTATTTTTCATGACTGAGTAATTACAATGGGTTTTACAAAGGTCTTACAAAATTTGAGATATTATTGCCATCTTAAACTGTAAATTCATGATGTGGGCATTCAATGGCTTTTTTTCATAATAATGTTACTCTAGAGTTATTATTTTTCTTAAAAACCTCCCTCTCTCTGCCTTTGGATTCTGTGTTACTACATTTTAACTGGTTTCTAAAAAGGCTTCCTCCAGAGCAATGCTGAAAGCTGTTAAATTGTATTTTATGGAAAGTAATGCTAAAACTAAGTAGGTTTTTAAAGAAGTTGTTGATACATATTAAAACTTTTATACCTAGATAAAAAGCACCACTGGTATTACAAGTTGAAAGTAAACACGATCGCTTGAGCCCAATCACGATTTACGCTAGAATGATTATCTTGTCCTCAGAGCTCTGGTTAACTGTTTTGTGAAACTAAGAAGTTGTGCAAAGCACACCAAAAATACATTATAAAGTAAAGTTACACTCACAATAACACCATCTAATAATAAAAATATTACACAAAATAGTTATAAGGGCACAATGATATGAGGTCTCAGGTGTTAGAAAAAAAGGCAGGCAAAGGGCTTTAACATTAAGATACATACATATATATGTATGTGTGTGTATATATAAATATACAGTATATATATATATATATATATATATATATATATATATATATATATATATATATATATATATAAAAAAAATATATGTGTATTTTTTATTTATATGTGTATATATGTATTTACAGACATATATACAGATAAATAAATATGTACACACATAAGACATAAATAAGTGCATTGGAGCTTTTTGCTGTCAAGTAGATAAAAACATATTTATGCAATATTCATATTTAATAAAGGTTTTAATTATATATTTACTGTAAAGATTTCACATTCTTATGTTCTTCTGCACATAGCAGAATATGTTCTATGTGTTTCTAAATAGATATTCTTATGTATATATATATATATATATATATATACCTATATATATATATATATATATATATATATATATATATATATATATATATATATATATATATATATATATATATATATATATATATATATCTCATATATATAAAAAAAATCAAATTATGTTTGTCCGAAGCTGTAATGCGCAGTAGAAACTGAGCAAGAACAAACATACCTGGCCATAAGGAAGGATCAGTCACTGAGGATCAGACAGCAGAGAGGGTGGACCGGATCGGGGGTGGCCGACAGTAACGGGCATGGCGGGGGCATGACCGGACAGGAGCGCGGGCGGTTGGGATATATATATATATTTTACCTACAAAATTATATATTATTTCTGAATAAATAGAACATATTCTGCTACATTGTAATGTGAAATATTCATATTTTCATGTCGGGTTACTGCACATGAGAATATGCGATCAATTTGCAGAGTTAAATTATTGTTATTATTAGAGCACCAACAGATTCTGCCGCGCTAGTAATTAAAATAAATAATAAAGTATATTGCACAGTTTTTTACTAGGCATAATGAACCATTTTCAGAAAAAACAACCAAGTTTAGGTCTCAAATCAGTCATTTCAAGTTGCATATTCTTCATATACTGACACTTACACCTCAAGATCATTACTACAAAAATGTTTATTTATGCAGACAGTAAATAAAAACAGTTGTGGTTTGTTGTTGGAACAATCTGAAAAGGCAGAGAAAATTACTTAAACTTTTCCAATTCAAAGAATCTTGCAAAGTGTCTTATACCTTTATCTGTTTTTTTCCGATGTATATGACTCAAAGTTAAAGGGACACTACACCCAAAAATTTTCTTTCATTATTCAGATAGAAAATACAATTTTAAGCAATATTCCAATTTATTTCAATTATCTAAATTGTTTAATTATTTAGATATCCTTTGTTGAAAAAATAGCAATGCACATGGCTGAGCCAATCACACGAGGAGTTTGTGTGCAGCTACCAATCAGCAGCTACTGAGCATATCTAGATATGCTTTTCAGCATGGAATATTAAGAGAATGAAGCAAATTAGATAATAGAAGTAAATTAGAAAGCTGTTTAAAATTGCATGCTCTTTCTAAATCATGAAAGAAAAAAATTGGGTTTCATGACCCTTTAATGGACTTTGAATCCAAGGTGCATTGAATTGTATGCTTGCATTCATTTAAATGACCTGTATTGGCTATACATAGATGTTTAGAAAAATATTGAAAGGTTATATGGCATTGAATAATTACTAGAAAATTAAGGTTCCACTTAGTACCACAATATTAACCCATTAACAACACAGACATACTCTGGATGTTGCATGTCCTAAGGGGTTTTACCCCCTGTAATAGCATAAGTCTCTGCAATAGTGGTGAGACGTGCTATTGCTACATTTTTTCATTCCCTGAGGCATTCACAAATAGTGTGGTCAGCGAGACTTGCACTATTTAACCTCTTAGAATAAAAATTCCAGCTGTTGTTAAGGGGTAAAAGGAAAATACATTTTGGAATTTAGAATAGATAAGCCAGTGACTGTGTCTATGATCTTTTACATACCTACTATATTTCACAATAAAAATCATATATAAAAAAACAATACTTGCACATAGACAGAAAAACCTAACTCCAGCATTGCTGATAGCACACCAAACATTACAGTCAGACTGATACACATAACGTGTTTCAACACATCCTGCAGTCAGATAAGCCAGCAGTTTAAATAGTCCCAAAGACCAATCTTACAAAGAATACTTGAAGGGACAGTAAACTCAAAATTATACCAAGAGAACGAAGCAAATTTGATAACAAAAGTAAATTGGAAAGTTGATTAAAATTGCATGCTCTAACTGAATTGTGAAAGTTTAATTTTGACTTTACTGTCCCTTTAATTAACATATTATTCTGACGACCAAACACATTAAAACAGTATAAGTAGTAAACATTGTGTTCATTATTTAAATGTTTCACAATTATGCAAAGTTTGTATATAATTAATAACAATACAAGGTAAAATAAACATTAAAATCCTTATGATGCTCATTTTTATATAATAAAATTAAACATAGATATACGAGCATAAAACAAATATTTGTTTGAGCACATTTATATACATTTTCAAATGCTCTCTTTTAGAAGCAACATTGAAAACAGATATGTTAATGTCCGTTTAAGTTTAAAACGAAAAGGAATAATACTAAATGATCTCAGATAGAAAGCTGTATTTCTATGGAACTTTATTTCAACATTACTGCAGCATCTGGAATGCAAAATGACATTGATATCCCTAGATACGATGTGCTCAGTTAGCCAGAAAATAAAGAAAATGTACAACATTTTCTAATACAAAACATTGACTGCTTTTATAAAGAAACCTGGAAATGAGTCTTTCATATTGAGCCAGAAGATATAATACTGGGGGCTATATTCGTAGTTCAGCAAAATCTGCAATTTGTCTATAAAGTATGGCCCAAATTTACTGAGAGAGATGCCAAAAACACATACACTTGTGATGTTACTTCATTGCTTGTGGCTGTCCTTATAGACTATTTTTGCATATAATTATCTTACACTATTTTCCTCAGGGCAGCATTTATTCCATATTTATATATTAGTTTTTATTTTCTATCTATTATAACTGTATATTTACAAAGGCAACAAAAATAATTCTGCAAAAGAGAATAGGGGAGCATTAGTAAAGACAAAAATGATTGTAATAATAGAAGCAAAGCATGCTGGTCTTACAGTTTTTGGTGTTAGCCGTACTTTTAGACTTAATACTTAAGAAACATTGCATAGAGGTGTAATGAATTAGAGCATGTTGGTTTTTCATTACCGGTTCTACAGTATATAATTATGTGTTTAATCCCCACAAAGGGGTTAAACACATAAGCAAAGTCCCGACTGTTAAATAAAAGCATTGCAGCTTCTGAACCAGATGTGACCTGCAAGACAATTAGGAACAAAAGTTATACAACCCACCATTCACCAGCTATGTTCTGCTTGGAAGCTGAAATGCTTCCAACATCCGAGCCTTTGGGGGGGGAGTCTAGGCCTAGATTACAAGTGGAGTACAAGAAGAATACAATCACTATATAGCGCTAATACCGTTTGGGTAAAATCCATACCGCTTGCATCTCTGCGCTCATATTATAAGACAATGGTTAGCGCAATAATCATCCACTATTTATGTGAGATATCACAGGTGCGTAATTTCCTTCAGATAATAGATTTATAGGAAGCCCTGCTCTAAAATTCATGTTGGAAAATGCTGGAGTGCAAACCTAATGGATAACAAAAATTCAGCTCAAGTAGTAGAGGGATTTTTTAAGTTACAAGTTTTGAATGCACAATAGCAAATGCTAACATTTAATACCTGATTTTCAAAAGAATTAAGAAAGAAAGTGGCATTTTGTATATCTCAGAAGTATAGAACTTAACAAGTGAACTTGCAATACGAGTACACGTAACACACTACTACCTTTTTGTGCTTGCCATGTAAAGTATAAGGTGCACTGCACATGCATTGGATACATAAAATACTTTGACTAAAGGGAAAGTCTAGTCAGAATTAAACTTTCATGATTCAGATAGGGCATGTAATGTTAAACAACTTTCGAATTTACTGTTATTATCAAATTTGCTTTGTTCTTTGTTAAACGCTAACCTAGGTAGGTTCATATGGTAATTTATAAGCCCTTGAAGGCCACCTCTTATCTTATTGCATTTTGGCAGTTTTTTACAGCTAGACATCACTAGTTCATGTGTGCCTTATAGGTAACTTTGTGCTCACTCCACTGGAGTCAGCACTGATTGGCTAAAATGCAAGTCTGTCAAAAGAACTGGAATAAGGGGACAGTCTGCAGAGTCTTAGATACAAGGTGTATAATGAAGGTAAAGAAAGATGGACAAGAGTTGCGAGCACTCAAGGAAACACAGAATCTATTATCAACATGCCTATGCATGCAGGGACAAAAAGAACCAGCAGGGATATAAAATATAACTTTTATTTAGAGTTAATTTAAAAAATAATATATGTAATATGTACGTGCATTAAAACTTAGATTAATATAGGAAATTATTGAGCCTTTGACAAAACCACTGTCGGCGAAATGCGCATCAGGCGTTTCCCTGAGCTGGCAGCCACCATTATAGTTTAGATTTATAATTATATTTTAAGTTATTTAACTTATAGCAGCTTCCTCACTATCCCTGGACCTGCACCTTTATTAGCGCAATTTGTTGCGAGAATTAGCCACGCTTTTTAGTTAACTGGTTATGGTGCTTCTCCAGGGTAGTGTGATATTTTGGCTACTTTACTGGATTGGTAGCATTTTGTTATACTTACCTTTGTCTACTTATATTAATTTCCTATACTTGGATTTGCACCTTTATTAGCTTTAATTGTTGCGGGTACTAGCCTCGCTTTTCATTCATTACGTTATGGTGCTTCCCCATAATAGTGTGTCAATTTGTTAAACTGAAAACGCCATTATTCCCTGGTCTGCCTTGGACCTGCACCTTTATTAGCAGTATTGATTGCGGGGACAGCCTCGCACCTTAGTTAATTTATCACGGTGCTTTTTCTTGGCAGTACATTCAGTTACTGCTCCTCAGTTTGTAGCCATTACTAGCTCCTCATTAGAAGCTGTGTTATTTGTTAACTCCTTGATAGTTCCTACTACGGTGTGGTTGCCAGCTCAATAATTTCCTATATTAATCTAAGTTGTAATGCACGTACATATTACATATATTATTTTTTAGTTTAACTCTAAATAAAAGTTTTATTTTATATCCCTGCTGGGTCCCCTTTGTCCCTGCATGCATAGGCATGTGATAATATATTCTGCGTTTCCTTGAGTGCTCGCAACTCTTGTCCATCTTTCTTTACCTTCATTATACATTTTGCATTACGGACAGCGAGCACCCCCCACGTTACTCAATTGATAAGAACAATTATTATTATTATTCTAGAGTTTCTAGACTTCCTTATGGGATAATTTATTTGTGGGGCATCAATTGAAAAGTATTCCCTAAAAAAAACACTATATTACATTCTTAGATACAAGGTAATTGCAGAGATAAAAAGGTATATTAATATAACAGTGTTCGTTATGTAAAACTGGGGAATGGGTAATAAAGGGATTATGTAACTTTTTAAACAATAAAAATGTTGGTGTAGATTGTCCCTTTAAACATTTCAAACAACTTTTAATATCTGATGAAGAACTATTGTTTATGCATAATCAATTACAAAATAATGTCCCCTGCATTCAACATGTAATCTAGGTGATAAAATACTTGCTTTAATAATGCAAGAATTACATGCCCTAATGAATTTGATCATATTGTTATTTTTTATATTGCCATTTCCCTTTCACCCAAAAGCTCATCGAAAGGCAAAGGCAACCTAATCCTTCCAATTATACAATATCACAATGGCATGGGATATGTAGCCATGGGCTAATCTGTGCACATATTTTTTAAAAGCTACATTTATTATATTGATAAAAAAAAATTGATTCCAGATTGACAAACCTAAATAGCACTTAGTGGAGATCACAAAAGCAAGTAAGTGACTGGAAGCTTTGCTATGTGTGAGGTCTTGAAGTTGTTCATCAAATCAACAGCTTTAGAAGTATGCTAAGCTATTGCTGTTTTTGCAGGTGCATTAAGGGGTAAGATTATTACTTAAATTGATCTATCACAAGAATGTGAAACGTTTCTAAAACCACACACACTGTTTACTGTGAATTAAAATGACGTCTTTCCAAGTGAAGAAAAATGTAGAAACGTACCAGCACACTTAGTTCATTTATATAGTCAAACATAACTACGTTTTATTTGGAATGGTTTCTGTCTGTTCAGTGTTAAGCAATTAAACACAAAGTTAAGGATGATTAACAGGGGTTTAATAAAAAAGAGAAGGTCACACTACACATGCTTGTGAATGGGGAGTACACATATTTAACTTATAATAAACTTAGTTGACATGCATCCATAATATTAGTAAATAAATCTATTACAAATAAAACTATGAATTATGTAATAAAATAAAAATCGGAGGCAATAATTAACAATGAATTATCCACCGATTTCAGATCATTTTAGCCATGGTTTATATCCTTTTAGTGTCCTCTATCACTGGTAGCTTTTAGCTGTGTCTGCAGCCTGTCAGAATGAGGCCCCACTTTCTTCCTGACATTTTCATAATTTGTTTATATTACATCATGGCTGACGCAGTCAATTAGGTTTCATTGGCTCTTGGGTCATGGCTCCTCCCCTAGGCATTAAACTCTGTCAGGAGTTGGTGAATCTTTACACATGCCAAGCTAGTTCCCCAAAGTGAAAAATATGATTTATTCTTTAGCACACTTTTTAAAATCTGATTATATCAAAAGCAATATGTATCGTCAAATAATTTATTATCCTGGGATAGACAGACAGATAGATTAATACATAAAAAATCCAAACTCCGAATACACAGTATATATATATATATATATATATTTATTTTTTTTCTATCAAAAAGCCATCATATGAATATGGAAATATACAGTATATATATCTAAATAGGTATAGTTATATACATAAATATATGAATATCTATTTACAAATACTTAGAACATATTCCCCTATGTGAAGAACATTGGAATGTAAAATATTTACAGTAAACACACAGTTTAACACTTTGTTAAATGAATATTGCATAAACATGCTTTTCATATTTTCATCTACTTGACTGCAGTGTACATATATATATATATATATATATATATATATATATATATATATATATATATATATATATATATAGTAGACGATAAGCCTGCCCAGAGGGCAGACTATGTTTAAAACATACAAACCCCCAAGCTAAAGTTACAAAAAATAAAAAAAAATTACAGAAAAAATAAACAAAGCTATTCAAAATAAAAAATTTAAATTAAACTAATACCCCTATAAAAATACCCCCCCCAAAATAAGCCCACACCAATCAAATACTAAACTACTAATAGCCCTTAAAAGGGCCTTTTGTAGGGCATTGCCCTAAGTTTAACAGCTCTTTTACCTCTGAAAAATACTAACTCCCCTCTAACAGTAAAAATCCCCCACCCACCAAATCCCTTAAAATAAAAAACCTAATACTAAAAAAAAAAACTAAACTACCCATTGCCCCTAAAGAGGCATTTGTATGGTCATTGCCCTTAAAATGGCAATAATCTTTTTTTTAAGCCCAAGAAAACCCTAATCTAAAAAAGCACCCCAAAAATAAAAATAAAAAAAAGCCTAAACCTAAGCCCCAAATAGGTACTGTTCCTAAAGTCCAGCGGAGAAGGTCTTCTTCCAGAAGGATCCATCATCTTCTATCTTCATCCGGAGTGAAGGCGGCGCAGAGTGGAGTTGCGGAGCTGTTTTCCCGATGCCTGGATCCTCAGTGGCAGACCTTGGCGGCGGTCCTCGGCAGCATGGAGGCTCCTTTTCATCCGATGTCTGTGGTAGACTGAAGTAGACTGAAGATTGAATGAAAGGTACCTCAATAAATTTGGGGTTTCTTGCATTCCTATTGGCTGAAATTTTGAAATCAGCCAATAGGATTAGAGCTACTGAAATCATATTGGCTGAATTAATCTTCAGTGTGCGATGGACGATTGCATGAAGAGGAGCCTCCACACCACCGAGGACCGCCGCAATTGAGGATCCAGGCATCGGGAACAGAGCTCTGCACCTCTGCTCCACGCCGCCTTCACTCCGGATGCAAACAGAAGATGATGGATCCGTCTGGAAGAAGACCTTCTCCGCCGGACTTCAGGAACAGTGAGTACCTATTTATGGCTTAGGTTTAGGCTTTTTTATTTGAATTTTGCGTTTTTTTTTTTTTTTTAGATTAGGGTTTTTTTGGGCTTGAAAAAGAGCCGAATGTCCTTTTAAGGACAATGCCCATACAAATGCCCCTTTAGGGGCAATGGGTAGTTTGGTTTTTTTGAATGTTAGGTTTTTTATTGGGGGGGTTAGGTGGGTGGGGAATTTTTACTGTTAAGGGGGACTTGGGGGGCTATTGGTAGTTTAGATTAGGGGGTGTTTTTATTTTGGGAGAGCTTTTTTATTTTCATAGGGATTAGGTATAATTTTTTTTATTTTTGATAATTTTGTTTATTTTTTTCTGTAATGTTAGACTTTTTTTGTAATTTAATGTTAGTTTTTATTTGAATTGTAATTTAGTAGTAATTGGGGTTTATTTAGGGGTGTTAGGTTAGGGGACTTAGTAATTGAATTAGTTATTTGCGTTGTGGGGGGTTGGCGGTATAGGGGTTAATAAATTAATTAGAGTTATTGCGATGTGGGGGTTTGGCGGTTTAGAGGTTAATAGGTTAATTAGGGTTATTGCGATGTGGGGGTTTGGTGGTTTAGGGGTTAATAGGTTAATTAGGGTTATTGCGATGTGGGGGTTTGCTGGTTTAGGGGTTAATAGGTTAATTAAGTTTATTGCGGTGTGGAGGGTTGGCTGTTTAAGAGTTAATAGGTTAAATAGTTCTTTTGCGATGTGAGGGTTTTGCAGTTTAGGGGTTAATAGGTTAATTAGGTTTATTGCGATGTGGGTGGTTATTTGCTGATTAGGGGTTAATGACTTAATTGTTTTGCGATGTGGGGGTTGACGATTTAGGTGTTTGTTAATACTTTGTGCAGGAGGTTAGGTTTTTTGTTATACTTTGTGCGAGTTGTTACGTGTTTTTATTTTTATTTCTTGCGGGCGGTTAAGTGTTTTTTAGTTATTTCGTGCAGTTGCATGTTTTTTTTTTAAGGCTTTGGGTTTGTCTGCGCTGCGGAATCCACCTGGATGCAGTGATTCTTTTAGCTGCTCACGCAGCCAACATTCTTTTGGCTGCCTCGCTTAGCCAATATTACTTTGAGGATGCGTGCACAACTGGCGACAGGGCGACGAATGCGTTACAAACGCGATTATAGTATAGATATATACATACAGGTATATATATATATACAGTATATCACACAAAGGAAAAGCACTAATGGCACTACTAGTGGTGTAGTCAGGAAATCTCATTGCTCTATACTTAATATAGCCTATAAGGAATGTAAGTGCTCCCTAAGTGTACCTACTATCAGTCCAGGACTGATTAAATTATATATATATATATATATATATATATATATATATATATATATATATATATATATATATATATATATACATATGTACTTATTTGTTTTTATGTGTATATATGTCTATAAATACATATATACACATATAAATATATAAATAAATATGTACACACACATATATATATATATATATATATATATATACATATTTAGACGTGTTTATAATATATTAAAGCCCTTTGCAGCCTTTTTATTATAAGAGTAACTGTACTTTAAATATATATTTTTTTATTTATTTTGTGCAACATTTTAGTTGAGCATTATAGTTAACCAGAGCTCTCAAGTGTCGGCATCTCGATGTGAATGCGTTTACTGTCAACCTGTAATACAAGTGCTACTTCTGATGAGCGCAAAGAGCTGCAATAAATCATTTTCGCTTGTGTGCAAGTTAGTGCACTACTAGTAATCTAGCCCTTAGATAGGTAGATAGATGATGGATACACAGATTGGTCTATCTATCTATCTATCTATCTATCTATCTTTCATCCAATCCGACACGATCAATTGTCTACAGATCTATGAGATCTGTATGCTAAGCAGCGAAGGATGCTTTGGAGCCTATCAGGTGTCATATGAATGCTAATAATAAATAAAAAAATCACTAAAATGTGGTTAACACAGAAAATAATATAAACTAAAAATAAAATGTGCAACAAAAACCACACACAAATAGTGATAATAATACAGACCGCTATGCAGGAATATATCCAAAGTGAAAAGAGTATTTAATAGAAACAGTCCCACAATAACAAATAGTAACGATGTTCCTCAAAAGGAAGAGAAAGAAACACATCATAGCATAATAATGTGTAAATATTCACTCCCCATATGGAAGGCAGACCAAGAATATTCACATTAGTTAGAGCTTCAACAGCTCATGATTATTAGCTCTATTGTGCAGACCCCATGCAGACTGGATAGAGACAATGACAAATGCTTAAAGCAAATGTACAATTTATTAAAAACAAAAGCCAATGTTCTTTTAGATCACTAAGGGTAACAGGTACAAACATACAAGGATACTATGTGTGTGATAGTCTATTGTTACAGACCACATGAAGCTCCACACACACACAATGCCAGACAGATAGCTCAGTATGCTAAGGCACTGTGGCTGAGCTCTGTAGCAACCCAAGGGTTGCAGGTTCGATCCCCTGGCAAGGTCCACTCAGCCTTTCATCCTTCCGAGGTCGATAAAATGAGCAGCGCCTTGAGACCCTTACGGGTGATTAGCCGAGCTTTACAAGTACCCCATAAATACACACTGTATCTGTAGTCTTTTTGTACCGGAAAATTCCCTTCCTTAAGTCCAATTTGAAAAATGCTTGATGACCTCTCTACCACCTCCCTCATAACTTGTTTGTTGTAGGAGATTGAAAGGCTCTGCTCTTGTGCAATTGGTCTTGTAGGGGTGGTGCTCCACAGGGAAATCCTTTTGCAATGATAACTGCGTGGACCTTTTCCATCCCGTCACATAGTACATGAAGCCTTATATATTGACATATCTATCTATATATCTATCTATTTATCTATCAACCATTCTATTACACACACACACACACATATAGATTTGCTTCTGCATTATTGTAAATACAATTTTAGTCATAAACAAACTGTGTAAGAATGAGGATTATTGTATGTAAAGTACAATAGTATTACACTGGTTTAATGTGTCTTATAACAGTGACATTTGAAGCAATTCTATATGTTACAGCTAAAACTTCAAAAACCTCAACGCAAAAAAAGATTTTAAAATGACTTCTTCTTTAACCCAGTTGGGCCATGTAGCCCCATTAAGTCATCTAAAAATAATCTTGTTGAATAAGATCAAGGCATACTAAAGCAATATTGCATATCACTCAATGGCTTGGAGCAATTCCTAATGATTGTTATCTCCTATATGAATGAAACGTGGAATTTAAAATGAAAGATACATTTCTAACATCACTGAAAGGGAAAATATTAAATATGCTATGAGCTCAATCTGGGATCCAGACCCCCAAATGCTGAAATTAACTACAGGAATGTATTGTCTTTTTAACTAAAGATGTAACTAGTAGATTAACTAGTAGATCATTTTATCTGTAGTTTATATTGGTAGGAAGAGGCATATTGGCACCTGGAAGAGAGACATGAAAGATTACCCCTATAGATGGATCTCTATATCAGTGTAAATTTTGCAGATAGCAGAAACTTGATGTGTATACAAGCAGTTCTGCTTCATCCATGACAGCAACCGAGACACACTCAAGAGATACAGCCTCTGGCTGGCTGTATCATTCTGGCATTCATCTTAATATAAAATACTGGATTACTCATGCATTAATACATTTTTATATAGAAAATCTGTATAAATAGCATGTATATACATATATATATATATATATATATATATATATATATATATATATATATATATATATATATATATATATATATATATATATATATACACACACACACATTTAATGTCTGCTAATATATTAAAACTACTGACTGGAATAGACTCTAAGACATCTTCCAACCTGTGGGTATATTATATACGACAACCAAAAAATGCTTTAGGTGATCTACATTGTAATGGCTTTGGAAAAGGGCAATCTTCAAAGTAAAGACAAGGTGCAGGTTTTAACCCTAAAGGAAATTAGAAAAAGAAAACCAATATTTCACATGCTGTGAAACTCAAAGGGAGAGGAAATGAAGAAGATAATACTTTTAGACTTCCAAAGGAATGCACAGTGGAAACAAGTCACTTGAAGAAGGAACCATGCATTTACTATGTATAAAATGATACATCCATAGAACTGTCATTTATTAGTCTCCTGTTCTACACATATATCTAGTAGATGTTACAGGGTTTGGTTGGATACATAGTGATCATACCTTTTATATTTTAATTTTATCTTAAGTAGATACACGTGTTAGTGCATGTACCTTCTGAAGAGTGACTACTGTCTACAACTTATACTGTATTGTCACAGTATGATTTATTTATTTTTTTGGTCTGTGTTCACTGTGATTCTTGTAGCGTTCTGCCAACATTTTTAACAGTTTATAAAATAAAAGTAATAAGGTTCAATATTAAAATACATGTATTTGTTTTTTATTTGAAATATAGAATCTGAATGATTTTAAATTATGCAACAGAATATTTGTGTTTGAATAAGACTTGTCACAAAAGTTGGGCATGAACATACAAACATCTACTGCAAATAAATAGCCTAATGTTCATGTAATGCAGGTAGATTTAGCTTAGTCAGCTCACAGGAAGCAGCAGCACCCAGTGGTTGACATTGTTTTTAAAGGGACATTTAAGTCAAAATTAAACATTCATAAATCAGATAGAGCATGCAATTTTAAGAGATTTTTAGTTTTGATATCATCAGATTTGCTTTGTTCTCTTTTTATCCTTTGTGAAAAGCATTCCTAGGTAGTCTCTGGAGCAGCAATGCACTGCCGGGATCTAGCTAGTGATTGGTGACTATACATATATGCCTCATGTCATTGGTTCACCAGATGTGTTCATCTAGGTCCTATGAGCACATTTTCCTTTTGCACTTTTAAGTCCCCTTACATTGTATTATTGCCTTACAATAAATCACAAACACTACAAACCTGTAGTGTCTAAATAACACGTTTTTGATGAACAGTGACCAGCGGGCAGTTATGGCTATTGTATGAGTCAATGACATTCTCTAATATATTCATGATTTAAATCCCATTCCTTCAATATTCTGCATTTACAGACAAAATATTTATCTGACTATGTGGAGTAAAGGTAGCAAAAACTTTTTCAGATATTTCTCATTGTTATTTGAACAATATTTTTTTTTTTATTATTATTTTTACTATACTTTATTTATAAAGTGTTAACATATTCTGCAGCACTGTCCATGAGTACAATTGATGTAAGTAAAACCATAATGCAATACTTGTAAGAGACAAGACAAAATTTGAGAAAAAAATACAGGAAGAATTTAGGGCCCTATTCCCATGGGAATTAACAAACTAGAAGGATAGGAGGGTGTGAAACAGGAGATGAGGACGCAGGCGTGAGAATGATGAAGGCAATTATTATGTAAGCAGAATAATTTGTTACTGAATTGAGTGGTAGGCTTCCCTTAACAAAAGTTAAAAAGAAGGCAGATATGGGGAAAGTCTGACAGTGCAAGGGAGAGTGTTCCATAGGGTAGATGCTGCTTGAAAGAACTTTAGCAAACAATTGGGATTGAAGATCCCTGAAAGAATAATGCTCTAATAGCACTCTATGCCCAGACTTGTTTAGTAGAGGCAAAAAAGAAATTAAAATTTAACTTTTATTGTTTATTTAAAACATGGGTGAACACACACATTTAAAATTTGTAGTCTAACCTTAGTAGCTATATCATGTGAGAACTATTATTAATCAGTATGGCCTTGTAACCATTATTGTTATCTAGTCTCACAGTATAACTGGTACTATCAATTGTTATGTTTTTTAAAACTCTAACCTAGCTAAAGTGTACTTAACACCAGTATCTAATTAACGGTTGACGGCTATGCCGGAAAATAGTGGAGAGTCATGTGGGGATATAGGGGCTAGGTAGAAGTACTCAGCCTGACAAACCAACGCGCAGACTATAGCGTCTAAGCACAGCACAGTTGGCTATAAACAATTGGGGCGAGCTAAAGATTTGACTATATAATACAAGTATAAATATATATCTTGCAGCCCCAATTAAATATAGAGATCGACAAACCGTGTATATAAAGATCGACAAACTCGATCGAAACTATTACTCATAAGCCAAACAGTGGAATTACAAGAGTTTAAAAACACTCAATTATATATGCTTACTGAAAAATAGATAGCTGTATATATATTTTATAATTCAGAATGTAAGAAAAATGAATGAGGTGTGTATGAATTGAGTGCATGATATGTTGCAACTAAGTAATGATTCACGGCTACAAACAGAAGAATAGTATTGATTGATTTGTGGATATTAGAACAAATCACTTAGCAATATTATTGCCTGCTAAATCATCCTTGAGAACTGATGATATTGTATAACAGGATTGGCAAATAGTGAGGACAGCTATCGATACTGTTCAAATAACAGTTACAGTTTACAATTTTGTCTCAACACTTAAACTGACTAAGAGTGAACCAAATGAACACATTTGCCAATAATGAGATAGAATCACATCTATAAAACTATATATATCTCAGATCGAGAGCGATAATAATCATAATATAACAAGCGCATACCAAATGAGCGCATAGTATATTTATTTGCAAGTGTTCGATGTGGCTTAAAACCTTAGTTAAGGTAACAAATACCGAAGGCATAAACGTATATGTAACACAAACTATTACATACTAGAACGATATATACAGGAGCTTGTGATAACCACGAGAATTGTGACTACTGGGTGTAGTACTAAAGGTTAACACACAATACTAAGTGGTTAAAACAATACAAACATTGAATGGTGTGCATACCAATGAGTGCATAGCAAATTCAGCAGCAAATGTTATGAGTGGTCCAAAATTGAAGTAACGGCAACAAATACCGGAGGCATGACTGTATATAAATTATAAGCAACTGAATGTTAGAATAAAATATACAGGAGCCCGTGTCAACAAACGACAATTGTGACCACATAGTGCAGAACTGCATGATCACCACACAATATAAATAATAAATGTATATAATCAACAAAGCAATAACAACCTAGGTTGGATAGAGGCTTTATTAATACTTAAAGGGCCACTAAACCCAAAATCTTTCTTTCATGATTCAGATAGAACATAAAAATTTAAACCACATTACAATTTACTTCTATTATTTATTTTGCTTCATTTTTTAGATATCCTTAGTTGAAGAAAAAGCAATGCACATGGGTGAGCCAATCACATGAGGCTTCTATGTGCAGCAACCAATCAGCAGCTACTGAGCATATCTAGATATGCTTTTCAGCAAAGAATATCAAGAGAATAAAACAAATTAGATAATAGAAGTAAATTAGAAAGATGTTTAAAAATGCATTCTCTTTCTAAATCATGAAAGAAAAAATGTGGGTGTCATGTCCCTTTAATCACTGTTAGAAGTACACTCTAGAATTAGCCATTGGCATATTCTCCAGTCAAATAGTCATGAATGCAAGCATACTACATAGTGTTTGGTAATAAGTGGCGTTGGTCAGAATTATTCTGACAAGAGTATATATATATCCACTCAGCAACAATAGTGCCCTAGAGGCCAAGTAACACGTTAATTTGACTCTCTAGGTAAAGTGTGAATAATGTAACAACAGAATCACACTTACCAAGGTATAGAACAACCCAGATCAATAGTACCAGTTATACAGTGAGACTAGATAACAATAATGGTTACAAGGCCATACTGATTAATAATAGTTCTCACATGATATAGCTACTAAGGTTAGACTACAAATTTTAAATGTGTGTGTTCACCCATGTTTTAAATAAACAATAAAAGTTAAATTTTAATTTCTTTTTTGAGTCTACTAAACAAGTCTGGGCATAGAGTGCTATTAGAGCATTATTCTTTCAGGGATCTTCAATCCCAATTGTTTGCTAAAGTTTGTGTAAATTAATGCTAGCACCACTTCTCACATGAAAGAATATGCAGAGATACTGACACAAAAAGTATCCAAGAAAAATTTTAATAGGTGAGAAGTTTGCCTCAATAGTGCCCTTGTTATCTTGTGTGGGTAGCTGCATGAAAGAAGTCCTGCAGTCTAGCATGGGAAGAGGTCATAATCATAATAAGATGCATGAAGCAGGTCAATCCAGGATTTCCAGGATCAGAGAGTCAATGGCAATATCAATTAAGAGATTTTTCTCTGCACGAAATCAGTATATTGTAAATAGCTCCTTAAGCCGGGTATAAAATGCTTCTGTCTCTGGTCTTGAATGACTTTTTCACTGCTGCTCAGTGGAATTCATATGGATGGTGTATATGTGTGCATGTATGCTAGTGTGTAAATATCTATGCATGTTTATGTATGTATGTGTGCGCACATTATAGTGTATGGGTGTGTGAATGAATATGTGTTTATTAGAGGGTGTGTGTGTTTGTATTAGAGTATGTGTGGGGGAGAGTATGAGTGTGTATCAGACTGAATGTGTGTGAGTGCATTAGAGTGTGTATGAGAGTGTGTGTGTGAGTGTGCATTAGTGTGAGTCTGAGAGTGAGTGTGTGTGTGTGAGAATGCATGTGTTTGTCTGGATGTGTGTGTGTGCATGTATGAGAGTGCATGTGTGTGAGTCTGTGTGTGTGTATAAAAGTATGTGTGTGTGCATGTATGAGAGTGCATGTGTGTGAGTCTGTGTGTGTGTATAAGAGTACGTGTGTGCGTGTGTATGAGAGCGCATATGTGAGTGTCTTGATGTGTGAGTGTGTGACTCTTTGAGGCCCATTTATCAAGCTCCATATGGAGCTTGAGGGCCTGTGTTTCTGGCGAGTCTTCAGACTCAGCAGAAACACAAGTTATGGAGCAGCGGTTTAAAGACCGTTGCGCCATAATCCTGTCCATCTGCTCTGATGAGGTGGACAGGAATCGCCACAATTCAACCAGATCGAGTACGATCGGGTTGATTGACACCTCCCTGCTGGCGGCCCATTGGCCGTGAGTCTGCAGGGGGCAGCGTTGCACCAACAGCTCTTGTGAGATCAGGTCTGACAGACATTTGATAATTCGGCCTCTTTGTGTGTATGAGAGTTTGTCTGTGTATAAGTGTGAGTGTCTGGGTGTGTGTGTGTCTTTGTATATGTCTGTGTCTCTGGGTATGTAGGGACACTAAAGTAAAAATTAAACTTTCCTGATTCAGATAGAGCAGCAGTTTTAAGAGACTTCCACATTTACTTCCATTATCAATTTGTGCACAGTCTTTTTATATTTACCCTTTTCTGAGGAACAAGCTACTAATGAGCATGTGCTTAAGTTTACAGTGCATGCGTATACTAGTCTGTGATTGGCTGTCACATGATACAGGGGGGCAGGCAAATGGAGAACAAAAATACATTTGTCAGAAAAATACATCTACTATTTATTTCAAATTCAGAGTAAAGGTTAGGAAACCTTAAATTGGAGGGAAAAAAAAGCAAAAGAGGCGACGGGGAGGCAGTGAGGGTCCCTTGCCAGATTTTTGCCTGGGGTCCCTGGTTGCTCTCAATCCGCTCCTGAGATATACATATACAGTGGGGCAAAAAAGTATTTAGTCAGCCACCAATTGTGCAAGTTCTCCCACTTAAGAAGATGAGAGAGGCCTGTAATTTTCATCATAGGTATACCTCAACTATGAGAGACAAAATGTGGAAACAAATCCAGACAATCACATTGTCTGATTTGGAAATAATTTATTTGCAAATTATGGTGGAAAATAAGTATTTGGTCAATATTAAAAGTTCATCTCAATACTTTGTTATATATCCTTTGTTGGCAATGACAGAGGTCAAAGATTTTCTGTAAGTCTTCACAAGGTTGTCACACACTGTTGCTGGTATGTTGGCCCATTCCTGCATGCAGATATCCTCTAGAGCAGTGATGTTTTGGGGATGTCGCTGGGCAACACAGACTTTCAACTCCCTCCAAAGGTTTTCTATGGGGTTGAGATCTGGAGACTGGCTAGGCCACTCCAGGACCTTGAAATTCTTCTTACGAAGCCACTCCTTCGTTGCCCAGGCGGTGTGTTTGGGAAGACCCAGCCACGTTTCATCTTCAATGCCCTTGCTGATGGAAGGAGGTTTGCACTCAAAATCTCATGATACATGGCCCCATTCATTCTTTCATGTACACGGATCAGTCGTCCTGTTAACTTTGCAGAGAAACAGCCCCAAAACATGATGTTGCCACCCCCATGCTTCACAGTAGGTATGGTGGTCTTTGGTTGCAACTCAGCATTCTCTCTCCTCCAAACACGAGTTGTGTTTCTACCAAACAGTTCTACTTTGGTTTCATCTGACCATATGACATTCTCCCAATCTGCTTCTGGATCATCCAAATGCTCTCTAGCATACTTCAGATTGGCCCAGACATGTACTGGCTTAAGAAGGGGGACACGTCTGGCACTGCAGGATCTAAGTCCCTGGTGGCGTAGTGTGTTACTGATGGTAGACTTTGTTACGTTGGTCCCAGCTCTCTGCAGGTCATTCACTAGGTCCCCCCGTGTGGTTCTGGGATGTTTGCTCACTGTTCTTGTGATCATTTTGACCCCACGGGGTGAGATCTTGCAAGGAGCCCCAGATAGAGGGAGATTATCAGTGGTCTTGTATGTCTTCCATTTTCTAATTATTGCTCCCACAGTTGATTTCTTCACACCAAGCTGCTTGCCTATTGCAGATTCAGTCTTCCCAGCCTGGTGCAGGTCTACAATTTTGTTTCTGGTGTCCTTCGACAGCTCTTTGGTCTTCACCATAGTGGAGTTTGGAGTGTGACTGTTTGAGGTTGTGGACAGGTGCCTTTTATACTGATAACAAGTTCAAACAGGTGCCATTAATACAGGTAATGAGTGGAGGATAGAGGAGCCTCTTAAAGAAGAAGATACAGGTCTGTGAGAGCCAGAAATCTTGCTTGTTTGTAGGTGACCAAATACTTATTTTCCACCATAATATGCAAACAAATTCTTTCCAAATCAGACAATGTGATTGTCTAGATTTGTTTCCACATTTTCGCCTAGATTACGAGTCTTGCGTTAGGGTTAAAAAGCAGCGTTGAGAGGTCCCAACGCTGCTTTTTAACACCCACTGTTATTACGAGTCCTGCAGGTACAGGTGTACCGCTCACTTTTTTTCCGCGACTCGAGAATACCGCAAATCCCCTTACGTCAATTGCGTATCCTATCTTTTTAATGGGACTTGCATAACGCCGGTATTACAAGTCTTGGAGAAAGTGAGTGGTACAGCCTCTCCTGTCGAGACTCCTACCGCATTTAAAAGTCAGTAGTTAAGAGTTTTATGGGCTAACGCCGTATCATAAAACTCTTAACTAAAGTGCTAAAAAGTAAACTAACACCCATAAACTGAGTAATAGGAGAGAGAAAAACAGAGGTATCATATGGCACACTTAGGTTGAGAGCCTAAATTATCATATACTAGACTAGCACAAAGGATAATAATAATTAAAATATAACTTCTATTAATTCATATAAAATAGAAAAGTTTAGCTAAAATAGGGTATAATTGTAGTGGATAAAATGTTTTGGTAACAACTATTCAATTAGATAAGTAGTGTATCCCTGCCTCTATATAATCATATGAATAGTGTGAGTGATTTACGTAGAGACATCATGTATCTCAATACATTTACTACGTATTACTATTGGAGTAGTTCAATTTTAGAACCTTAATAGAGTAGCACTACTATATATCTCATATAGATGAGCTACAATTTATCCCTAAAATGACAGAATATGTCATTGGTTTAATGAGTCAGATTAAAAAGGTCTGTCCCAAAGGAGGAACACCCTAGATTTACAGAATTAACATAGCTTCTCTTAAGAAAAAAGGAAAAGTATTTTCCAGAAACTTAAATTGATGATCCTATGTAACAGGACTTGTGTGCTCTAATGGTAGGTTAGGAAAATACCGTGTACGGAGCAAGTTAGTTACCCAAATAGTGTGGTTTAAACGTTACTATATATATAGCACTGATAATATGTAACAGTGCAATTATCAGAGTAGCCGCTATCGCATTAAAACCACTATATTTACACTATTGTAACAGTACAAGTATCACTGGTCTTAGCATTAACCCACAAGTTTCAGAAAAAATGCCAATTAATGCCAAAAAATTATTAAATTTCCATAAAGTTTTCTATTAACAAATATCTCAGGAGAAGCAGTGCGAACGCCTGATGCCTGATTTTTCCTACCTTAATTCCGATTGGCTGATAGAATCCCATCAGCCAATCAGAATTCATGGGATGCCATCTTGGATGACATCATTTAAAGGAACCTTCATTCGTCAGGAGTCGTCGCAAGAAGAGGATGCTCTGCGTCGGCTGGCTTGAAGATGGACCCACTCCGCTCCGGAGGGATGAAGATAGAAGATGCCGCCTGGATGAAGACTTCTGGCCGTCTGGAGGTCCTCTTCTGCCCGGATCGGATGAAGACTTCTGCCCCTCTGGAGGACCACTTGTGCCCAGCTGGGTGAAGAGGTCTCAAGGTAGGGTGATCTTCAAGGGGTTAGTGTTAGGTTTTATTAAGGGGGGATTAGGTGCGTTTTAGAGTAGAGTTGGGTGTGTGGGTGGTGGGTTTTAATGTGGGGGGGTATTGTATTTTTTTTTTACAGGTAAAAGAGCTGATTACTTTGGGGCAATGCCCCGCAAAAAAGCCCTTTTAAGGGCTATTTGTAATTTAGTATAAGGTAGGGATTTATATTATTTTGGGGGGATTAGATTTGGTGTAATTAGTTTAAAATTCTTGTAATTATTTTATTATTTTCTGTAATTTAGTAGGGTTTTTTTCGTACTTTAGTTTATTTAATTTAATTTAATTGTAGTTAATTGTAGTTAATTTAGGAAATTATTTTAATTATAGTGTAGTGTTAGGTGTAATTGTAATTTAGGTTAGGGTTTATTTTACAGGTAAATGTGTCTTTATTTTAACTAGGAAGTTATTAAATAGTTAATAACTATTTAATAACTAATGTACCTAGTTAAAATAAATACAAACTTGCCTGTAAAATAAAAATAAACCCTAAGCTAGCTACAATGTAACTATTAGTTATATTGTAGCTAGCTTATGGTTTATTTTATCAGTAAGTAATTAGTTTTAAATAGGAATTATTTATTTAATTGTAGTAATTTTATTTAGTTTTATTTAAATTATATTTAAGTTAGGGGGGTGTTAGGGTTAGACTTAGGTTTAGGGGTTAATAACTTTATTATAGTGGTGGCGACGTTGGCGGCGGCAGATTAGGGGTTAATAAATTTAATATAGTTGCAGCGATGTTGGGGGCAGCAGATTAGGGGTTAATAAATATAATGTAGGTGGCAGCGATGTTGGGGGCAGCAGATTAGGGGTTCATAGGGATAATGTAGGTGGCGGCGGTGTCCGGAGCGGCAGATTAGGGGTTAATAATATAAAGTAGGCTGCAGATTAGGGGTTAATAAGTGTAAGATTAGGGGTGTTTAGACTCGGGGTTCATGTTAGGGTGTTAGGTGTAGACATAAAACGTATTTCCCCATAGGAATCAATGGGGCTGCGTTAGGAGCTGAACGCTGCTTTTTTGCAGGTGTTAGGTTTTTTTCAGCCGAAACTGCCCCATTGATTCCTATGGGTAAATCGTGCACGAGCACGTTTTACCTGCTTACCGCTAACGTAAGCAGCGCTGGTATTACAGTGAGATGTGGAGTTAAATTTTGCTCTCCACTCACTTTTTAGAGGCTAACGCCGGGTTGAAAAAAACCTGTAATACCAGCATTACTTTAGGTGATCGGTGAGGGAAAACTGTGCGTTAGTCACGCACACCATTACCGACAAAAACTCGTAATCTCGCCGTTTGTCTCTCATAGTTGAGGTATACCTATGATGAAAAATACAGGCCTCTCTCATCTTCTTAAGTGGGAGAACTTGCACAATTGACGGCTGACTAAATACATTTTTGTCCCACTGTATATATATATATATATATATATATATATATATATATATATATATATATATATATATATATATATATATCAAAGTTATTTTGCTTCTAAAAACATTGTATAGTATTGATAAACATGTAAACGTTCATATACATATAAATGCAGTGTGTATAAAATAATAATAATTGTGAGGGCGGTTTAAATCTTGGTATCTTAGTGAGTTCCCAGACTTTTTTACTGTAAGACTTGATCCCTGGGGTCAAGCAAGGCATTGGATGACAGAAAGTGGGTTAGGCAGTCTTAAACTAGTTTTTCCAGGAGTTTTAATGTTAGTGGAAACAGTTATATGTGGTGGTAGTTTGTATAGGAGTAACCTCTGCATGTTTGATAGAAGATGGGAATGAACCAGTAGAAAGGGATGGATAGAAGATGTGATTAACAGCAGGAGAGGGTGGGAGACAGAGAAGGTGTTGAGGTGTGAGGAAGGTAGTAAGGAACACATTTAATTCTCAGTGGCTTGGGGGAAGATGCAGTGGGTGGCAAATTGTGTGACTGGGTCTGCCAGGTCTTGAGCACTAACGAGAGATGGAGTGGGCGGTAAAGGTGGATAGAATTGAAAGTCAAAGGTAAAAAAGAGTTGTTTAGGTTTTGAGAAAAGAATAGATATAAGAGAAGAGAAGTAGGTTTGCTTGGCTAAGTGAAAGGCAGATGTCTTTAAATGGAGAATGAACTTATAGTGGATGAAAAAAGGTTCAGAGCGAGATTTTTCATAATAACTTTTTTATTTTTAACTTTTTTTTCTATTTTAGCAACAGAATCAAACCTGAATAAGAATGCAACAATTTGTTATAATATTTTACAATCAAATACTGTTGTGGTCAATATAATGGGATCACTATATACATTATGTTATGCAGATAATAAGTGTATCCTGTATTGCTAAGAAAATAAAATAAATACTACTGCACTTGTCATATTTTTCAACAGCATGATTAAAAATCTTTTATGTGGAATATGTAGTGTTATGAATCTATTACTGATTTCCAACCTATAAAAGCAAGTTATATAGGGGTTAGATAATAATTAGATAGCACTTGTTAGCTTAAAAGGTATTGAGGCCAAATTATAAAAGGTCTTGCGGTCCTGATCCGACAGTGCAGATTAAGTCCGCAAGACCTCGCTGAATGCGGAGAGCAATACCCTCTCCGTATTCAGCATTGCACCAGCAGCTCACAAGAGCTGCTGGTGCAACTCCGCCCCCTGCAGACTCGCAGCCAATCGGCCGCCAGCAGGGAGGTGTCAATCAACCCGATCGATTCCTGTCCGCCTCATCAGAGCAGGTGGACAGGGTTATGGAGCAGAGTTCTTTAGACCGCTCCTTCATAACTGCTGTTTCTGGCGAGTCTGAAGACTCGCTAGAAACACGGCCCTTCAATCTCCATACAGAGCTTGATAAATGGGCCTCTATGTGTTAATGGTTCTGATTATTTGCAGTACTGAATATGGAATGTTGGTGTTTCCACTAGCAGCATGCCTCAATAAGTTCTCACTCGGAAATATAGAGATAGAGATATAACTGTGCACTGGCTAGCAGAGTGGGTTTGTAAAGATTGGGAATGTCTGATTAACTTGTGCTTAGGACACTGCTAGTCGAGGGGGCCTATCTATCGAATGGAGCTTGAGACCCCGTGTTTCTGGCCAGCCTGCAGGCTCACCAGAAACAGCAGTTATGAAGCATCCATTGAAATCTATGGAGACTTTGCTTTCCTCAAAGAATCCTCTATGTGCAGGAAATATAGGGGCCTATCTATCAAGCTCTGAATGGAGCTTGACGCCCAGCAGTTATGAAGCAGCAGTCCATAACCCTGTCCGCCTGCTCTGATGAGGTGGACAGGAATTGCCGGAATTCAACCCGATCAAGTACGATCGGGTTGATTGACACCCCCCTGCTGGTGGCCGATTGGCCGCGAGTCTGCAGGGGGCGGCGTTGTGAGTCTGAGAGTGAGTGTGTGTGTGAGAATGCATGTGTTTGTCTGGATGTGTGTGTGTGTGCATGTATGAGAGTGCATGTGTGTGAATCTGTGTGTGTGTATAAGAGTATGTGTGTGCGTGTGTATGAGAGCGCATATGTGAGTGTCTTGATGTGTGAGTGTGTGACTCTTTGAGGCCCATTTATCAAGCTCCGGATGGAGCTTGAGGGCCCGTGTTTCTGGCGAGTCTTCAGACTCAACATAAACACAAGTTATGAAGCAGCGGTTTAAAGACCGCTGCTCCATAACCCTGTCCGTCTGCTCTGATTAGGCAGACAGGAATCGACACAATTCAACCAGATTGAGTACAATCGGGTTGATTGACACCTCCCTGCTGGCGGCCCATTGGCCGTGAGTCTGCAGGGGGCGGCATTGCACCAGCAGCTCTTGTGAGCTGCTGGTGCAATGCTGAATATGGAGAGCGTATTGCGATGTCTGTCGGACCTGATCCGCACTGTCAGATCAGGTCCGACAGACATTTGTTAAATAGGCCTCTAAATCTTATCCTGGAAAACTGAATTGCATATATGAGTCTCGAGGGGGGCAAGAGGGTGAAAATGCCCTTCTTCTATAATTTGCTTTTTATATCCAAGCATAAGCATCCAATTCAGGGCTAGATTATAAATGGTGAGCTATTGTTAGCGTGAGTCATGATAAGCAATATTGAGACAGCACTAACTTACACGCAAACTACAAGTTGAAAGTAAACACGTTTGCTTGAGCGTTAACTAGATTTGCACTTGTCTGGTTAGCGTGACTGAAGACTTTGCATATGTATATGTATTTATATATTTTAGACTAGTTAAGTATCTGGAGCATTAGCAATTGTGGGTTTGATTACATGCTCAAAATGGCCGGAAACAGAGAACTTTCTAAAACTCCTCAGTCTATCCTTGTTCTTATGAGCGCAAACTCGCCCTAACCAGAATAGAATGAGGAGTAGGAGGCCCGGTGTACAACTGAGCAAAACGATAAGGCGTATTTTATGGCTCTTTGAGCACATCAGAAATAGAGCACCTATTACAAGTTGAAAGTAAATGCATTCACTTGAGAGCAATCAAATTTAACCCACGTCAGTATAGCATGACTTCAGAGCTCTGGTTAACTGCTATGCAAGACAAAAAAGTTGCACAAAGTAACATCAAAAATACATTTAAAAATACAGTTACACTGATTAAAATATATATTTTTAAAAATTGCATTAAAAGATATAAGGGCCCATTCCAATGTTTTCCACTTACAGGATTATTGCCGAGATTATGAGTTTTGTGCTAAATAGGGTGCAAAAATAACGCCAACAAAATTGCTTTATTTCACTCTCCATAGCGCTGCCATTACGAGTTACTGAAAAGCCTCCTTGTGCTGTGCATTATGGTGCATTAAGCTCCATACCACACAAAAGCCATGGGCTGAGTGTACGTGCCTGTGCACGCTTTCCCCCATAGACATCAATGGGGAGAAGGTGTTAGAAAAACAACTAACACCTGAATTGCGGAATGGTCGATCGCCGTAATGCAACCCCATTGATATCTATGGGGAAAAGAAAGTTACATTTAATGCTAACACCCTAACATAAACCCCTAATCTAAACACCCCTAATCCGCCGCTCCCCGACATCGGCCACACTAAATAAAGTTATTAGCCCCTAATCCTCCGCTCCCCGACATCGGCCACACTAAATAAAGTTATTGACCCCTAATCCTCCACTCGCAGACATTGCCACCACTAAATAAAGTTATTAATCCCTAATACGCCACTCCCCAACATCGCCACCACTAAATGAAGTTATTAACCACTAATTTGCCGCTCCCTGACATCGCCGACACTAAATGTAATTATTAACCCCTATTCTGCCGCTCCCTGACATCGCTGACACTAAATATAATTATTAACCCCTAATCCACCGCTCCCCGACATTGCAATAACCTATTAACCCCTAAACCGCTGCCCCCCCACATCGCAATACACTAAATTAAACTATTAACCCCTAAACCTAACACCCCCTAACTTTACATTAAAATGACAATATAACTATCTTAAAATAAATAAAAACTTACCTGTAAAATAAATAAAAAAGCTAAGTTTAAACTATTAATTAACCTAACATTACTATTCTAATAAAAATAAAAAAAACTACCATTAAAAAATCTAAATTACAAATTAAAAAAAACTAACACTACTAAAAAATTATAAAAATATAAAATTACAAAAAATAATAAAAAAGCCCCCCCAAAATAAAAAACCCAACCTTCAATAAACTACCAATAGCCTTTAAAAGGGCTTTTTGTAGGGCATTGCCCTAAGTTAAACAGTTCTTTTACCTGTAAAAAAATACAAAGTCCCCCCAACAGTAAAACCTACCGCTCAACCAACCCCCAAAATTAAAAACCTAACTCTAACTCTTGAAAGGGCATTCAGCTCTATTTCCCTGCCCTTAAAAGGGCATTCAGCTCTTTTACAATTTGCTTAAAGCCCTAATCTGAAAAAAAAACACCCCAAAAAATTAAAAAAATACCTAACACTAAGCCCAGAATATCTACTCATGGATCCTGAAGTCCGGACATCCATCTCCATCCAGACAGTGAGAAGTCTTCATCCAGGCGGCGACATCTTCATCCATCACGGGGGCGTCTTCTTCTATCTTCATCCCAGCGGCATGGAGCGGAGCCATCCTGGACCGGCGATGACATCCTGTGCGGAGCGTCCTCTTCATACTGTCACTGCCGTATACTGAAGTTGAATGCAAGGTACCCATTTTAAAATGGCGTACCTTGCATTCATTTTGGCTGATTTGATTCTTCAAATTCAAATTAGCCAATAGGATGAGACCTTCTGAAATCCAGTTTGCTGATTTGAACTTTAACTTTAAGGGCTATTGGTAGTTTATTTTAGGCTAGGGGGTGTTTTTATTTTGGGGGGGCTTTTTATTTTTAAAGGGATATTAGATTAGGTGTAATTGTTTTTATTTTTAATAATTTAGATTATTATTTTTTGTGATCTTAGTATTTTTTATTTTTCATAATTTTAGTGTTTTTTGTGTAATGTTAGATTTTTGAAAAAAATTCTTAGGATCATTTTTTTAAAATTTGTAATTTAGAATTTTTAATTGGTAGTTTCTTTTATTTTATTAGAATAATAATGTTAGGTTCATTTATAGTTTAATGTTAGGTTTATTTTTATTTCACAGGTAAGTTTTTTTTTGCTTAAATATACTTATATTGTAATTTTAATTTAAAGTTAGGGGGGTGTTAGGTTTAGGGGTTAATAGTTTAATTTAGTGTTTTACAATGTGGGGGGCCGGCGGTTTAGGGTTAATAGGTTTATTTAGTGGCGGTGATGTGGGAGGCCAGAGGTATAGGGGTTAATAGGTTTATTTAGTGGCGGCGATGTGGGAGGCCGGAGGTTTAAGAGTTAATAACTTTATTATAGTGTCAGCGATGTCGGGGAGCGGCGGTTTAGGGGTTAATGTATTTAAATAGTGTTGGCGATGTGGGTGGGTGGTAGATTAGGGGTAAATAAATGTATTTAATAGTCGCAATGTGGGTGGGCAGCAGATTAGGGGTTAATACGTTTTAAATAGTGTTTGCGATGCGGGAGGGTGGCGATTTAGGGGTTAATAGGTAGTTTATGGGTGTTAGTGTACTTTGTAACATTTTAGTTATGAGTTTTGTGAAACATTTTTGTTACGCAAAATCCATATTTACTGCTCTCAGATGGCGGTATAGATCGTGTCGGTATAGACTGTAACGCAAGCATTTCAGCCGTACCACACAACCTGTAATATTTTTTTGAGTGTGAAATGGACGTTGCATTACAGGCTAAAATGCTTGTGGTATAGCTATACCGCCGCTACTTGTAATATGCGTCCCTGGCCATTCCACTCGCAATGGGCAATTTTTCAGCGTTATAGCTGTACCACAAAACTCGTAATCTAGCCGAATGTTCTTTTTATCGTAAATACATGTTTCTATATATATCTATACATCTATACTTGTATATCTATTACTACAGATGTATAGGTATAGATATGTATTTTACATGAACAGTATCAGATTTATTTAGAAATATATATTTAATAATAAAAAAGTACATTATTTTCTATGTAAGGAACAAAGGAATGTAAAATATGCGTTTTTCGCATTGTGTTTCGCGATTTAGATTTTAACTTAGTATTCTTAAGACGAGTTATTGAAAAACTAAATATAAAAAAAATATATAAAAATTATTAAACATTTTATAAAACATATATTCTATGGATTATTTAGAATATTTTACAGTATGTTTAATCATTTTAAATAATTTTTATAAGTAACATTTCAGTAACGTACCTTAAGATTACGCATATTTTACATTACTATGTTCTTCACATAGAAAATGTCATGCCATACTCTGTGTGGATGGGGCTTGATTAGAGCCAATTTTCTCCTACAACAGGACAATGACCCAAAGCACAGCTCCAAACTATGCAAGAACTATTTAGGGACGAAGCAGTCAACTGGTATTCTGTCTCTAATATAGTGACCAGCGCAGTCACCAGACCTCAACCCCTTGAGCTGCTGTGGGGGCAGCTGGGCCGTATGGTACTTAAGAAGTGGCCCATCAAGCCAATCTAACTTGTCTTCAGGAATTCAGATTACCTCAACACATTGACAACTAGAATGTCAAAGGTCTGCAAGACTATGAGGCGTATTTATGAAATGTCTGTCGGACCTGATCCGACAGTGCGGATCAAGTTCGACAGACATTGCTGAATGTGGAGAGCAATGCACTCTCCGTATTCAGCATTGCACCAGCAGCTCTTCTGAGCTACTGGTGCAACGCCGCCCTCTGCAGACTCGTGGCCAATCGACCGCCAACAGGGGGTTGTCAATCAACCCAATCATACTCGATCGGGTTGAATTCCGGTGATTCCTGTCCGCCTCATCAGAGCAGGCAGACAGGGTTATGGAGCAGCGGTCTTTAGACTACTGCTTCATAACTGCTTTTTCTGGCAAGCCTGCAGGCTCGCCAGAAACACGGGGCGTCAAGCTCCATTCAGAGCTTGATAGATAGGCCCCTATATTTCATGCACATAGATTATTCTTTGAGGAAAGCAAAGTCTCCATAGACTTCAATGGAGAGTGTCTATGGGGACTTTGTCTAAAAGGAGTTAACGCTGTGGCAATATCCAAAGTCCTGAACAATTTACTTTCAACTTGTAATACGTGCACTAACCTTCCCTTGTAAAACACTTACTTCCAGTGGTGTTTGCGCTCGAACGCAAAAGCTCAATAGCATACCACTTGTAAGCTAGCCTTCAGTCACTATTCTGATGTCTATAAAACACCACACTTTAAAAGGAGCAGAGTGTTTTTTGTTTTTGTTTTTTTTTAACTGACCCTTTAGATATCAAATGGCAGTAACATATTTACCACCCATCTTGCTCTAAAAAGTTTATTTGTACACTCACAGATGTATACAGTATTGGCAAGATTACAAGTGGACCGCTAAATATAGTTTTCTTGAAATCGATATTAGTGATCCACTTAGTAATACCAGCGCATGCTAATGTGCGCTGGTATTACAAGTTGAAAGCAATGCGAACGCAATGCTCAAATGGGAATCTCATTCTCATGCCATGAGACACGGCATAAGAACTCACGCAGTGCAGGGGGTAAGTAGTGCAGCGATGGCAGCAATTTGTAAATATAAATGTATATGATTATATACATTTATATTTATGTGTTAATATCTGTATATACACATATTAACACATAAATATATATATGTATATAAGCATATACATATATATTTACTAGGAACACACAGTTCCCATAGACCGCAATGTAAAGGCACTTTTTCTTACGCCCCACACCTACCAACTTTAAAGCCCCAAAACTGCCTAGTACAGTTTTTTTAATAAAAAAAAAATTACAAAAATTTTAATAAAAAAATACAATGCTCTCTATTTTTAGGCACTTTTAGATCTAATCTCTGGTTACTTTTTCAGATCACACAAGCTTGCGGTAGCAATAACCAGCCACTTGTAATGGCTGGTTATTTGCCCGTTTGCGGGCGTGCGATAATTTAGCACTCTACTTAATCTGACCCTATATTAAAAAATGTGGAGTTACTGCAAAAGTGTCATTGTTCAAATATAGAATTGTTAGTTTTTATTTATTATTTACAATTAGTTTGCACATTTATTCTCCATTGCATTTATATTTTTCTATTACAACGCAGCCACATTTATTTTTTTACAAGTCACAAAAAAATATAAAGAAGGGTATATTTCCCGAGTGTCTAAATGTGTGGCCTGATATACTATATAAAACATTTGTAAAAATAAAGTCTATGGGAGAATATGCTAACGCAATATTGTAACTTTTTTTGCATGCGT